>NC_086447.1:186954417-187321917 GCF_028390025.1 Pseudophryne corroboree
GTTGTGCTTGGAACTTTGGGACCTTATGTTAAATTGGGCCTAATTCAGACCTGATCGCTGTTGTGCGAATTCGCAAGGCGTCTGATTATCGATTGACAGCACATGTGTATGGATCGTAATGCGCAGGTACGGGACCAAACTGCGAAAGAAATCAGCGTCTTTTTTGATAGCTAGGTGAACGCAGGTTGATTGACAGGAAGCGGGCGTTTGGGGGTGGTAACTGCCTGTTTTCTGGGAATGTCAGGAAAAACTCAGCGTTCCTAAGCGTTTTCAAGGAGGGTATGTGACGTCAGCTCCGACCCCGATCAGCCTCTTCAATTCGCACTGTAGAAGTAGGTCCTGGGCTACGCACAGACTGGAGAAATCATTGGATGGTGAGTGAGTTGTGACTGGATATGCAGCTGTCTGGCATTTGCAAAGCTTTTCGCATGGCGTATGCAGACTTGCACGGGGCTGATTTTCACTCTTTCTGGGCGGCGACTATCTGATTGCAAACCTCTGTCAATTCACAGAGGAGCGTTCAGGTCTGAATTAGGCCCATTATTGCTACAGTATAGGAAGTGATATAACTTCCGGGGAGAACATGCGTTCCAAGTTGGACCATATGTAGTTTGGAGCCATTTTGCACATAGTTCTGGTGGTAGAAATAGAAAGGCCTGTGAGACAGTGATGTAATCTCTGCTTCATCTGCTGAACTTGTGCTTTGATGCTGTCCTATTTGCAAATGTTCTGAGGAACCAAAATGCAGATTCTGACTTTTTGGTATGAGTTTTGGTCAATAAACATTTGATAAAGTCCAGTGATCCCCATTTCCTCCATGTAATGGAATAAGGTGGAAATCACTAAAAGCTGGTACAGCGCATGTCTTACACTGTACACACAAAGGCGCTGTTGTAATTGTGATGCATGGCATCAGAAACTCTGAGTGAGTAGTGATTGGGAGGTTGCTATTAGTGCACACAAAAATGGTCAGTCTTATTTGCTTGTTATGGGAGTGTCACGGGCGCCACGTGACACTAAAGTGTTTTCCTGCACAGACTCTTCATCTTTCACATAGGAGGCAATACTCAGATGAACAATCTGCAACTGCCATAGGGCTTGTGGAAGTTTCCATGATGTGACAGATGGTGGCTGCTACAGCTGTGCATACACGTTACGATTATTTGTCTGATCAGCCCTACATTGGCAGATCGCCCAGATAATTGTAGCATGTATGCTACTGACCGATCCGAAAATATTGATCGGTCGGGCATGCCAGATTGTACAGCATGTCCGCCCAATACGATAAGTGTCAAGTTGGCCGCATCGGACAATGTATGCCCTACCGTGGCCAACCCATGGACATTTCCCTTGTTATTTCACATGGGAAGGAACGGGGAAATGTTTCCTCCCCGGGGACAGAGCACTGATATCGTGGCCAATACACTGTAAGAGATCTCAGAGTGCATGTCCCTGCTATCTGCAATGTCCGCAGCTGCCAGATAAAATACTTGTCGGTCTGATAGGCATTTATCAGTACATGTATGTCCAGCATTAGGACTGTGTGCATAGATGGTGAAAGTTGACATGTCAGTCGTTGCACATTTGGACGCACAATTAGACACAAGGGAATGGCTTTGTAACGGCATACTGTACGTATAAAGCCGCAGATGTGCAACTGCCAAAATACACAGCCGTGACTACTGAATACACTTCCATGTGTGCTCTCCTGTTTGTTGTACCATGGAGATAGATTTTCTGAGTAAGTTTTTGTTTGTTTCAATAATTGATCTGTTGGAGATAATTGGACATTTAAGTGCTGAGAGTTTTCTATTTTTCAAACACATGCATACATACTGTACACACACACACACACACACACACACACACACACACACACACACACACACACACACACACACACAATATATATACATCACACTCCCACATCAGTGGCCACACACCCACTGGTCACACCCCCTGCAGTGGCACATAATAGGCCCTTCAGAAATTTCAGCTCCAGGCCCATGAGGACCTTAATCTGGCACTGAGACCAGTAAGAAGACTTTTGAAATAATCAATGCGGGAGATAATGAGAGCATTGATTAGAGTTTTTGCTGTGTCTTGTGTAAGATATCGTCGTATTTTGGATATTTCTTAGATGTAGGTAACATGATTTTAAGACAGATTGAATGTGGGGAACAAAGGACAGTCAGAGTCAAGAATGACACCTAGGCAGTGAGCTTGTGGGGTAGGATTGATTATTGAGTTCTCAACAGTGATAGAAATATCAGGTTGGTAAACTGCTTTCGGCCGGAGGAAATATAATTAACTCTGTTATTTTTTGTTTCTTTTTCTGTTTTATTTAATTTACTCCGGAACTTAAAGCCAGAGACGGGGCTCAGTGTGTAGTAACACAGGCATGGTAGGCAATGCTGGGTCACACACCTGGAGAAGTGATCCAGACTGGCCAGTGATACAGTAAGTCAGTGCTTATTGCTGCCAGCCAGTATCGCCGGGGAGCTGAGTATAAGGATAGTTTTCTGCTAAATGGCCCCGAAAATTATTTTCTATCGCTAGGAGGATTTGCGATAGAAAATCTGTCTTTACAGAGCTAATTAAAAAATAGTCCCTAATATGACCTTCTAAACTTTTGGTGTCTATGCACAAGCTTTAATTTGAGTCAGTTCGCTTGTATGAGGTGAATCTCAGATCCAGATGTATTTTATCCTTCACAAAACAGTTATGCATTCCATTACAGAACACTTTCACAATGAGTCATGTGACCCCAGAGATGTCACTGCTCACCAAACATAAGGATACATTTACATTTTTCTACAAGTATTCATGCCACTTGTGTAATACACACACTGAGGAGTTCTGTGACCTATATTAGATCACAAGGCCATGGGTAGAGTGCTTTTACATAGGGCATTCTATGACTTTGATACACGCTTCTCTTTGAGACAATTCTTGTTGCTTGTATGACCTGATTTTCCTACACAAGCATGTGCTAATGGTCCTGACAATTATACATTAGGGAAGACTTTCAAAAATGGGAGGTGGGTATTTTGGGGAGCAGGAGAACTGCTGTGTTTTCTGAGCTCCTTGTGACTGTTGGGCTCTGGATTCAATTGTGCTGAGTTCAGATGAATCATGCCTGAGCTACCAGTTGGGAGTGAGACATAAAGAGATTATCAAAGCTTGGAGTGTATGAATTAGAAACCAACCAGCTCCTACCATGACAGGAGCTGATTGGTTGATACTTTGGAGTCTATTCATTATGTAGCCCCCAAAATTTAGTATTTTACTTGCCATGAGCAATTTAACATTGCTCTGGCGTGGAAGCAACTGATCTGAAGACAGCCTTCAAATACTTTCACCGCTAGTAGCAAGTCTGATTTGACAGTGCTACTGAGTATTTTCGGAGCTTGATGAATTTATGGCCCCATACTAGTGTATGGGGACAGTGGGCCAGATTGAGGCTGAGTAGGCAAGAGGCAGGGCCGGAGCTTCCACTAGGCAGCTTTAGGCAGCTGCCTAGGGGCGCTGGGACCAGAGGGGGTGGCCTGCTACAGTTGCTTGAAAAAGGTTGCATGGTCCTACCTTTCACAGCCGCTGCAATCCCCCAGAACTCTTATCTTACAGTAGCCGCAACTGCTAAACTCCCGTATTGCAGCCTCCAGCTCCACCTCCACCCGGCACAGGCAGTAACTTTGACAGCTCCTGGAGTCCTGGCTGGGGGTGACATGCAGCACTGCTCTTCATTCCAGGCTCTTTCACAGACTACTCAGGGGAAGATTTATTAATCTCGGTGAAGTGATAAAGTGGAAGGTGATATAGGACCAGCCAATCAGATTTTAACTTCCATGTCACAGGCTGGGTGTGAAAAATGACAGGAGCTGAATTGCTGGTCCTTTATCACCTTCCACTTTATCACTTCACCCACAGTCCCAACTCTGCACTGCAGCATGCAGGTACGGTGGCTGCACAGTGCATTCTCTGCATTGATAAGGAAAGAGGGCGAGAGCAGCAGTGTGGTGGGGGGGCGGGGGGAGATGAGGAGCAGGCATGCACACAGTCTAGGGGGATGAGCAGCACCATGCACACAGATTTTGGGGGGGATAGAACAGCAGACATTTATCAGAGTAAGGGCGAGGGGGTGAGAGCAGCATGCCTTTCATCTGAAGGATGGGTAGGTGGAAGGGGCAGTAGGCAGAAGTTTTGCCTAAGGTGCCGAGAAACCTTGCACCGGCGCTGGCAAGAGGTATTTGTGATGTCTCCTGCATTACCTTTATCATGAAAGGCACTGTTGATTGAATGATGAATAAACCACTTTATCTCTCTCCAAGCATTGATAAATCTCCCCCTTAGAGTCTATTTATCAGGCAGTGACTACAGAAGACAATTTCTGTTACTACAAATACAAAATCTACTGCCACTTTCTATCATTAAATTTGTCCCTGTGGCAACTGAGTTGTGCTTAAAGGGGGGTACACACGTACCAATGTGTGCTGAGCGATCTAGCACAGAATGCTCAGTACACATCTCTCCCCCCGCTCAGCACACAGCGCGATATGTACTGAGCGAGAGGGGGGGACGGGGACCCTCACTTCATCCAGCGGTGAAGTGAGCGATCTAAATAGATTGTGCCTGCATGCAGGCCAATCTAGAATCAGCGATATGAGGTATACACACGGAGAGATGTGTGCTTCTTTTCTAAGCAATCTAGTCAGATTGCTTAGAATTTACACAGCAAAAATCCATCGCCATCGGCCCCACACCCCACCATCAATGGCGGAACAGTCTGATGATCCATCATCAATGGTAAAAGTATTAGATACCAGTCAAAAACCATAAATTATTTGGAATCATCGATGGTCGATATACAGTACCCATCTTTAGTAGCCAGGCTGTTTAATTATTTTTACTTTTCCATTGGTTACTATTCCCACTGCTAGACCTCAGCTCCATCTGACAGGCCAGAAGGACTCCAGTGCCATTAGACATGCCAGCGGGCCCCCAGTGCCATCAGACAGGCCAGAAGACCCCAGCGCCATCAGACAGGCCAGCAGGCCCCCAGTGCCATCAGACAGGCCAGAAGGACCCCAGCGTCATCAGACAGACCAGAGAATCCCCAGAGCCATTAGACAGGCCACATGTCTGATGGCCAGAAGACCCAATGTGACATCAGACAGGACAGAAGGACCCCAGCACTATCAAAAAGGCCAGCGGGCCCCTAGCACCATCAGACAGGCAAGTAGGCCCCAAGCATAATCAGATAGGCCAGCGGAAGCCCAGCACCATCTGTCAGGCACGCGGGTCCGCAGCACTATCAGTCAAGCCAAAGGGCCCCCAGTGCCATCTCACAGTCCAGAAGGCCCCCAGCACACAAGACAGGCCAGTGGGCCCTCAGCACCATCTGACAGGGCAAAAGGCCCTCAGCATCGTCAGACAGGCCCCCAATGCCATCTGAAAGGCTACAAGGCCCACAGTGCCATCTGAATGGTCACAAGGCCCCCAGCACTATCAGACAGGCCAGGAGGACCCCAGTGCCATCAGACAGGTCAGAAGGCCCAAAGCGCTATCAGACAGGCTAAAAGGAACCCAGAGCCAGCCATCAGACAGACCACTGGGAGCTCCGTCTGACAGGCAAGAAGGTCCCCAGTGCCATCAGACAGGCAAGAAAGTCCCCAGGGCCATAAATCCAGAAGGTTCCCCAGGGCCATGAGGCCAGCAGGTCACTAGTGGCATCAGGCAGGTCCCAAGTGCCATCTCACGAGCCAGAAGGCCCCCAGTGATATCTGACAGGCCAGAAGGCACCCAGGCCATCAAGCAGGCCAGAAGGCCCACCAGCAGCATCAGATAGGTCCACAGTGTCATCTAAAAGGCCACAAGGGCCCCAGCACCATCAGACAGGCAAGAATGCCCCAGTGCCATGAGACAGGCTAGGAGGCCCCCAGCACCATCAGACAGGCCAAAAGGCCCAAAGCTCCATCAGACAGCCTAGAAGGACCTCAGAGCCAGCCAAGAGACAAGCCAGTGGGCCCCCAGCTCCATCTGACAGGCAAGAAGGCCCCAAGTGTCATTAGACAGGCCAGCGGAACCCCAGGACCATATAAAAGGCCAGAAGCTCCCCAGCACCATCAGACAGTCCAGAGGGCTCCCAGTGCCATCTGACAGCTCAGTGGGCCCCCAGTGACATCTGACAGGGAAAAAGGCCCCAGCATCGTCAGACAGGCTAGAGAGCCCTCAGGGCCATCAGACAGGCAAGAAGGCCCACAGCACCATCAGACAGGTCAGAAGGCCCCCAGGGCTATGAAGCCAGCAGGCCACCAGTGCCATCAGACAGGCCCCCAGCACCATCTGACAGCCAGATGTCTCCCAGCACCATCACACAGGCCAGAAGGCCTCCAGCGCAATCTGACAGGACAGAAGGCCCCTATTGCCATCTGACAAGCCAGAGTGTCCCCAACACCATTTAAAAGGCCAGAGGGCCCTAAGTGCCATCTGAAAAGCCAGAAGGCCCCCAGCGCCATCAGACAGGCAAGAATGCCCCCAGTGCAATCAGACAGGCAAGAAGACGCCAAGTGTCATCAAAAAGGCCAGCAGATCCCCAGTGCCATCTAAAAAGCCAAAAGTTCCCCAGCACCATCAGACAGGCAAGCGTGCCCCCAGCATTATCAGACAGCCCTATGGGCCCCAGTGCCATCAAATAGGCAAGAAGGCTGGGTTCCCCAGCACCACCAGGAGGGCCACAGGGACCCCAGCGCAGTGAGATATGCAAGAAGGCCCAAAAGTGACATCAGACAGGGCATAAGAACCCCAGCACTGTCAGAAAGGCCAGCGGGCCCCCAGAACCATCAGACAGGCAAGTAGGCCCCAAGCATAATCAGAGAGGCCAGCGGGACCACACCACTAACTATCAGGCCCGCGGGTCCCCAGCACCAACAGTCAGGCCAAAGAGCCCCCAGTGCCATCTGACAGTCCAGAAGGCCCCCAGCACACAAGACAGGCCAGGGGGCCCCCAGCGTCATCTGACAGGGCAAAAGGTCCTCAGCATCGTCAGACAGGCCAGAGGGCCCCCATCACCATCAGACAGGCCAGAAGGCCCCCAGGGCCATGAGGCCAGCAGGCCACCAGCAGCATCAGATAGGTCCCCAGCACCATCTGATAGACAGATGGACCGCAGTGCCATCAGAAAGGCCAGAGGGCCCCCAGTGCCATCTGACAGGCAAGAGGGTCCCAAGCTCCATCTGACAGGCCAGAGGGCTCCGAGCTCCATCTGAAAGGCCAGAAGGCTCCCAACGCCATCTGAAAGGCCACAAGGACCCCAGTGCCATCAGACAGGCAAGAATGCCTCCAGCACCATCAGATAGGCCAGAAGGCCCCCAGCACCATCAGACAGGCCAGAAGGCTCTAAGCATCATCAGACAGGCTAGAAGGACCCCAGTGCCATCAGCCAGGCCAGAAGGCCCCCAGTGCCAGCTGACAGGTCAGTGGGCCCCAACACCATCTGACAGGGCAAAAGGACCCCAGCATTATCAGAGAGGCCAGAAGGCCCTTAGTCCCATCAGACAGGCAAGAAGACCCCCAGCACCATCAGCCAGGACATAAAACCCCCAGGGCTATGAGGCCAGCAGGACACCAGTGCCGTCAGACAAGCAGATGGCCCCCAGCACCATCAGACAGGCAAGAAGGCCCCCAGCAGCATCTGACAGGACAGAGTGCCCTCAGCGTCATCTGACAAGTCAGAGGGCACCCAGTGCCATCTGAAAGACCAGCAGGACCCCAGTACCATCAGACAGACCAGAAGGCCCCCAGCACCATCAGACAGGCCAGAAGGCCCCCAGCACCATGACAGGCTAGAAGGAACCCAGCGCCAACCATCAGACAGGCCATTGGGCCCCCAGCTCTATCTGACTGGCAAGAAGGCACCAAATGTCATCAGAAAAACCAGCGGATCCCCAGTGCCAGCTAAAAGGCCAGAAGCTCCACAACGCCATAATACAGACCAGAGGGCCGCCAGTGCTATCTGACAGGTCAGCAGGTCCCCCGTGCTATCTGACAGTCCAGAAGGTCTCAGCACCATCAGACTTGACAGAAGGCCCCCAGCATCATCAGGCAGGCCAGAAGGCCCCAGTACCATCAGACAGGCCAGAAGGTCCAAAGAGCACCATCAAGCAGGACAGAAGGCCCAAAGCACCATCAGTCAGGCCAACGGGCCCCCAGTACCATCAGACAGGCCATAAGGCCCCCAACACCATCTGACAGGCCAGCTGGCCCCCAGCACCATCAGACTAGCTAGAGGGCCCCCAGCACCATCAGACAGACCAGAACGCCCCCAGTGCCATCAGACAGGCCAGGGAGCCCACAGCACCATCAGACAGGCCAGAAGGCCGCTATAATGCCCCCAGCACCATAAGACAAGCCAGACGGCCCTCAGCGCCATCAGACAAGAAAGATGGCCCCCAGCGTCATCAGACAGGCCAGAAGGCAGCAGCGTCTTCAGACAAGCCACCAGGCCCCCAGCGCCATCAGACAGGCTAGCATGCCCCAAGTGACATCAGACAGGCTAGCGGGCCCCCTGCCCCATCAGACAGGCTAGTGGGCCCCAATACCATATGACAGGCCAGAGGGCCCCCACCGCCATCAGACATACCAGAAGGCCCCCAGCACTACCTAACAGGCCAGAAGGCCACCAGCACCATCTAACAGGCCAGAGGGCCCACAGCACCAAGACAGGCCAGAAGGCTCCCAGCACCATCAGACAGGTTAACAGGCCCCCTGACCCATCAGACAGGTTAGTGGGCCCCCAGTACCATGTGACAGGCCAGAAGGCTAACACCACCAACATAAGAAAGGCCAGAAGGTCCCCAGCTGGGGCACCATCTTACAGGCCAGAGGGTACCCAGAACCAACAGACAGGTCAGAAGGCTCCCAGTGCCATCAGACAGGCCAGCAGGCAATTAGCACCATCAGACATACCAGCAGGCCTCCATAAGGCCCTACAGCGCCATCAAACAGGCCAGCGGGTTTCCAACATCATTTTACAGTCCGGCAGGTGCCTTGCGCCATCAGACAGGCCAGAAGGACCTCAACACTATCAGACAAGCCAGAAGGCCCCCTGTGCCATCAAACAGGCAAGAAGGCCCCCAGCGTCATCAGACAGGCCAGAAGGCTGCAGCACCATCAGACAGGCCAGAAAGCCCAAAACGCCATCAGAAAGGCCAGAAGGCCTAAAGCAAAATCATACAGGCCAGAAGGCCACCAAAAGCATCTGACAGGCCACCAGGCCCCCAGCACCATCAGACAGGCTAGCATGCCCCAAGCGCCATCAGACAGGCTAGCGGGCCCCCTGCCACATCAGGCAGGCTAGTGGGACCCAATACCATATGACAGGCCAGAGGGCCCCCACTGCCATCAGACATGCCAGAAGGCCCCCAGCACCACCTAAAAGACCAGAAGGCCCCTAGCACCATCTAACAGGCCGGAGGGCCCACAGCACCATCTAACAGGCCGGAGGGCCCACAGCACCAACAGACAGGCCAGAAGGCTCCCAGCACCATCAGACAGGCTAGCGGGCCCCAAGTACCATATGACAGGCCAGAGGGCCCCACCACCATAAGACAGGCCAGAAGGTCCCCAGCGCCATCTAACAGGCCAGAAGGCCCCCAGCGCCATCTAACAAGCCAGAGGGCCCCCAGCACCAACAGACAGGTCAGAAGGCTCCCAGTGCCATTAGACAAGTCAGTGGGCGCTTAGCACCATCAGACAGGCCAGTAGGCCTCCATAAGGCCCTACAGGCCAACATCATCTTACAGTCCAGTAGGAACCTTGCGCCATCAGACAGGCCAGAAGGCCCTCATCACCATCTGACAGGCCAGAAGGCCCCCAGCACCACCAGACAGGCTAGTGGGCCGCCAGCACCATCAGACAGGCCAGCACCCTGCGGCAACAAATAAGAGGCCTGCACACCCAGCAGCAAAAGAGAGGCCAACACCCTCAGCACCCTTTGAGAGCTCAGTGCCCCGAGCACCATCTGAGAGGTTAGTGGCCCCAGCACCATCTGAGAGGTCAGTGCCCCCAGCACCATCTGAGAGTACCATCTGAGAGGCCATTGTCTCTTTAATCATTATTATAATCTCCCATTCTGCTTTGACTGGGTAGTGAGTTAAGGGTATGATTTCACTGCCCCTTGTTTCATTTGAAATAAGTGTTTTCCCCTTTTTTAGAAAGTCTATACCTCTGTGTTAATGTTTCAATTATATACAGAAATGGGTTCTCTGCGCACTGAGGTGTTAATCTGAGGCGGGGTGTGCTGCTGGTAATGAGGGGTGTCCCACCCCCCCTTAAATGGTAAGTATACAGATGTGGATAAATCCACAGGGAACCAGCGCTCAAACCCTATTTGTAGTGGTGAATGTACGGTTATAAAGTGAAACTAAAATCAATAATGAAAAAGCAGGTAATATACTTAAGGTTGTTTATTCTAAGATGCTGAGATACTTTCTTTCCCAACAGGTATAAATCACAGAGGCGAAGTGGACCCGGCCGGAGCTCTACCGCTGTCAACTGTTCATCACTTCACAAGAGAATCCTTCACTTCAGAGCACAGATTAGCGGGACGCCGCTGTCTGTATAGACTTGTAAACCGTTTGGACTTTAGTACATATTATCATTAATATTTTTTTGTGGCATTTTTCTTTTTCTTTTTTTTTTTTTTTTTTTCGACTTTACAAAGATTACAGCATTTGTTCTTTCAATTGAACCTTGCACTTCAGAATTTAAGCTCAAACCAGGAGCGTGCCCCAATCACTGATTGACTTTTAAACCGAATTTATACCTGTTGGGAAAGAAAGTATCTCAGCATCTTAGAATAAACAACCTTAAGTATATTACCTGCTTTTTCATTATTGATTTTAGTTTCACTTTATAACCGTACATTCACCACTACAAATAGGGTTTGAGCGCTGGTTCCCTGTGGATTTATCCACATCTGTATATTTCAATTATACCCTAGGTTGCATTATGTTAAGTGCCATTTGTCAAGAAAGGGTGGCCAAACTCAGTCCTCTAAGACCCCTAACATTTCATGTTTTCTACATTTCCTAACTGGTGCAAAGGTGCATTCATTACTATCTGCCACATTTTAAAAGATCCACAGTTGTACTAGAAAACATGAACTGTTAGGGATCCTTGGTATATACTGTAATAGGACAACAAAACACATACTGTATGTTGTTAAATATTCAATCACCAATAACAATGTCCAATGATATATTGGAAACAGATTTGTATTGTAAGTAGAAGTTTCTATTGAAAAAATACTCATTACAGGTCATAGAAATATTCTATTATCTGTTTTGAAGGTGACAACTGACAACATATAAAACTAATTAGAATAATATATTCTTCATTCATTTCAACTGAAAATATACATATAAGATAATAAAATACCCTTGCGGAATATTGAAAATAATGGGAGGAAAGAAAGAGGGCTAAGTGAAAAATGTAATTGAAAAGCTCAATGCACCTTTTCCCCATGATACAGTATTTGCTAGACTGATTGGTGAAAATTCACTGCTAAATGTTCTTGTCTTCTATTTAAAAGTTGTTGAGTAGAGAATCTACAGTATTGAATTCAAATATTAATCAAATTCACAAATTGAGGGCCGAGGGCCTAATTCAGGTTGGATCGCAGTAAGCGATCACACCGCAAAAATTACTAAAAAGTTGCGGGCGCATGCGTAGTGACTGTCCTGCACAAGTGCCTGCATTTTCATTTAAATTGACTCAGGGCCTAATTAGGTAAGGATTGCAAATTCTGTTAATTAGCAGAATTTGCAATCCTTCTGAACGCATGCTGGGGGCCGCCCATCACAGGGCAAGGCCGTCCAGCATGCTGACCGCCGTCTCTCCCCCTTCAACAAGCAGAAATTGCAATCGCATCGCAATTTCTACTTGTTAGCAGAAACTAAGGTTGCCTCCTGCTGGCGCAGCTTAGCTGCGCCCGCAGGAGGCCCGCCGTAATGTTTCTGATCGTGGCGGCTGCGTGTGACATCATGCAGCCGCCGCGATCACGCCCCTGTCACGCCCTTATTTGTGCCACACCGCCCAACGTTTGCCGGCCTCCGCCCCCGCAACGCTCCGTCTCTGCCCTGGAAACAGAGCATTGCCGCCCACTCGGCGACCGCCTCGGCCTGATTGACAGGTACTTTATCACATGATCTCCCAGCGCTGCCCTTCCATACACTGTGAACGATGCGACACGGCTTCCGTTTACGTTACACAGCTTACCGGCAAGCTAACCGGGTAGGATTCCCGGATCACTTGATCCAGGAATTTGCAGGGGGGGCCGTTTCCACTAGGAAAAAACATGGGTAAATGCGCGCCCCCGCGCATTTACCCATGTTTTTAGAGCAAGTGGAAAAGGGGTACAAGTTGGAGATAAGGGGGGTCATTCCGAGTTGTTCGCTCGGTAAATTTCTTCGCATCGCAGCGATTTTCCGCTTAGTGCGCATGCGCAATGTTCGCACTGCGATTGCGCCAAGTAAATTTGCTATGAAGTTAGGAATTTTACTCACGGCTTTTTCATCGTTCAGGCGATCGTAATGTGATTGACAGGAAGTGGGTGTTTCTGGGCGGAAACAGGCCGTTTTATGGGTGTGTGCGGAAAAACGCGACCGTTTCTGGGAAAAACGCGGGAGTGGCTGGAGAAACGGAGGAGTGTCTGGGCGAACGCTGGGTGTGTTTGTGACGTCAAACCAGGAACGACAAGCACAGAACTGATCGCAGATGCCGAGTAAGTCTGGAGCTACTCAGAAACTGCTAAGAGAGGTGTAATCGCATTATTGCGAATACGTCGTTCGCAATTTTAAGATGCTAAGATTCACTCCCAGTAGGCGGCGGCTTAGCGTGAGTAAATCTGCTAAAAACAGCTTGCGAGCGAACAACTCGGAATGACCCCCAAAGTGTATGGAGATAAAGTACCAGCCAATCAGCTCCTAACTGCCATGTTTGAAAAGTAACAGGAGCTGGTTGGTTGATACTTTATCTCTCTCCAGAGCTTAGCACATAGACCCCAGAATCTCCAAATTATATTTAGTTAATATCTTGTTAACTAAATGATAGCTTACTATGTAAACGTACCCCTTATGTAATATCTCCAATAATTGAGGTATTACAGTTGTCACTCAACATTGTACTTTTCTGCACAAGCAGAGAGGAGCCCTGTGATTGGTCAGCAGGAAGACTGGCAACAACTGCTAGAAGAGAAACATCAGTTGGTAAGTGGCAGTTGGTCTGAGGAAAGTGTGAGAACAGCTCTGGAGACATCAAGGATGAGTGAAGACACTACAAGATTAATACAGGAGTCAGAGCAGAAACCTCTACAGAGTGACAGTGACTTCCAGCAAAGCCACGGGGGCGTCAGTGGGAAGCAGAGCTGAGAGAAAAGACATAAACAAGGTTCAGAGATCAGGACTGCTACCCACCCTCACTGCTGTGGCTGCATTTGGAGGAAGAGTCTGATCCTGAGGAGCAGATCATTTGGGTGAGAACATTCCAGCTATACCCTGCTAATCCCACACACATTATTATACTGTATGTAGCAATTCAAAGATACCCAGATTTGTC
Organism: Pseudophryne corroboree; assembly: GCF_028390025.1. Classification (NCBI taxonomy): domain Eukaryota; kingdom Metazoa; phylum Chordata; class Amphibia; order Anura; family Myobatrachidae; genus Pseudophryne; species Pseudophryne corroboree. Next base: position 186,968,035 of record NC_086447.1, read on the forward strand.
AATGTACAGCACCATATATCCTGACTTTTTGTGTGAATTAATTGTATATGTTAAATCTGACCACACACCTTGTGCACTCCACTTCGTCCACACGTTATCAGTATCTGAGAAAATAAACCTTTTTTAAAATGACTTTACCTTACATATAATTTCTTCTTGTAGCCTTCAGGTGGTGGAGGATTTGTGGTGGAGATGGTCCTGGAGCAGAACGATATAATATTGTTCCATTTTACCCAGGTGCACTTTTATGCCTACTATAAGTGTAGATTTCCACAGAATAATGTCAGATATTGGCAGTGCTGTGGCTTCACCTGAAATGTGGGGTTGGGTGCAGTCTGAGTGAAGGTTCCAGTCATGGGGCCTGGTGCAGAGGTGCACGCAAATCATGCGCAGCTGCGATTTCTCACAGATTCTCAAGTATAAAAATATGCAAATAACAGCTTGAGCTCTCCTCATGTACTTACATGTGACGATGGACTGAGCAAACCCTGCGACACCCACTACTGAGCAATGCTCCACTGCACTGGTGTATCCAGTCACTCCACCATCAATACACCATCAGTCGCAACATCGAATCCACAAGCAGCCCCTGCCTGGCATAGAGCCTACCTTGTAACGTTCTCAAGATTGTAAGCTTGCGAGCAGGGTCTTCCTACCTCTATATCTGTCTGTTTTTACTCAGTTTTGTTCTATTACTGTTTACTAATTGTAAAGTGCAACGGAATATGCTGCGCTATATAAGAAACTGTTATTAAATAAATAATAAATAAAGTATGGCCACTGTGGATGCGGTGCTGTGAAAGAGATTGCAGATCCATGACACTACCATGCAATCACTTCTTCAGGCCACCTCCCAGTCTCCACCCTGACATGCCCATAGAATGCAGATTCCGTGTCAGGTCACAGTGATGTTGTACGCAAATGTGAGTGGTTGCAAAAACGCAGGTGTGTTGCGACCATTTTCGGGGCATGTCTCATACTGACACTGACTTACTCAGGGAGCCGATGATTTCCTGATCTGCATCTGATGCTGGGTATGTGTACACAGGTGCGGAAGCTGCGATGATTCCGGTGGACGTCTCAGTAGTATATTCAAATTGGTCATATATATATATATATATATATATATATATATAAAATATATATGGGTCACGCTAAGGAACCATTAGAATCAGAACAATGCCAGTGGTTTTTAAAAGAATAATAAAAATGTATTATATTAAATTCATACACATAATATCACACTTTAAAAGAAGCACATTGCTATTGCTATATGTGGCAAGCTACACTATACAGATACAAATACATGTAACAATTAAAATTAGATGTAGCTGTCAAAGGATATTATCTCATTAGTGCACTATGTTGCAGTTCATTTCATATGTGTATCTATGTGCTGGGTTAAGGCTACTGCAGTCCCAAAATAGACAAATAATTCAGATTGATGCCAAGTATAAGATAACTGGTTCGAGACTGGGGTCCAGTGAAGATCATATGATCGTAATGTCAATAAATAATGATCCCGTAGTAATTCCAGAAATGCTCTGTGGTGACGGGCCGTACACGGTACCGCTACTCACTCTATCCCGGTGTTATGGGACCTATTCCAAGGTGAGAGGTGATGATCGCTCCCGAGCGTCCTCGGGTGCAGTGGCTGGATAATAGCTGTGGCTAGTGAGGCTGACGGCAGGATCAGCGGCTGTGTCCAGGATTAACAGCTATGACCTTTTGTAGTCAAATAACTTCCAGTGAGGTCCCCAGTACTCGCCGGTGAAGTCACTTGGTCGCGGTACATGGGCCCGCATATTTGCGCAAATGTGTGCTAAGAACTTCAATTATACTCTATGTTAATTGTGAGGGTTTATTTAAATTATTTTTACTCTCAGTGTTCTTAGTGCTAGGAGTGTGCATCTGCATCTCTCTTCCTCCAGCATAGTATTAGAAGCCTCAGCATGATAGCACCTCTTGATATCTTTAGTAATAGGATGTGCAGTCCAGGTTCCCCCCCTTTTTCCTCTATATTTGTGTATATATTGTACACTGGAAGGCAAGGCTTCCTTCCTCTGGTATTGGCACTCCTCCCATTTACCCTCAGGTGTTTTAATTAGCTGGGGTCCTGCATTTCAGATCACACATTGATAAGACCCTATTTAGAGGTAAGTCCTGAATAAATTTATATAATGTGATAGTATTAGGAATGTTAGGGACCCATGTGATGAAGTCACCTGGCCGCGGTATATGGGCCCGCATATTTGCGCAAATGTGTGCTAAGAACTTCAGTTATACTCCATGTTAATTGGAAGGGTTTATTTAAATTATTTTTACTATCAGTGTTCTTAGTGCTGGCAGTGTGCATCTGCATCTCTCATCTTAGCGCGACCCATATATATATATAACCAATTTGTTCATGCAACTGAAGCCTATGCAGATATGTTTCTAGAGTCTTTCTCAATCAAACCATTGTATTAATTGAATGATTTTATATGAAAGAACTTTACATTTGTTTTTATTCAACCATCCGCGCTATCAGGATAATTGGTTTTTTTCTGGTGTCTCAGTATATTCCCGGGCCGCAGCAGCATTAGCATAATGTCGCACAGACACTGCGTACGGTATAACAACTGCTCAGACATTAGTGTACATCTCACTGTATCAGGGTCACTGTTAGGTTAGACTTAAGGGCCCCATACACTAGGACGATAATGCCCGATTTCATCTGATTTCGGGCATTCTGCCCAATATATCGGATGAAAATCGAGCATTTTGGAGGTGTTTTCAATCCGATCCGATGCGCGTTTCCGTGAGCATCGGATCGGATCCTCCAGATTGAATATGCTGCACATTCAATCATGTCTGACCCCGCAGGCATGGCTGGGATCACCCAGGATCGCCCCAGATACATTGTATGCAAAAGGACAGCATATGATGTATCTTGGGCGATCCTGCCCCCTGGGAGGCTGCCGGAGTGATCGCCGGCGACATGTCAGATGGACATGTCGCGTTAGTGTATGGGCCCTTTAGAGCAATACGATTGTCACATAATATTAGTCAGTTTCTGATTCTGCAAATTGTGCTATTAGTAACAATGGAGCATTTACAAATGAAACAGATGTTTATTATTATTTTTTTACCTTGCTTTCTTGCTAAAGAAGTATTTATGTTATTTTTTACATAGTAATGCCCCCTACACATTCGGCAATCCGCCACCGAGCTGCCCGACGGCGGATATCTTCACTCCCCCCATCACCCGGCTCCATAGCAGTGCATGCTAATATGGATGAGATTGTCCATATTGGCCTGCATGCATAAGCGACCCGGCACCAACGATGAACGAGCGCGGGGTCGCGCATCGTTCATTGGTGGCGCGTACACACTGAACGATATGAACGAGTTCTCATTCATTAATGAACGAGAACGTTCATATCGTTAAGTGAAATCTTTAAGTGTGTAGGGCCCTTAACTAAGGCCATGTAATACTATAATGCATATGTACATAGGGACAGGCTTGGACTGGCCCACAGGGGTACAGGTGAAACCACCAGTGGGCCCCACTGCCTGGGGGCCCTCCTCCTGCTCTAAGGATCAAGTTCTAGACTGTGCACTTGAATTATACATCATACATGTGTTACCTTAAACTGGACTATGGTGTATTTTCTACAGGGCATTGCTGTTATTAATCTGTTATTAATCTGGTACATTATCATGCATGCAGCAGATGAATTTACTGTATATATTTATGAAGGGGCCCAGACGTTGCACTCTCTAATGGTTAGTCAGACCAATGAGCTGGCAGGCCACACCCCCTCTGCAGAATGGGCATATCCTTAACATGGGCCCCTACCACTGTATTCCCCCGGTGGGCCCTGCATGCCCCAGTCCGACACTGCATAGGGATGCTGCATGTTACCATATAAAGGATGCCTGGCATGTGGCATGGCACTATAATGCATATGTGCATAGGAGTATTGCTTGTTACCATATGTAGGTTCCTGTCATAATACAAGTGTGCAGAGTGCATAATACAAGTGTGCATGTTATCACATATATATGCCATGGTGTGTGACACAGCACTATAATGTACGTACTGTTTATATGCATAGGGATAATCCATGTTACTACTAGAGACGAGCGGGTCCGGTTCTCCCCCCCGAATTTAGCGCTCTGAGCCAGGATCCAAGTACGGATCGGGTATTCCTGTCTAATTCGGATCCCAAAATGAGGCAAAACGCCATCCTCCTGCTGTTGGAATTCTCACTGGTTTTAGATACTATAGATCCAGGGGCTGGATAATAGCGGCAGCTCGTAAGGCTGATGGCGGGATCAACGGCTGTATCCAGGATTAGCGGCTGTGGTGCTTGGTCCATCCATCCAGGGGCTCTGCCCCATTGTAAAATCAAAATAATAAAAGCTAAAATATAATTATAAAAATAAATATTTATGCCCCTGAAAGAGGGGAAACGTATATCTCTCCCATCCATCACTATTTCCTCACTATGCAAGGCATGGCACTTGTTCATTTTTAAAACTTCTGTGCTAACTCTGCCTTCCCTAGACCTATCACTGAGATGTTTAACATACCTAATACCTAATCTGTCCTTCACCACCTGGACACTAAGGAATATCCGTACACTCCATGATATAACTACTGATGGTGTACTGCTATCATTCTCCCAGATCCAAGCTCAATATTCTATACCTTGGAATGACTTCTATAAATATCTCCAACTGAGGAATTGGCAGCAAGATGCCAACTCGACCCGGCCACCCCTCCGACCATTTCCTAAACAGGTACTAGCTCTTCTTAGTACATCTAATAAAAAGGGTGCTATATCTAGATGGTATTCTGCCCTTATAACCCCCGATCGTAGCCCTCAATGTCCTTCCTTGCTGAAATGGGAAAGGGACTTAGGTTGTGCAATATCAGACGATGAATGGCTTGGCATGTTTCTAACTTGTTTTGGAATGTCTAAATGTATTTCTCATATCGAGCAACACTTTAAGCTTATCCATAGATTATATATGACACCAGCCCTGCTTCATAAGATATGGCCAGATACTTCAAGAGCATGTTGGCGCAACTGTCAAGGGGTTGGGTCAATTTACCATATATTTTGGACATGACCCATGATTACTGAGTTATGGAAGCGTATATTCCTTCTCATATCTGCCATTTTGCATGACGATATTCAACCACACCCAAAGTTGGCACTACTGCACATACTTCCAGAAAATATTCCTACTCCCGAGGCCTATGTTGTTTGTCATATTCTATCCACCACTAAACGATGCTTGGCACGCAATTGGCGCACCACTTCAATCCCCACTGGACTCAAGTGGTGAAGATAATACAATCCAATTCTGAATTTGAAATGGCAGAAACCCTCTTAGGCCCGTCCTCCACATATCTCACTACTAAAAAATGGGCCCCTTGGCTCAACTATAAACTCTCTCACTGATAGGGTGACGTCCCACGTGGATAACTGGAGTCGCTACGCCTTTTCTCTAAACCTTCCTCTCTGTCTCTTATTGTCAATCTTGATTGAAATGATGTTTGGGGCGGCAAGGTACTGGTTTGACTGATCGGACCCCTAGGTTGGAGGCCTGGGGACATAGTACGTTGCACTATCGGTTCACTTAACAATGTTTATGTACTTTCAAACTGTTTTTTTTATTTCTGTTTTTTTGGTTGTACCCCTTCTTGTATCCCCCCCCCCCTCTTTTGTTCTGTACCCCTTCCCCTACCATTGCTAATACTTGTTCAAAATCAATAAAATTTACTTTGGAAAAATATATATATTTTTTGTACTGTGACACTGCCGGTCAGACCGCAGTATATTATTATTTCATTCTTAATACACATATTGTGTGACACTGTTGGTGAAGGTCAACCACTGTGTAATATATTTTATTTCGTACTAATACATATTTTGCGACACTGTGTGTGAAGGTTGTACCACAGCAATATATTTTATTTCATACTCATACGCGTATTGTGTGACACTGTGGGTAAAAGTGTTACCACAGTCATATATTTTATTTCGTACTCATACACGTATTGTGTGACACTGTGGGTGAAGCTGGTACCACAGTAATATATTTTATTTTGTACTCATACACTTATTGTGCGACACTGTTGGTGAAATTAAACTGCAGGGTTTGATTACTATTTCTGATTCATACACGCATTGTGACACTGGTACATTTTTTGTACAAATTGTGATGTGCACTGTACCGCACTTCCTTCATTTTTGTGGCTAGATATGGAGGACGAACAATTAAGAGGAGAGCAGGAAGCAAATACTAGTGCTGCAGATGCTGCCACCAGTCAAGATGATACAGGTCCGTCAAAATCATCTACTAAGGCCAGGCCAGAGGGCATAATTGGCTTACGTCAGGACATGTAAAATCAAAGAAGCAATATTATTTTACAGTGGCTAAGAAAAGCATAAAAAACCTAAAGTTAGCTACAGAGAAAGATAACATTGGCAATATGCCATTCACCACACGAAGTGGCAAGGAAAAGCTAAGGCCTTGACCTTTATTTATGAGTGGTGGTTCTGCCTCTTATGATGATGATGTAAGCCCTTCTCTTGGTAGAAGTGTAAAAAAAATGAAACCAATTAAGGCACAGGAACCAACTGTGTGCTCAGAAAAATCAAAAATCTCTCAGGAGAGTCTAAGTGTGTCCGCAGGTGCCATATGTGAGTCTGACCTTTCCAATACTGTACTCGAAGAGGAGGCTCCTTCCACCATTTGGTGCCCTCTCAAAATGTGAGGATGAGCAGCACAAGTTAACATGCTGTCATAGAAATTGAGGAAGCTTCTGTGGAAGTGCACCAGGATGAGGAGTATATTTGTGTAGGTGGCGCTAATAAGGATGTTGATTATAGGGATGTTGATGAGGGTGTTGTTGGTATATAAGTTTCATTACTACTATAGGAATTATGTGTATAAGGGGTGCTACTACTGGGAGCATTATGTGTATAAGGGGCACTAGTACTGTGGGCATTGTGTTTAAGCGGTGCTACTACTGGGGGCATTATGTGTATAAGCAGCACTGTTACTGGGGGGCATTATGTGTATAAGCTACACTGCTACTGTGGGCATTATCTGTATAAGCGACCCTACTATTGGGGGCATTATGTGTATAGGCAGCACTAAAACCATGGTCATTATGTGCATAAGGGGTAATATTACTGGAGGCACTATGTGTATAATGGCACTACTACTGGAGGCATTATATATAAGCGACACTACTACTGGGGACATTATGTGTATAAGCGGCACTACTACTGGAGGCATTATTTGTGTAAGCAGCACTACTACTACTGGCATTATGTATAAGTGGTACGGCTACTATGGGCATTATATGTATAAGTGGTACTTCTGTTGGCATTATGTGTATAAGCGGCACTACTAAATCACTATTGGTATTATGGGTTCCGGTATGAATGGTCGACCATGTTATGGTCGACAGTCATTAGGTCGACCACTATTGGTCGACATTGACATGGTCGTCATGGACACATGGTCGACACATGAAAATGGTCGACACATGAAAGGTCTACACATGAAAAGGTCGACATGAGTTTTTTTACTTTTTTGGTGTCGTTTTTTGCGTAAAGTGACTGGGAACCCCAATTAGTGCACTGTGTCCCCTCGCATGACTCGCTTCGCTCGCCATGCTTCGGGCATGATGCCTTCGCTCCGCTACCGCTTCGCTCGGCACAGATTACCGTTCCAATCGTAGTCCACATGGATCGTAAAGTATGGAAAAGTTCCCCAAAAGAAAAGTTAAAAAACTGTCGACCTTTTCATGTGTCGACCATTTTCATGTGTCGACCATGTGTCCATGTCGACCATGTCAATGTCGACCAATAGTGGTCGACCTAATGTGAACGGATACCGGTATTATGTATAAGCGCACTACTACTGGGGGCATTTTGTGTATAAGCGACACTACAATGTGTGGTGTAATGTGAATAAAATTGTACTACGGTGTGGCATAATTTTAAATGAGGGCACTATTGTGTCACCACGCCCCTTCCGTTTGAGACCACACCTATTTTATCACTGCACGCTGTCCCTTTGTGAAGTATGGGAGGGCTCAAATTTATAATTTGAAGGGGGTAGGGGGTCACAGAACACCGTAGCACTGGCCCTGCATATAAGATACTTCTTTCAATTATCTATTAATGTGTACAAAAGTTGAAGAGTTGCAGTGGGCAGAGCCGGCCATATGCATAGGCAAACTAGGCAATTGCCTAGGGCATTTGATATGCCTAGGGGCATCAGCAGCTTCTGCTGATTAAAATGATATGCGGCATGCCTATATTCTGTATGTAGCATTTCATATGCAGATACAGCCACAGTCTTACACAGTATATAGGCATGCTGCATATCAGTTTAATCAACAGAAGCTGCTTGTGCATCCTAGTCAATAGCAATACAAATAAGATGCATTTTCATAAAAAAAAAAAGGTGCCCGACGTTAGCATTGATGCGAGATTTATGAGGACACATCTGTATCCAAGCAGAGGCAGAGGTCACAGTGTTAGTGGCATTGTGAGTGGGTTGGTTGTGCAGTAGTGTTCGGAATATGTGTAAGGAGCATTATGTGTGTCATGTAAAAATGCATTAATAATGTGCAACATATGTGTAAAAGGGCACTATGTGTGTCATTATGTGTATAAGGGCATTAATGTGCGGCATATGTGTAACAGGGTACTACTGTGTGTGTGTCATTATGTGTATAGGGGCACTAATAATGTGCAGCAAATGTGTAGGGGGCACTATGTGTGTCATTATGTGTATAAGGGCATTAATAATGTGCGGCATATGTGTAAGGGACATTATGTGTAAAAGGGCATTAAAAAAGGATGTCATAATGTGTAAGGCGCATTATGTTTATAAGGACATTAATGTGTCTCATATGTGTAAGCGGCATTACTGTGTGGAATTGTGTATAAATGCATTACTAATGTGTGGCATTATGTGTATAAGGTGCTCTACTATGTGGTATTGCATATAGAAAGAGCACTACTGTGTCGTCTAATGTGAATAAAGAGCAATAGGGTGTGATATAATGTGAATAAGGAGCAATTCAGTGTGATGTAATGTGAATAAGAGGCTCTACTGTGAGGAGTAACGTTTATAAGGTAAAGTGATACTACTGTGGGATGTAATATGAATTATGGACACTATCGCATGATAAAATGTGAATAAAGTTGGAGTACTGTGTGGCGTAGGTTACTATTGTGTTTCCATGCCCCTTGCCAGCAAAAACACACCCCTTTTTGGGCTGTGCGCCAAATGTGTGAACTGTTCCTATTTAAAATATAGGGGGTACAAACACCAAAATAAGGACTGCTATGGGTGAGGGGTGATGGTGATGGGCAAGAGGTGCAAGGTCAGAGGCGGAACCAGCGGTGGTGCTAGGGGGCACCAGTCAAAATCTTGCCTAGGGCATCATATTGGTTAGGGCCGGCTCTGGCAGTGGGTGGGACCCTTTAGTCATTTGGTAAGGTATCAGCAGACCATCCCAGAAACATGGTTTATTTACTAGCCTAGGACAAAGGTTTTGGCTCCCGAGATCCACCATGTCTTCTTACACAAGGGAGAGTCCTGGGCCTGCTAGGCCTCCTGCTGATGTAAACTGAACGTGTACATTTGAAAAGAATGGACCGAGTTATAAAGTGCATTGTTTGAGGTATAAAATGAATTGTTGCAAAGTACAAAGTTTATTGTGTGTTTTAGTGAACGTTCTATGCAATGAGTACATTTTTCTAAGTTTGACAATGCTTTCAATTTTTCTAAATTTGCCAATGGGGGTCATTCCGAGTTGTTCGCTCGTTGCCGATTTTCGCTATACTGCGATTAGTCGCTTACTGCGCATGCGCAAGGTTCACAGAGCGCATGCGCTTAGTTATTTTACACAAAAGTTAGGTATTTTACTCACGGCATAACAAAGCTTTTTCATCGCTGTGCTGATCGTAGTGTGATTGACAGGAAGTGGGTGTTTCTGGGCGGAAACTGGCCGTTTTATGGGAGTGTGCGGAAAAACGCAGGCATTCGAGTTGCAAAACGCAGGAGTGGCTGGAGAAACGGGGGAGTGGTTGGGAAAACGCTGGGTGTGTTTGTGACGTCAAACCAGGAACGAAAAGGACTGAGCTGGTCGCAATGGCTGAGTAAGTCTGGAGCTACTCAGAAACTGCTAAGAAATTTCTATTCGCAATTCTGCTAATCTTTCGTTCGCTATTCTGCTAAGCTAAGATACACTCCCAGAGGGCGGCGGCTTAGCGGTGTGCAATGCTGCTAAAAGCAGCTAGCGAGCGAACAACTTGGAATCACCCCCAATGTTTCCTTTATGGTTCTTGTTTGCAGGAGAAAAATTATGTGAACAATGGGGGTCATTCCGAGTTGATCATAGCTGTGCAAAATTTAGCACAGCTGCGATCAACTTTCCTGACATGCGGGGGGACGCCCAGCACACAGAAGTGCAAAGGCATCGCACAGCGGTGATGCCGCTGTGAACATTGAAGAGTCTTTGCAGACTTGCCTACCCTCCCGCATTCAGCGGGAGGCTCACGATTTTTAAGTGAGCCTCCCGCTGCCCCGCAAACCTTGCCAGCCCCCCGGATTTTAAGGGTCCTCGCCGAAAATCAGGACTGCGCATGCGCAAGTCCGGAGGGCCCCGGACCTGCACGGGAGACTTCAGGGGCGGCAGCGTCCGTCTTGCTGGGCACACTGCACAGTGAGAAGCAGTCTCAATCAGGGGTGTGCTCCCTGTGGCTGGCCCCTCCCACCACACTCAGAGAGAGCTGCGTGTATGAGCCCAGCAGCAGCAGAAGCTGACCTCTCTCTCTGCTCCTCGGCTCTCATTGCTGCCTTCCCACACTGTCCTGGGGTCGGCCTCCAGTCTGCTCCTAAGAGGAAGGAACAACATAGCCAGGTGACTGCTGTGTGTAATGGGGGGAATGTAATGTGGCACTGACCTGGTGTAATATGGGGTATGGGGCTGTGTATGATGTGGAGCTGGGTGTAATATGGGGGAGGGGGTTGTGTATAATGTAATGTGCTGGGTGTAATATGGGGAGGAAGTTGTGTATAATGTAATGTGCTGGGTGTAATATGGGGGAGGGGGGTGGTGTTTGCTGTGTGTAATGTGCTGGGTGTAATATGGGGGAGGGGTGTGTATAATGTAATGTGCTGGGTGTAATATGGGGAGGGGGCTGTGTGTAATGTAATGTGCTGGGTGTAATATGGGGTATGGGGCTGTGTATGATGTGGAGCTGGGTGTAATATGGGGGAGGGGGTTGTGTATAATGTAATGTGCTGGGTGTAATATGGGGAGGAAGTTGTGTATAATGTAATGTGCTGGGTGTAATATGGGGGAGGGGGGTGGTGTTTGCTGTGTGTAATGTGCTGGGTGTAATATGGGGGAGGGGGACTGTGTGTAATGTAATGTGCTGGGTGTAATATGGGGAGGGGGCTGTGTGTAATGTAATGTGCTGGGTGTAATATGGGGGAGGGGGACTGTGTATAATGTAATGTGCTGGGTGTAATATGGGGGAGGGGGGTGGTGTTTGCTGTGTGTTATGTGCTGGGTGTAATATGGGGGAGGGGGACTGTGTGTAATGTGCTGGGTGTAATATGGGGTATGGGGCTGTGTATGATGTGGAGCTGGGTGTAATATGGGGGAGGGGGTTGTGTATAATGTAATGTGCTGGGTGTAATACGGGGGTGTGTGTGTATAATGTAATGTATACCTCCCAACTGTCCCGCTTTCAGCGGGACAGTCCCGCTATTCGGACCCTGTCCCGCTGTCCCACCCGCAGGCAGCAGTGTCCCGCGGGCAGGGGGGCAGTTGGGGGAGCCTTTGATCACCCGCTGCTCTGCACTGCAGAGCAGCCGGTGATCACTGAAAACATGCTGTGCGCACAAGCACTGCATGCATTCAGTGCTAGGAGGGGAGCGGGGCTGCCCAGCTGCTCGGGGAGCGCTGGGCACGCCCCCAAAAGGCAGGAAAATGCCCGTTTTATGAGGCCACGCCCACTCGGGGGAGGCCACGCCCACCACGGGCGAGGTCACGCCCCCTTTTCGGATCGGCGCACGGCTACGCCGCGCAAGAGTCCCACCTTCCTAAAGCCGAAAGTTGGGAGGTATGATGCTGGGTGTAATATGGGGAGGGGGGCTGTGTGTAATGTGCTGGGTGTAATATGGGGGAGGGGGATGTGTGTAATGTGCTGGGTGTAATATGGGGGAGGGGGATGTGTATGATGTGGAGCTGGGTGTAATATGGGGGAGGGGTGTGTTTAGTGTAATGTGCTGGGTGTAGTATGGGGGAGGGGGTGTTTATAATGTAATGTGCTGGGTGTAATATGGGGGAGGGGGTTGTGTATAATGTAATGTGCTGGGTGTAATATGGGGTAGGAGGGGTGGTATTTGCTGTGTGTAATGTGCTGGGTGTAATATGGGGGAGGGGTGTGTATAATGTAATGTGCTGGGTGTAATATGGGGGAGGGTGTGTGTATGTAATGTAATAAGGTACTGTGTGTAATAAGTGGGAGGGGGCAGTGCATAATGCAATGTATTCTGGTGCTGTATGTACTAGGTGTAAAGTGTATGTGGGTGTAGTGGGTGTATGTATACACACACACAGTGCTCGAAGTGGGCCGGTATACACTGGTATGGCATACTGGCACTTCGAGCACTGACTGACGCATCTTTTCAAATTCGTCACTATTAACGCGCCAATTGGAGCTCTCGAACCAGCAGCCAATCAGGAGCAGCCACTCCTGATTGGCTGCTGGTCTGCGGCAGATTTGAAATAGTGGCGGTCATAGGTGGACCAGAGCTGCCCCGAAGGCCGCCGCCCTCAGCCTCCTCCTCCGCACTGCCGCCCACAGCCGCCTCCTCTGCACCGTCGATGGCCACAGCCTCCTCATCCTCCACACCGCCGACCACACACTCCTCCGCTCATTAACCAATCTTACCCTGCCGTCTTTCTCTCTCCCTACTGTATGTCTTTGCTGTCCTCTCCCTATGTCTCTCCCTGTCTCTCTGTCACTCTCCCTGTCCCTACTGTATGTCCCTGCTGTCACTCTCCCTGTCCCTGAATTTTGGCTCATTCCGTGTGGCATAATGTGAATTTCGGCTCATTCCGTGTGGATTGTGGCTCATACTGTGTAGCATAACGTGAATTGTGTCTCATACTGTGTGGCATATGTGAATTTCGGCTCATACCATGTGGCTTATGTGAATTTCGGCTCATACCATGTGGCTTATGTGAATTTCGGCTCACACTGTGTGGCATAATGTGAATTTCGGCTCATACCGTGTGGCATAATGTGTGTGTGTGTGTGTGTGTGTGTGTGTGTGTGTGTGTGTGTGTGTGTGTGTGTATATATATATATATATATATATATAATCCCGCACCAGTGTATATAGATTTTGGTTTTCTCAGTCACTTAATGTGCACAGTAGATTAAATTAATGTATCTTGCACTTATATTGTTGCTTTTTTTTTAATTCTTTTTTTTGCTGCTTTTTGTACTATAGTTTTCACCTTCCATTGCAGGACACCCCCCTGATTGCAATAAATACACCCATAGGTGGAACTAGACACACCCCTGCACGGCGCATTCTGCTGCCACCTGGAATCTCCCTGAAACTAGTTTTCAAAAGTAGGCAAGTATGGTCTTTGTCGTCTGAACAAATGTGAGTAGGTCTGAGGCTGCCACTAATCTGTGACTGAGACGGGCTGGAAGTGGTCTGCGTTGACGTCAGAGACCCTCCCCAAAAACACCTGTGAACGCCTGCATTTTTTCTGACACACCCAGAAAATGGTAGGTTTCTGCCCAGAAATGCCGGCTTCCTGTCAGTCAAACAGCGGCTGCATTGCATTTACGATCTGTACGCATTTTCTTTCACTATTATCCCAAGCACATGCGCAATGCGAACACTATGCATACACAGTCATTCAATAATCGCTCCATTTGCGAATTCTCTAATTAGCTATCCATGCTGAATTAGGCCCTAAGGGGGTTATTCAAAGTTGTTAGCAATACAAAAAAGTTAGCAATTGGGCAAAACTAATTGGGTCTAATTCAGACCTGATCGCAGCAGCAAAATCTTTTTCTAAAGGGCAAAACCATGGGGGTCATTCCGAGTTGTTCGCTCGCAAGCCGTTTTTAGCAGCTTTGCACACGCTAAGCCTACGCCTACTGGGAGTGAATCTTAGCATAGTAAAATTGCGAACGAAAGATTCGCAATATTGCGAAAAGACATCTCTGTGCAGTTTCTGAGTAGCTCCAGACTTACTCGGCATCTGCGATCAGTTCAGAGCTTGTCGTTCCTGGTTTGACGTCACAAACACACCCAGCGTTCGCCCAGCCACTCCTCCGTTTCTCCAGCCACTCCCGCGTTTTTCCCAGAAACTGTAGCGTTTTTTCCCACACGCCCATAAAACGGCCTGTTTCCGCCCAGAAACACCCACTTCCTGTCAATCACACTACGATCGCCTGAACGAAGAAAAAGCCGTGAGTAAAATTCCTAACTTCATAGCAAATTTACTTGGCGCAGTCGCAGTGCGAACATTGCGCATGCGCACTAAGCGGAAAATCGCTGCGATGCGATGAAATTTACCAAGCGAACAACTCGGAATGACCTCCCATGTGCACTGCGGGTGGGGCAGATATAACGTGCAGAGAGAGTTATATTTGGGTGGGTTATTTTGTTTCTGTGCAGAATAAACACTGGCCGTTTTATTTTTACACTGCAATTTAGATTTCAGTTTGAACACACCCCACCCAAATCTAACTCTCTCTGCACATGTTATATCTGCCTCCCCTGCAGTGCACATGGGTTTGCCCATTAGAGAAAAATGTTGCTGCTGCTATCAGATCTGAATTAGGCCCAATGTTGCACTGCAGGGGCAGATGTAACATGTGCAGAGAGATAAGGTTTAGGTGAGGTGTGTTAAAACTGAAATCCACTCAAACTGAAATTACAGTGTAAAAATAAAGCAGCCAGTATTTCCCATGCACATAAACAATATAACCCACCCAAATCTAAATCTCTCTGCAAATGGTTTTGGCCAATTGCTAATTTTTTTGGTTTGTTAACAACTCCGAATAACCCCCTAAGTAGCTTTAAACTATGTTATTTTATGATTGTGATGGTGTCCGCTTGGATGATTAGCTTCTGTATATTAATGTCATACCAAAATAATGTTTCATGGGCAGCTACACAACGGCTTTTTGGCCTACTTTGGCTTCATACTGTCAAAAAAGGACTTTTCTGTAAGCCTTGAGGCATCGATGTTTGAAATCAGCATCAAAAGTTGTATAGACAAGTTCACTTTCACAACTTTTGCTCTCATAGATCTGCCACAGCAATTACTTGAACATTGCTGATTATGCACCGCTGAGTCCTACCTCCATTACCAGGGCCACAACTCCACTACTACTGCATACTGTGAACTGAAGCTTTACCAAACGTATTTATACATACTGTATATACAGTATATTCCAACCTTCATGCAAAATTTCAGTAAAGTCGGAGATGGTCAAGATGGAATGATTTTCGAAATTGGTCCACTTGACACAAATGATCCATTTGCCTATTAGCATCGCTGTGACTCCACAGACAATTGCAGCTGCACATGCATTAGCGGCATACTTGCCTACCTGACCCTCTCCATGAGGGAGAAAATGCTCTGTTCCTGGACTTTCCTGGTAATGTATGATTGCCATCACCTGTGGTGAGCTAGTTAATGGATAAGAAAGGTGTTTCACCACAGGTGATGGCAATCATACATTACCAGGAAAGTCCAGGAACAGAGCATTTTCTCCCTCATGGAGAGGGTCAGGTAGGCAAGTATGATTAGCGGCCACCTGTGAATCAGGCCCTTTAAATACATGAATAAATCTATATAATTTATTCATCCAAAGAAGATGACCTGGTATTCATTCATTTCATCAGCTGTGCCCGTGTATCTGCTCACCTGCTGCATCGAGTGCAGTACATCTGCTAAGTGTTGTGAACCTGCAGGTGCGGGGACACCTGTTTCACTAAGGTAACCTTCAGTACTCTGGGATTGGAAGGACTGAACTACAGCCGTGTGGTTTGGTTGACCGAAGGATACTGTAAGGAAGGGGTCAGGAGGGACACACTACCGCAACACACCCGAGCTAACAAGGGTTAGATAAATAATGGGAAGGACTGAGGCGTTCAGTGAGTATTTATAAGCACAAAGCTGTAGACTGAGTGACTTTACATATGTCCTGACTCCTGACTGGTACTCCATGATGGCTCCTATAGTCATTGTTGCATTGCCAGAGCAGATACTATTTTCAGTGTTTAATGACATTTATGTATTCCATCTTGCAACACTTTCATATTGAATCTAATGACAAAATCATTTATAGCCATTTATTAAGTTATATTTTACAGTAATTACAGTACATATATGTGATCACATAACTATTAGCCAAGTGCAATTTTAATATAGTTTGTTCTATATATTTTAGAGCTATTTGTGTAACCTATCTAATTTCTATATAAGAGAGAGAGAGAATTGACAGTAATTATTTACATTAATGCATTTTTTTTTAAATATATTTTTTGTACTAAATAACACTTAGCTTTTCATAGCTTGGTTCCTATAGCTAGTGCCATCTATATGCTCGCCACAGGTTCTATTCCCGCTCTATGGGTGTCTGGACACCCACGAGTGGGAATAGTCCCTCTTGATCAGCATGCCGACCGTCGGGATAGTGAGGGGGAGGGATGTAGGTGGAGGTATCCTGACCGCTGGTCACATAACTACATCCCCTGTTAGCCTTTGTAGCCTATAGGGACCCGCTAAACAGGACCCGCTTGGCCACAAGGAGACTGCACATGGGCGCCTAGGCAGGCCCCACACTTGTGCGGCAGTCCCGCCGCCGGATCCGACCGCAGCATGCTGCAGTCGGGCTGGATGACAGGACGGCGAGATTTCAATGTGAAAACATATTTCAATGTAGTGTTCACACAGTACGGCCGTGTGTCACTGTCCGGATCCTGTTCTGCGGCATCCCGCAGAACAGGATCCGTGTGCACACAAAACCCCCCTCCCGGCCGTTCAGTGGGACCCGCTTAGCCGCTATGTGTGGCCGTAGCCTCTCCACCAGCCTAAACTTGTACATGTGTGGCCCTATTTACTCTTTGCCAGGACAGCCTTTTATTAGAGCCACTCTACAGGTGAGAGTATATTATTAAATGGGGTCAAAAACCATTTCTTATCACTGTGATAAGCAGCTATAAGCAATAATAGTATTTTGCTGCCCAAACAAACTAGCAGATAAACTGATTTCTTGTAGTGTTATCAGGCAGATGTATATTAGGGTTTCATCTATACATGATATGAGAATATCTGCAGTATGCAGTGACTATCCATGTATCAGTCAGTGATATGAGCAGATCCCCAGCTGAATGGCCATATACAGACACCAGGAATTTGGAAGTCTAATTTGTAGATCTTTCCCCTACCCCCTTCAGTGATATAAAGGAGAAAGGGTTAATGTCCTGAGGTGGTGTCACCCAGGGGTTATCTACAGTCTTCACCTCTCAATAAACCCCCAAACTTAGAACTCCAGATGTGCCTTGGAAGGCAGAATAGATTTTATTAAAATGAAATGTGATATACTCAGAGCAATACTGCAGGGAAGGGAAAAGCCTGAGAGCCGATGTGATTACATAGAAGCGTGTGTATTGTGTGTGTCATACATTACTTACATACGCATATATATATATATATATATATATATATGAAGCAAAAAACAACTGCGGCACTCGGAGACTTGATGCAAAAATAGGTGTATTACAAACAACACATTTCCAACGTTTCGGGGATAACACACCCCTTTATCAAGGAGAAACAGCAATTGCCGTCTCCGAGTGCCGCAGTTGTTTTTTGCTTCATACATACTTTGTATTTGCTGGAGGCACCGGAGCATTGGAGTGATCATTGGGAGGAGTGCCGGTCTGTCCCGCGGCTGTATATATATATAAATTATAGCTGCTGTACATTTGTCATAATGGGCTCATGCAGAGCTGTCACTACTCCAGTTGGTGAAGAGTTTTTTGTGTATTTTCACACTGTGCGATCCCAAAGTCAGAGTGAGGCACTTTATATGAATGTATTGAGGCTTACAATGGGGATGTGCAGGGGCATCTCACATTGGGCGCGATGTATCATGTATTGCATGTTATACATCCCGCCACTTATCGCATGCATAGCGCCATTTGTTAATGCCATATGCATCAATAATTGTGACTATAGATGCAAAAGATAGCTTCCAATTAGAACTGCCCTTTGCTTTTTGAGGACCTTCAGGTTTATGACCCGAGAGTCCTACTGTGCAGATGCGGCTGTCGGCCTACACATGTGCAAGCCACTGGGTGTAGACAACAGAGGGGGATCCTACAGATCCCTGTCAGGGTAATTCAGATGTGTCAAGCCCATAGGCTCCTATGGGCAATGCCATCTATAGATGGAGTTGCCTATTGGATGCAGTCACTTTACTTCTACAATTCTACAATCACCGGACCCCTGTCCCAACAACTCAGTAATAATACATTCGGACAAATAAGGGTTCCTTATTGCTGTGAACTGAGGTAATAAGGAATCCTTATTAATAAATATGCATTGATGAGCAGTTAAATGGTTAAATGCTACAAGATGTCTCTTAACCGTGTTATTGTGCATGACTCTTCAGTCACAATAACGTCACTTGTCTGTTATTGTGAATGACTCATCAGCCACAATAACATCTGAGTCACCAGACTTAAAGGTCAAGCAGATTAGACAGCAGGTGCATGTTGTTTACTTGGCTCTATAAAAGGGTCTGCATACGCCCACGTCGGTCCCTGTGTTATTGGAGCATCACATTGCTGTACAGTACTTAAGCTAGGAAAGATTGATACCTTATCATATTGACTGCTGTTTATCGTCTATAACCTGTATCCTGTTATCTTCAATAAACCTAGGGCCCGATTCAGACCTTTTTTTTTTTTGCACAGTGGGCGATCAGCTATTAACTGCACATGTGTATGCACCGCAATATGCATGCGCGTCAGCAAAAAACAGGCATCACCGAACAGCGACAGACTGGTGCGAAAATTCTAATCGCGCAGCCATTCGCATGCTGATTGACAGGAAGAAGCCGTTTATGGATGGTAACTGACCGTTTTCTAGAAGTGTCAGGGAGAACGCAAGCATTCCCAAGCATTTTCAGGGAGGGTGTGTGACATCGGCTCCGGCCCCGATCAGCCCGTTCTGATCGTACTGTAGGAGTAAGTCCTGGGCTGCGTACAGACTGCACACACAGACTGCACACACTGGTAAAAACTGGTGAGTGAGGTGCGAACGGATTTGCAGCTGTCCGCTGACTGAGGGATTTTTTAGCTGCTCGGAGTACACATGCGATCGCACACTTGCACGGCGAATATACACTCCCCTTGGGCGGCTACTATCTGATCGCAGGACTACAATTTTATAAGCCTAGCGATCAGTTCTGAATCACCCCCCTACTCTGGTTTGGAGTCAATGTGTGGACTATCCTCCTTGCTCCAGGTTGGTTTTGCCTCGTAAATGATTGCCGCTTTAAAAATATGGCCATTCTCAGCCTAAATCCTGCACCTCCGCAATTCACGCCCTATTAAATTTACCCTAATATATTGTAATATACATCCTGTGTTGGGCTTTGCTCATCTTACTCATTGTACTGTTTATATTTGTATATCAATGTTTTGCTCAAAAAAGGGATTTCCAGAAATAAAAAGTTAAAAACACATGTAGACCTATCTAGAATGCAGAGTTCAGCAACGAACAGTTCACTAGCAGAAAAGCTTCTGTAGTCTCTCCAGACAGGGGCAAAACAGTACATTGCAAGGCCCCATAGCAAAATTTGGATAGAGCCCTAGAGTTGGGGCTGTAGCCTTCCAATCCTTGCACCCAAAACAACAGAGCTAAGGTGCTCTGCTGAGCATAAGTGGTCAGGTTCTTACACTCACTAAGCATGTGTTTGTCAGAAGTTGCCCTCCGCTCTGTACTTTGGGGCCTCAAGTAAGTGTAAAACATCAGGTGGGGAGCAGTGGAATCAGTCCATACTTGCCTACTTTTGAAAAAGCTATTCAGGGAGATGTGAAAGTAACATCTATCAGTGCAGACATAGACTGCTACATCTGGGAGGTGTGTCATAAACTAGAGATGAGCGCCGGAAATTTTTTGGGTTTTGTGTTTTGGTTTTGGGTTCGGTTCCGCGGCCGTGTTTTGGGTTCGACCGCGTTTTGGCAAAACCTCACCGAAATTTTTTTTGTCGGATTCGGGTGTGTTTTGGATTCGGGTGTTTTTTTCAAAAAACCCTAAAAAACAGCTTAAATCATAGAATTTGGGGGTCATTTTGATCCCAAAGTATTATTAACCTCAAAAACCATCATTTCCACTCATTTTCAGTCTATTCTGAATACCTCACACCTCACAATATTATTTTTAGTCCTAAAATTTGCACCGAGGTCGCTGTGTGAGTAAGATAAGCGACCCTAGTGGCCGACACAAACACCCGGCCCATCTAGGAGTGGCACTGCAGTGTCACGCAGGATGTCCCTTCCAAAAAACCCTCCCCAAACAGCACATGACGCAAAGAAAAAAAGAGGCGCAATGAGGTAGCTGACTGTGTGAGTAAGATAAGCGACCCTAGTGGCCGACACAAACACCGGGCCCATCTAGGAGTGGCACTGCAGTGTCACGCAGGATGGCCCTTCCAAAAAACCCTCCCCAAACAGCACATGACGCAAAGAAAAAAAGAGGCGCAATGAGGTAGCTGACTGTGTGAGTAAGATAAGCGACCCTAGTGGCCGACACAAACACCGGGCCCATCTAGGAGTGGCACTGCAGTGTCACGCAGGATGGCCCTTCCAAAAAACCCTCCCCAAACAGCACATGACGCAAGGAAAAAGAAAAGAAAAAAGAGGTGCAAGATGGAATTGTCCTTGGGCCCTCCCACCCACCCTTATGTTGTATAAACAGGACATGCACACTTTAACCAACCCATCATTTCAGTGACAGGGTCTGCGTGTGACTGTGACTGATATGACGGGTTGGTTTGGACCCCCCCAAAAAAGAAGCAATAAATCTCTCCTTGCACAAACTGGCTCTACAGAGGCAAGATGTCCACCTCATCATCATCCTCCGATATATCACCGTGTACATCCCCCTCCTCACAGATTATCAATTCGTCCCCACTGGAATCCACCATCTCAGCTCCCTGTGTACTTTGTGGAGGCAATTGCTGCTGGTCAATGTCTCCGCGGAGGAATTGATTATAATTCATTTTAATGAACATCATCTTCTCCACATTTTCTGGATGTAACCTCGTACGCCGATTGCTGACAAGGTGAGCGGCGGCACTAAACACTCTTTCGGAGTACACACTTGTGGGAGGGCAACTTAGGTAGAATAAAGCCAGTTTGTGCAAGGGCCTCCAAATTGCCTCTTTTCCTGCCAGTATAAGTACGGACTGTGTGACGTGCCTACTTGGATGCGGTCACTCATATAATCCTCCACCATTCTTTCAATGGTGAGAGAATCATATGCAGTGACAGTAGACGACATGTCCGTAATCGTTGTCAGGTCCTTCAGTCCGGACCAGATGTCAGCATCAGCAGTCGCTCCAGACTGCCCTGCATCACCGCCAGCGGGTGGGCTCGGAATTCTGAGCCTTTTCCTCGCACCCCCAGTTGCGGGAGAATGTGAAGGGGGAGATGTTGTTGACAGGTCGCGTTCCGCTTGACTTGACAATTTTCTCACCAGCAGGTCTTTCAACCCCAGCAGACTTGTGTCTGCCGGAAAGAGAGATCCAAGGTAGGCTTTAAATCTAGGATCGAGCACGGTGGACAAAATGTAGTGCTCTGATTTCAACAGATTGACCACCCGTGAATCCTTGTTAAGCGAATTAAGGGCTCCATCCACAAGTCCCACATGCCTAGCGGAATCGCTCCGTGTTAGCTCCTCCTTCAATGTCTCCAGCTTCTTCTGCAAAAGCCTGATGAGGGGAATGACCTGACTCAGGCTGGCAGTGTCTGAACTGACTTCACGTGTGGCAAGTTCAAAGGGCATCAGAACCTTGCACAACGTTGAAATCATTCTCCACTGCGCTTGAGACAGGTGCATTCCACCTCCTATATCGTGCTCAATTGTATAGGCTTGAATGGCCTTTTGCTGCTCCTCCAACCTCTGAAGCATATAGAGGGTTGAATTCCACCTCGTTACCACTTCTTGCTTCAGATGATGGCAGGGCAGGTTCAGTAGTTTTTGGTGGTGCTCCAGTCTTCTGTACGTGGTGCCTGTACGCCGAAAGTGTCCCGCAATTCTTCTGGCCACCGACAGCATCTCTTGCACGCCCCTGGCGTTTTTTAAAAAATTCTGCACCACCAAATTCAAGGTATGTGCAAAACATGGGACGTGCTGGAATTTGCCCATATTTAATGCACACACAATATTGCTGGCGTTGTCCGATGCCACAAATCCACAGGAGAGTCCAATTGGGGTAAGCCATTCCGCGATGATCTTCCTCAGTTGCCGTAAGAGGTTTTCAGCTGTGTGCGTATTCTGGAAACCGGTGATACAAAGCGTAGCCTGCCTAGGAAAGAGTTGGCGTTTGCGAGATGCTGCTACTGGTGCCGCCGCTGCTGTTCTTGCGGCGGGAGTCCATACATCTACCCAGTGGGCTGTCACAGTCATATAGTCCTGACCCTGCCCTGCTCCACTTGTCCACATGTCCGTGGTTAAGTGGACATTGGGTACAACTGCATTTTTTAGGACACTGGTGAGTCTTTTTCTGACGTCCGTGTACATTCTCGGTATCGCCTGCCTAGAGAAGTGGAACCTAGATGGTATTTGGTAACGGGGGCACACTGCCTCAATAAATTGTCTAGTTCCCTGTGAACTAACGGCGGATACCGGACGCACGTCTAACACCAACATAGTTGTCAAGGCCTCAGTTATCCGCTTTGCAGCAGGATGACTGCTGTGATATTTCATCTTCCTCGCAAAGGACTGTTGGACAGTCAATTGCTTACTGGAAGTAGTACAAGTGGGCTTACGACTTCCCCTCTGGGATGACCATCGACTCCCAGCAGCAACAACAGCAGCGCCAGCAGCAGTAGGCGTTACACGCAAGGATGCATCGGAGGAATCCCAGGCAGGAGAGGACTCGTCAGAATTGCCAGTGACATGGCCTGCAGGACTATTGGCATTCCTGGGGAAGGAGGAAATTGACACTGAGGGAGTTGGTGGGGTGGTTTGCGTGAGCTTGGTTACAAGAGGAAGGGATTTACTGGTCAGTGGACTGCTTCCGCTGTCGGCCAAAGTTTTTGAACTTGTCACTGACTTATTATGAATGCGCTGCAGGTGACGTATAAGGGAGGATGTTCCGAGGTGGTTAACGTCCTTACCCCTACTTATTACAGCTTGACAAAGGGAACACACGGCTTGACAAATGTTGTCCGCATTTCTGGTGAAATACTTCCACACCGAAGAGCTGATTTTTTTGGTATTTTCACCAGGCATGTCAACGGCCATATTCCTCCCACGGACAACAGGTGTCTCCCCGGGTGCCTGACTTAAACAAACCACCTCACCATCAGAATCCTCCTGGTCAATTTCCTCCCCAGCGCCAGCAACACCCATATCCTCCTCATCCTGGTGTACTTCAACACTGACATCTTCAATCTGACTATCAGGAACTGGACTGCGGGTGCTCCTTCCAGCACTTGCAGGGGGCGTGCAAATGGTGGAAGGCGCATGCTCTTCACGTCCAGTGTTGGGAAGGTCAGGCATCGCAACCGACACAATTGGACTCTCCTTGTGGATTTGGGATTTCGAAGAACGCACAGTTCTTTGCGGTGCTACTGCTTTTGCCAGCTTGAGTCTTTTCATTTTTCTAGCGAGAGGCTGAGTGCCTCCATCCTCATGTGAAGCTGAACCACTAGCCATGAACATAGGCCAGGGCCTCAGCCGTTCCTTGCCACTCCGTGTGGTAAATGGCATATTGGCAAGTTTACGCTTCTCCTCCGACAATTTTATTTTAGGTTTTGGAGTCCTTTTTTTACTGATATTTGGTGTTTTGGATTTGACATGCTCTGTACTATGCCATTGGGCATCGGCCTTGGCAGACGACGTTGCTGGCATTTCATCATCTCGGCCATGACTAGTGGCAGCAGCTTCAGCACGAGGTGGAAGTGGATCTTGATCTTTCCCTAATTTTGGAACCTCAACATTTTTGTTCTCCATATTTTAATAGGCACAACTAAAAGGCACCTCAGGTAAACAATGGAGATGGATGGATACTAGTATACAATTATGGACGGACTGCCGAGTGCCGACACAGAGGTAGCTACAGCCGTGGACTACCGTACTGTACTGTGTCTGCTGCTAATATAGACTGGATGATAATGAGATGTAGTATGTATAAAGAAGAAAGGAAAAAAAAACCACGGGTAGGTGGTATAAAATTATGGACGGACTGCCGAGTGCCGACACAGAGGTAGCTACAGCCGTGGACTACCGTACTGTACTGTGTCTGCTGCTAATATAGACTGGATGATAATGAGATGTAGTATGTATAAAGAAGAAAGGAAAAAAAAACCACGGGTAGGTGGTATACAATTATGGACGGACTGCCGAGTGCCGACACAGAGGTAGCTACAGCCGTGGACTACCGTACTGTACTGTGTCTGCTGCTAATATAGACTGGATGATAATGAGATGTAGTATGTATAAAGAAGAAAGAAAAAAAAAACCACGGGTAGGTGGTATACAATTATGGACGGACTGCCGAGTGCCGACACAGAGGTAGCTACAGCCGTGGACTACCGTACTGTGTCTGCTGCTAATATAGACTGGTTGATAATGAGATGTAGTATGTATAAAGAAGAAAGAAAAAAAAAACCACGGGTAGGTGGTATACAATTATGGACGGACTGCCGAGTGCCGACACAGAGGTAGCTACAGCCGTGGACTACCGTACTGTACTGTGTCTGCTGCTAATATAGACTGGATGATAATGAGATGTAGTATGTATAAAGAAGAAAGAAAAAAAAAACACGGGTAGGTGGTATACAATTATGGACGGACTGCCGAGTGCCGACACAGAGGTAGCTACAGCCGTGGACTACCGTACTGTACTGTGTCTGCTGCTAATATAGACTGGATGATAATGAGATGTAGTATGTATAAAGAAGAAAGGAAAAAAAAACCACGGGTAGGTGGTATACAATTATGGATGGACTGCCGAGTGCCGACACAGAGGTAGCTACAGCCGTGAACTACCGTACTGTGTCTGCTGCGACTGGATGATAAATAATGATATAAAAAATATATATATATCACTACTGCAGCCGGACAGGTATATATTATATAATGACGGACCTGCTGGACACTGTCTGTCAGCAGAATGAGTTTTTTATTTTATAGAATAAAAAAACACCACACAAGTCACACGACGTGTGTTTAACTTTTACAGGCAGACAGTCAATCACAATACAATATAGTATACTATACTGGTGGTCAGGTCACTGGTCAGTCACACTGGCAGTGGCACTCCTGCAGAAAAAAAGTGTGCACTGTTTAATTTTAATATGTACTCCTGGCTCCTGCTATAACCTAACTGCTCCCCAGTCTCCCCCACAATTAAGCTGTGTGAGCACAGTCAGATATTATACATAGATGATGCAGCACACTGGGCTGAGCACAGATATGGTATGTGACTGAGTCACTGTGTATCGTTTTTTCAGGCAGAGAACGGATTATATTAAATAATATAAAACTGCACTGGTGGTCACTGGTCAGTCACTAGTATAACTAACTAATACTATCAGCAAAATTCTGCACTCTGTCTGAGTACTCCTCCTAAGCTCCAGTAAATGAAGTGTCACTGTCTCACTCTGTCACTAGTATAACTAACTAATACTATCAGCAAAATTCTGCACTCTCTGTCTGAGTACTCCTCCTAAGCTCCAGTAAATGAAGTGTCACTGTCTCACTCTCACTCTCCTATCTATTTCTTCTCTAAACGGAGAGGACGCCAGCCACGTCCTCTCACTATCAATCTCAATGCACGTGTAAAATGGCGGCTACGCGCGGCTCCTTATATAGAATCCGAGTCTCGCGATAGAATCCGAGCCTCGCGAGAATCCGACAGCGTCATGATGACGTTCGGGCGCGCTCGGGTTAACCGAGCAAGGCGGGAAGATCCGAGTCGCTCGGATCCGTGTAAAAAATCATGAAGTTCGGGCGGGTTCGGATTCCGAGGAACCGAACCCGCTCATCTCTATCATAAACATGACTTACATCCAAATGTAAATGAGCCCCAAAGTTAGTTAGATCTACTTGTTGAAGAAAAGACTCTTATATTTTGCAGAATTTGTTTGTATATTGTGCGTACAAGAGGTTCCATATACTGTAAGTGGCCATGAGAAATGTTATTTAAAATGCATGTAGCCATAGGGATCATTAGGGCAGATTTATTAAGCCTGGTGAAGTGATAAAGTGTACAGAGATAAAGTTCTAGCCAGTCAGCTCCTAACTGTCATTTTTCAAACCCATCCTGTTACATGGAAGTTAGGAGTTGATTGGCTGGGACTTTATCACTTTCCACTTTATCACTTCACCAAGCTTAATAAATCTGCCCCATTGTGTCTTATAACCAATGCAGGGAAATGGCACTGATGTTCCCATTTGAATGTATGTCTCTGTGATTTATCCCCCCCCCCCCCCCCCCCCTTCCCAAGAATGTAACAGCTGCATAATGGGGGTAAGGTGCAATCAGGGAGATTGAGGGACCATTCAGGGAGTCAGGGAGATTGCTGCTATTTCAGGGAGTCTCCTGCAGAATGAGGGAGCATAGGCAAGTATGAATCAAGACTGGATCAGACTTGCCAGGCCGCTCACCTCTGGGCCCTGTAGTGGCCATACACTCTGCACTCAAAACATATTTTCAGCTGTATCTGATGTGATGCTGAAACCTTCAAGATGACATTCACAATATAACTTTGGTGTAACACTTTGCTTTATATGTCAGGATGGCAGACCATTGTCCAAAATAAAACCATTTCTTTCTTGGCAAACTCTAGCATCAATATACAATAACATAGTCCAACAGTCTATTAGGTCAGCAAGTTGGTCTGATGATGATCCCCACCCTCCCACATGAGTGATACCTTTTTTAAAGGCTAAATGCCAGCCCAGCTCTATCCTACCAAGCTGGAATTTTATTTTCCTGTGGCTAACAGTTCCCTACATATAAAGCTAATTAGCGCAGATGCTCAATTTGTCTGGCTGCAGCAATAAGCATATGGTAAGTTAATTACTCTGCCACACCAGATACTGTAAAACTCAATGGTTGGCCTAAGAAGCACTACACATTTAACGATCCGCCGCCAAGCTGCCCGACGGCGGATACAGCCGACGGGCGACCCGGCGGCGGGGGGGCAGTGACGGGGGGAAGTGAAGTTTCTTCACTCCCCCGTCGCACGGCTCCATAGAAGTGCAGGCAAATATGGACGAGATCATCCATATTGGCCTGCATGCACAGCCGACGGGGCACCAGCGATGAACGAGCGCGGGGCCGCGCATCGTTCATCGCTGGAGCCTCCACATTCAAAGATATGAACGTTCATATCTTTTGACTTTTATCACCCAGTGTGTAGGGCCTTTAAGCCTTGCTCTGGTCTCATCATGTTTGGCCAATCAAAACACTTGAGCTGCCGTTGACCCTTCCAAATGTTTATTAAAATATAATATAGTGCCACTGCCAGCATATTTCATTGCACTTTAAAATTGAGGATCTACAGCAGGCATTCCCAACCACGGACCTCAAGGCACACTATGTTAGGTGCCGTGGTCCGCGGCGCCGCTCGGTCTGCTTCCGAGCGACGCTCACGGCCGCCGCACCTCCCTC
Organism: Pseudophryne corroboree; assembly: GCF_028390025.1. Lineage (NCBI taxonomy): Eukaryota > Metazoa > Chordata > Amphibia > Anura > Myobatrachidae > Pseudophryne > Pseudophryne corroboree. The sequence goes on from NC_086447.1 coordinate 186,996,039, forward strand.
GCTGCCCGCCCGGCGCCTAGCAATGCCAGGACGCCGTGCGTACTGTAGCCGCCGGGTCCCTGGCAACGCTAGGATGCCGGGCGTCCACAGCCGCCGACCATGGCAACGGGGACGCCATTGGCGGACCGCGTTCCCCGTTGCCAGATAAAACTGGATTAGTTGTTCGTGCAGCAGTGCAGCTGCACGGCAACTATTAATTAGGGTCTGGGGCTGGTCTTGCTTGCCCTCCTGTCATTGGCCAGCAGGGCCTTTTTATGGGAGCCAGCACACTGTAGCCTCGCCGGTGATAGCTTCCTGTATGCTGTTCCTGCCTTGCAAAGTTTGTTCCTAGTCTGCTGAATCTGGTCAATCCTGCTCCCTGCGCTCCTGAGTCCTGGAGTTCTGAAGCCGGTCCTGGAAATCCTTCCAGTCCAAGTGAACCTGTTGCAGTCATCTGGGGGTTCTCGCTTATTGGGGTTCTCTCCCGGTTTCGTGAGTAGCGGCTTCTGCCGCGTGTTGCGGCCTAGGCCGCTTAGTCCTTGCGTTTGTTTTATACTGGTGTTTTTGTGGAGGTTTCCGCTTTTCACTGTCCTCCCCGGTACACGACGGTGCCGTGTGGGGTGTGACAGTGGTATCTTTTGTTGTCCTTTTCCTTTGGCGGCGTGCCGCACATATATTTAGTTTTAGGGTTGTTAGTAGCCCCTAGCCTTCTGTTTGCTTTAGTTAGAGGTCCCCTTGTTATTATCCTGTCTCGGTTCACGCCTTGTCTCACTCTAAGACCTGGGGGCATCGGAGTTGGGCAGACCTAATCCGCCCTTCAAACGCGCCTGCCGTGGGCCCAAGAAACCATAGTCACGCAGGCGTGAACGGACCACACGGGTGAAACAATGGAGGTAGGTTGCTAGGGGCTATTTCCATACCACACCTTATTTCAGCGTCACGTTCTGGTGCTCTGGACTCACTACGCAACATCTCTCTTGTTCTGAGCACCAGGAACGTAACATTATCACCGGCCACAAAAAGAATAAAGAGTTATTTGTATTTGGTGGGCCTTGAAATTCGGCCTCATGAATCCGGCAGTGTTAGGACCGAATCCCAGCCAGCTTTTGGCCAACCAGATTCAGGAACTAACTCAGATGGTTCAGGATCTTACTCTTCGGGTGAGATCGCAGGAAGATCTTTTGCGAGCCTCCCCGAGTATGATTCCAGAACCAAAGATGCATCTTCCCGACCGTTTTTCGGGTAGCCGAAAGGATTTTTTTAATTTCAAAGAAGCTTGTAAACTTTATTTTCGTTTAAGGCCCCGATCCTCTGGTACTGAGTCTCAACGGGTCGGGATTGTGATGTCATTACTACAAGGCGATCCGCAAACCTGGGCTTTTGGGCTAAAAGCCGATGACGCAGCCTTGCTATCTGTAGATGCCTTTTTTAAGTCCTTAGGTCTTTTGTATGACGACCCTGATAGGGAAGCGTCGGCTGAGAGCCACCTGTGTGCCCTTAAACAGGGGAAAAATCCTGCAGAGGTGTATTGTACCGAATTTTGCCATTGGCTGGAACGACCCGGCCCTGCGCAGTCAGTTTCGCCTCGGTTTGTTCGAAGTTATCAAAGACAGTCTCCTTCAGTACCCCGCTCCTGAGACTTTAGATAAACTCATGGAGCTTGCTAATAAAATTGATCGTCGTCTCCGAGAGCGGAGGGCTGAAAGGGGAGCTAATTTCAGGCCCAGTCCATGTGTGTATACTTTCCCTGAGGACGTAGAGGAGCCCATGCAAATGGGTCTCTACCGGCTGTCCCCAGAGGAAAGAGCCAGAAGGCTAAATTCTGGGCTTTGTTTGTATTGTAGTGGCAAGGGACATGTTGCACGTAATTGCCCAAATAAGCAGGGAAACGCGCTGACCAAGTGAATTGTGAGGGGGTTCACTTGGGTCTGCAATTAATCTCCTCTAACAATTCCTTATTAATTCCTGTAAAAATTTCCTTTGGTGTCGGCCTTCGTTGACAGCGGAGCTGCAGGAAATTTTATGGATCTTGTTTGGGCTCAGGCTTTGGGCCTTCCGCACATACCTTTAGATAAACGTATCACCATGCACGGCCTGGACGGTGGTCCACTTTCTAATGGGGTAATTACTCACCGCACGCCTCCAGTACAACTGACTGTGGGGGCCCTACATTCTGAGAAAATCGAGTTCTATCTTACCCATTGTCCGGCTGTTCCCATTGTCTTAGGTCACCCCTGGCTTGCCTTTCATAATCCCACCATAGATTGGCGGTTTGGGGAGATTTCCCGATGGGATTCCTTTTGTGTTGAGGAGTATATTTCGCGTCCAGTCCGGGTCGCGGCTGTCATTCCAGAACTTATTCCTTTGCAATATCAAGATTTTGCCGACGTTTTTTCCAAGGGTAATGCGGATATCCTGCCTCCTCATCGGTCCTATGACTGCGCCATTGACCTGGTTCCCGGTGCTTCTCTACCCAAAGGAAGACTATATGCCCTGTCTGGCCCGGAAACTACGGCAATGGATGAGTATGAACAGGAGAGCTTGAAGAAGGGCTTTATTAGGCCCTCAAAATCTCCATTGAGCGCAGGATTCTTTTTTGTTGAGAAAAAAGATGGGTCGCTCAGACCATGTATTGATTATCGGGCGTTGAATAAAATTTCTGTTAAAAATACCTACCCTTGCCACTGATTTCGGTACTATTTGATCAGCTCCGTACTGCCGTTATCTTTTCCAAAATCGATCTTAGAGGGGCTTACAATCTCATCCGAATAAAATCTGGGGATGAGTGGAAGACGGCTTTCAGTGCACAGTCGGGACATTATGAATACCTGGTGATGCCGTTTGGGCTGTCTAATGCTCCTGCTGTATTTCAAGATCTCATTAACGACGTCCTTCGCGACTTTCTAGGAAAGTTCGTAGTCGTTTATTTAGATGACATTTTGATTTACTCTGAGTCCTTTGAACAACATATTACCCATGTGCGACTGGTCCTTCAGAGGTTACGGGAAAATCATTTGTACGCCAAACTGGAGAAATGTGATTTCCACATCACAGAAGTGTCCTTCCTGGGGTATATTATTTCTCCAAAGGGGTTTTTCATGGAACAAAAAAAACTCCAGGCAATCCTAAATTGGGCACAACCCACGAACTTAAAAGCAATCCAGCACTTTTTAGGGTTTGCAAATTATTATAGGCGTTTTATTCATACCTTCTCAGATTTGGTTGCTCCTATTGTGGTGTTGACTAAAAAAGGAGCGGACCCTTCCAATTGGTCGCCTGAAGCCAAGTCTGCCTTCCTGGCCTTGAAACAGGCCTTTGTCTCAGCTCCAGTACTCAGACACCCCAACCCGGATCTCCCCTTTATTGTTGAGGTAGATGCCTCAGAGGTTGGAGTGGGGGCTATCCTTTCTCAAGAAGACCCGGAGTCTCGGGAATTACACCCATGTGCCTTCATGTCCAGAAAATTCTCCTCCGCAGAATCCAACTATGATGTTGGTAATCGAGAATTGTTGGCAGTTAAATGGGCTTTCGAGGAGTGGAGGCACTGGCTGGAAGGAGCAAGGCATACCATTACTGTGTTCACTGACCACAAGAACCTGCAGTATATTGAGTCAACTAAATGGCTTAATGCTCGACAGGTACGTTGGGCGCTGTTTTTTACTCGTTTCAGGTTTATCATCACCTTCAGGCCCGGTTCCAAGAATACGAAAGCCGATGCCCTGTCACGTTGTTTTCTTCCGGTTCACAATAACCACCCGGCTTCTACCCCCATAGTCCCATCGTCTGTCATCCGGGCTGGCCTCACACAGGATTTATTTACACAGCTAGTCCAGCTTCAGCAGCAGGCTCCCAATGTCACTCCTTCAGATCGTCTCTTCATCCCTGAATTTCTGAGAGGCACTGTTCTAGCTGAGTTTCATGATAATAAGGTTTCTGGTCATCCGCGTATCACTAAAACCTTGGAGTTAATCTCTCGCTCAGTGTGGTGGCCTAATCTTTCTAAAGATGTGAGGGAATTTGTCCGTTCCTGTCAGGTTTGTGCTCAGTACAAGGTATCTCGATCGTTGCCGGTCGGGCAACTCATGCCTCTAGCCATTCCTCTCAGGCCATGGTCACATATATCCATGGATTTCGTGGTGGACCTTCCTCTTTCAGCTGGGTTGCGGGTCATTTGGGTGGTAGTAGACCTAAAACGGTCTAAGATGGCCCACTTCATTGCTCTTCCCCGATTGCCCTCCGCTCAAGGGTTGGCAGTTTTGTTTCTCCGCCATGTCTTCAGGCTCCATGGTTTACCCATGGTTATTGTCTCTGATCGGGGACCACAATTCATTGCCCGTTTCTGGAAACGTTTTTGTGCCTCATTAAATATGAAACTCTCTTTAACATCTGGGTACCATCCACAGTCTAACGGACAAACTGAACGTGTTAATCAGTCATTAAAACAGTATTTACGGCTATATTCGGCCAAACTTCAGAATGATTGGTCTGAATTTCTTCCTTTGGCGGAGTTTGCCTATAATAACTCTTGTCATTCTTCCACCAAGGAGTCTCCATTCTTTTCGGTCCTGGGCTTTCATCCTAGAGCCAATTCTTTTTACCCTCATTTTCCAGTCTCTTCGTTGACCTTAACTTCCCATCTCAGAATGATTTGGAAAAAGGTGCACCTTGCCCTTAAGAAGGCTGCCTTCCGAGAAAAAAAAATTTCAGATAGGTTCCGACGCCCATGCACTTTTAAGGTGGGAGATAAGGTGTGGTTGTCAACCCGCAACATCAAGCTCCGACAACCCTCGGCTAGATTGGGACCCAAATTTATTGGACCGTTCCTTATCGTAAAGAAGGTCAATCTAGTTGCTTTTCGGCTACGCTTGCCTAAATCACTCAAAATTGGCAATACTTTTCACTGTTCCCTTCTGAAGCAATATATTTCTTCCAGGAGATTCCCTCGGAAAACTTCCCAGGGTAGACCTCCGGTGGATGTTCAGGGGCAACAAGAGTTCTTGGTGGAGAAGGTTTTAGATTCCAAAGTTTCTCGGGGCCTGCTGTATTTTTTGGTTCACTGGAAAGGCTATGGCCCGGAAGAAAGGTCTTGGGTCCTGGATAACAATTTACATGCCCCTAAACTTAAGAGTTTATTCTTTCAGGAATTTCCTCAGAAACCCGGCTTTAGGGGTTCTTTAACCCCTCCTCAAGGGGGGGGGGGGGGGTACTGTTAGGTGCCGCGGTCCGCAGCGCCGCTCGGTCTGCTTCCGAGCGACGCTCACGGCCGCCGCACCTCCCTCGCTGTCCGCCCGGCGCCTAGCAACGCCAGGACGCCGTGCGTACTGTAGCCGCCGGGTCCCTGGCAACGCGAGGACGCCGGGCGTCCACAGCCGCCGGGTCCATGGCAACGGGGACGCCATTGGCGGACCGCGTTCCCCGTTGCCAGATAAAACTGGATTAGTTGTTCGTGCAGCAGGGCAGCTGCACGGCAACTATTAATTAGGGTCTGGGGGCTGGTCTTGCTGGCCCTCCTGTCATTGGCCAGCAGGGCCTTTTTATGGGAGCCAGCACACTGCAGCCTCGCCGGTGATAGCTTCCTGTATGCTGTTCCTGCCTTGCAAAGTTTGTTCCTAGTCTGCTGAATCTGGTCGATCCTGCTCCCTGCACTCCTGAGTCCTGGAGTTCTGAAGCCGGTCCTGGGAATCCTTCCAGTCCAAGTGAACCTGTGGCAGTCATCTGGGGGTTCTCGCTTATTGGGGTTCTCTCCCGGTTTCATGAGTAGCGGCTTCTGCCGCGTGTTGCGACCTAGGCCGCTTAGTCCTTGCGTTTGTTTTATACTGGTGTTTTTGCGGAGGTTTCCGCTTTTCACTGTCCTCCCCGGTACACGACGGTGCCGTGTGGGGTGTGGACAGTGGTATCTTTTGTTGTCCTTTTCCTTTGGCGGCGTGCCGCACATATATTTAGTTTTAGGGTTGTTAGTAGCCCCTGGCCTTCTGTTTGCTTTGGTTAGAGGTCCCCTTGTTATTATCCTGTCTCGGTTCACGCCTTGTCTCACTCTAAGACCTGGGCGCATCGGAGTTGGGCAGACCTAATCCGCCCTTCAAACGCGCCTGCCGTGGGCCCAAGAAACAATAGTCACGCAGGCATGAACGGACCACACGGGTGAAACAATGGAGGTAGGTTGCTAGGGGCTATTTCCATACCACACCTTATTTCAGCATCACGTTCTGGTGCTCTGGACTCACTACGCAACATCTCTCTTGTTCTGAGCACCAGGAACGTAACACACTAACAGTGCAGGTTTTAGTGATATCCAGGCTTCAGCACAGGTCACTTAATTAGTAGCTCAGTTATTTTGATTTAGCCATCTGTGCTGCAGCCTGGATATCACTAAAACCTGCACTGTTGGTGTGCCTTGATGACCGTGGTTGGGAATGCCTGATCTACAGTATCAATAGATTTTCTTAAAATAATTGATGCACCTTTTTATGACAGGAAGTTTAGGCACATGCCTTACATTTTGACATTTGTTGCTGAAATTTTGTTCTATGGTGTTTTAATTGTATGCAAAAGATGCCATTTGTGGATGTGTACTTTAAGTAGAAATTTGCGCCGGACCATTTTTTTGCTGGATTTGGATTTGGCTCTGATTTGTCGTCTGGTGTTGTATTTGGATTTGCCAAACCTCCTTGACTGGTTTTGGGTTTGGATTTTTCTTTCAAAAATGTACAAAAAAATCTAAAATAACATAATTTGTGCCTTTTTTGTTCGTAGAGTATAATTAATCTCAATAACATTATTTCCCAGTCATTTCCAGTCAATTTTGACCACCTCTCAGCTCACAATATTGTTTTTACCAATATTGGCCAAAGGCTGCTGTGAGCTGGCTGGTTACTAATTGACAGGGCAGTGGCACAAACACACGGCAGTTTATAGCACATCTTTGAAACATTGCCACAGTGTACTGGGGTACAGTGAACAGAACAGTACAAACAATAGATCTATTTTTTTTTTTTATGCACTCCCAGCACAGCTCAAGCTTCATGGATCACAGGGCTTGTACACGGTCGAGTCATATTATATTATGACCACCAGCCTATAGTCGGAGTAACTGCCGCATGCAGCACAGACAGCAGCTAGATGGGCTGAACTGTGGCTTGAGACACACGTCTAGTAGCCTCCAGGTACATTTTGACCGTGAGCTGCTCCACTGTAGCATGTCAGTTGGCCCTCACGCACCTTCGTAGCCTACATTCAGCTATCACATCAATGGCGCATGGAGCTCTGCAATTTTGCAATAGTGCCATTTGTCCAGTCACGGTACAACTTCACCAAAGCAGCACGCAAACAGTTCACAAACTGTGCTGTTTCGGAAATACTGCAACAATGGGCCCAAAAGCTGATAATCATATTTTTTTGTAACTCGGATAAATCACCCCTTTTACCCATGGCAGCAACATGTAATATGTGTGCAGACGGCCTATCGCACACCTTATATATCCACCAAGCCAGTGCACGACGCATGAAGAACTTCATGGGCTATATGCTGCTGACATCAAATGTAGGAGGGGGTCATAATACTGTGACTCAACTGTAGATGCACATGAACAAAGTTCACCAAACAGTACAAAAAGTATGTATGTATATATATATATATATTGTAACACTGTAGGGGTGCAAGGTGCCTTTTCCTGGGGAATATGGCAGCCCGCAGCAGCTGAGGAACAACACAAGTCCAGTTTCTGGTACAACTGACCCCGGCCAGTTTTATTGAAACAGAAAATAAAACAAACCCCAAAATAAAAATACCTTGCCTGTCCGGCACTAACTAAACATAAGATGTTCCTAACTGTCACTAAACAAAACACAGAGTTCTTCAGTACATACTGTATAGCTTACTTGCATCAGAAAGCGTGTCTCTCACACACAGATCCTGCAGCCTTCCCAGGCAGTCTGCCCATACTAATCAGGTTAGAAGCACTATATCACTCTTACACAGCTGAAACCCTGATTAGCCCTCTGTGAGGCCAAAGACCCGAACTGGGCCCAATGTCTAGAACTCGCCTTATCTCTCTCTCAGAGCCTTTTCCCAGCTTTTACAGCAAACTGAAAAGGTTCAGACAAAACAAAAAGCATTTTTCCTAGAAGTTAACATTTTCTAAAACATGTAAGACAAGAACCTGGGACAAATATACCTGCCCTCAAACACTATCCCAGTGTTCTTGTCACATATCCCCCTCCCCTGTTTCGACCTAGGGGCCGGAACACTTGTAGCCCCCAAACAGAAGATGCGAGACAATGCATCTGCGTTGGCCAATTGTGTTCCCGGTCTATGTTCGACAGTAAACTTAAAGTCCTGCAACTCTAGAAACCATCTAGTTACACGAGCATTCTTGCCTCTATTTACATACATCCATTTTAAAGGGGCATGGTCTGTCACTAGTCTGAATTGTCTACCCAAGAGGTAATATCTCAAGGTATCTAGTGCCCACTTAATGGCCAAAGCCTCCTTTTCCACAATGGCATACCTTTTTTCATGCTCATTGAGTTTCCTACTCAAATAAATGATAGGGTGTTCGTCCCCATCTCTGGTTTGGGACAGCACAGCACCTATCCCTACCTCTGAGGCATCTGTCTGTACCACAAATTCTTTTGAAAAATCTGGTGTTATCAACACCGGTTGTGAACACAAAGCCACTTTTAATGCTTGGAACGCCTTTTCTGCATCAGGGTTCCATTTCACCACATTTGACTGCTTCCCTTTGGTAAGGTCTGACAACGGCACCGCTGTGGTCGCAAAATTAGGAATAAACCGTCTATAGTACCCAGTAATTCCCAAAAAAGCCCTTACCTGTTTTTTATTCACTGGACGAGGCCAGTTTTGAATAGCATCAACTTTATTCAATTGGGGCCTAATCAGACCTCTGCCTATGGTGAAGCCCAAGTATTTGACCTCCTCCATTGCGAGGCAGCACTTCTTTGGGTTAGCAGTTAACCCTGCCTCTCTGATTGAGTCCAGTACTGCTTGTACTTTAACCAAATGGGACCCCCAGTCTGTACTGTGAATTACCACATCATCCAAATAGGCAGCTGCATATTTTCTATGGGGCCTCAAAATTTTATCCATCGCCCGTTGAAAGGTTGCTGGAGCCCCATGCAACCCAAAGGGTAACATCTTATACTGGTACAGCCCCTCCGGAACCGAAAAGGCTGTTTTTTCTTTGGCGCTATCAGATAAAGGTATTTGCCAGTAACCTTTGGTCAGGTCCAATGTGGTGAGAAACCTGGCTGTTCCCAGCCTTTCTACAAGCTCATCCACACGGGGCATGGGGTATGCGTCAAACTTGGACACCTCATTTAACTTACGAAAGTCATTACAGAAGCGTATGCTACCGTCGGGCTTCGGGATGAGCACTATGGGACTGGACCACTCACTGTTAGACTCCTCTATGACTCCAAGTTCTAACATGGTTTTAACTTCCTTAGAAATAGCTTCTCGCTGAGCTTCAGGAATCCTATATGGCTTTAAATGAACCCTGACCCCTGGTTCTGTGACAATGTCATGTTTTATTATGGTCGTTCGGCCAGGCAGCTCTGAAAATACCTCCCTATTTTGGATGAGAAATTCTTTAACCTGATTGTTCTGATCAGCTGATAATGTCTCTGACACCTTCACTGCGGGAAGCAACCGGGGTGAAGACACCGAAGGGCAAGGCTCCGCTGACAGAGACAACCTATCTTTCCAGGGTTTGATTAAGTTAACATGGTAGATCTGTTCGGGTTTTCTCTTTCCCGGCTGGTATACTTTGTAATTAACCTCATTCACTTTTTCCCTAATCTCAAATGGACCCTGCCATTTAGCTAGGAATTTGCTTTCCACAGTGGGTACCAAAACAAGAACTCTATCTCCAGGAACAAATTCCCGTATCTTGGCACTCCGGTTATAGACCCTCTGTTGAGCACTTTGGGCCTGTTCCATGTGCTCTCTGACAACAGGTACCACGGCTGCAATCCTATCCTGCATTTGTGTTACATGCTCAATAACGCTTCTATAAGGAGTGGGCTGTCCTTCCCACGTCTCTTTGGCAATATCCAACAGCCCTCTGGGGTGTCTACCATACAACAAATCAAATGGAGAAAACCCCGTAGAGGACTGAGGGACTTCTCTGATGGCCATTAACAAGTAGGGCAACAAACAATCCCAGTTTTTCCCATCTCTCTCAACAACCTTTTTTAACATACTTTTTAATGTTTTATTAAACCTTTCCACCAACCCGTCAGTTTGGGGATGGTAGATGGACGTCCTGAGGTGAGTGACCTTAAATAACTTGCACAATTCTTTCATGATCCTTGACATAAATGGAGTACCTTGGTCAGTCAAAATTTCTTTTGGTATTCCCACTCTACTAAATACCTGCACCAGCTCCCTAGCTATCGCCTTGGTTGTGATAGTGCGTAAAGGGACAGCCTCAGGATATCGAGTGGCATAGTCCATAATTACCAGGATATACTGATGGCCCCGAGCAGACTTTAACAAGGGCCCCACGAGATCCATGGCTATTCTGTCAAACGGGACCTCTATAATAGGCATGGGAACTAGTGGGCTCCTGAAATGGGGTCTAGGGGCATGATACTGGCATTCAGGACAGGAAGAACAATATTCAGACACTTCTTTATAAACCCCTGGCCAAAAGAACCTTTGTAAAACTCTTTCAGTGGTTTTTTCTGCCCCTAAATGTCCTGCGGTAACGTGACTATGAGCTAAATCTAGTACCGTTCTCCGATAAGGCTGGGGAACTACCAGCTGTTCCACCACATCCTCACCCCTTTTGACAATGTGGTACAAGAGCTCATTACAGATGGCCATGTGGGGATACGTAACCCTGTCACCTGGTACCACAGGTTCCCCATTAACAATCTTAACATTCTCTCTAGCCTTTATTAAGGTAGGATCCTTTAACTGTTCAGACGCAAACAGATCCTTCTTTACCTCCAGGTCAGGCACGCTTTCAGTTCTAACTACTATGTCTCTGTTCCCGGCAAGAGGGTCCTCACTGGACTCCCCATCTGTCACTTCCCCAGCCAAACTAGCAAAAGGCAAAGGGCCAGAAAGTTCCGAAGACCCACGTACATCCATAAAATCACCGGTATTATCAACTGGCTTTTTACTTCTCACATCTGTTGATAACCGTGATTCCCACAGTTTCCAAAAATGAGGAAAATCCCTCCCTATTATGGTCTCATGCACCAAGGTAGGGACCAGTCCCACTTTAACCATTGCTGACCCACAACAAGTTTCTATATTCACCTCAGCAGTGGCATAATGTTGGGTATCCCCATGTATGCAAGTTACCCCAATAGGTATTTGCTGGACCTTTAAGGGGTTCACTAACCCAGCTTTCACGAGGGTAACTAAACTTCCTGAATCTAGCAAGGCCTCTACCCGGTTACCTTCTAAGAACACATCACACATTTGTTTTTCCAGCTCAGGTGAAGGTACCACAGTACAAGCTAACCTAGCAAAGAAAGACATTCTGCGACATTCAAAGGCAGCATCACATTGCATGGGTTCTTGCGTGACTGGGCAATTGGCAATAACATGACCTGGCATACCACACCTAAAACATTTAACCACACGATTATCAACCCATTTGGGCAGCATAGACCGTTCTAGCCCCATTGGCCTGTTTCCAGGGCCAGTGTTTACAGTCTCTCCAGCCTTGCGTTCTCTTAACCGCCCAGCAACGTTTTCCCACGGAACAGTCTTACCAGTCTTTACTGAAGGGCGCTGTCGAGGACCTATGGGTTGCTGGGTGGTCATCAGTAGTTCCTCTGCTGCCAAATACCTCTCTACCATGTCCACTAATTGGTCAGCAGTACCCGGGTTTCCATGGCTCACTCACTTGCGCAGGACCATGGGCAAAGATCTCAAGTAGCGGTCCATGACGACTCTTTCCACCATCTGGGGACCAGTTAATGTCTCTGGCTGCAGCCATTTTTTTGTTAGCTGAATAAGGTCGTGCATCTGGGAGCGCGGAGGCTTCTCCATGGCGTACAGCCAACGGTGCACCCGTTGTGCTCGTACTGACAGCGTGACTCCCAGGCGGGTCAGGATCTCAGTCTTTAGTTTATCATAGTCCCGAGCCTCAGCAGGGCTTAAATCAAAGTAAGCTTTTTGGGGCTCACCTGACAGGAAAGGTGCCAGCAGACTGGCCCACTGTGCTTTCGGCCAGTTCTCACGCTCGGCAGTCCTTTCAAACGTGGTCAGATAGGCCTCCACATCATCAGCCTCTGTCATTTTCTGCAGGAAGTGACTGGCTCGTATAGAACTAGAGCTGGTTGGAGCACTGACGGCCACATCTCCAACTCGAGCTGCAAGTCTCTGCACCACTTCTGTTAAGGCCTCTCTATCCTGACGCTGTTGCCTGTAAAGTTCATCAACAACTGCCTGCTGTTGTCTCTTATTTTCCTCCATTGCCACCTGCTGTAGTCTCCAATTTTCCTCCATTGCCACCTGCTGCTGTCGGTTGGCCTCCTGCTGAGCCGCTGTAGCTTGCAGCAAGGCTTTCACCCAGGACATATATCAAACCCTCAGGGGTGAGTCTCAGTAACTTCACACTGGGCTGTATCTGCATAAACCACCGTTTTCTGCAGGCCTCACAAAGCTGCTGCTTTCACTTATGCGCAGAACGGCCTGCTCGCATTCTCCACCAAGTTGTAACACTGTAGGGGTGCAAGGTGCCTTTTCCTGGGGAATATGGCAGCCCGCAGCAGCTGAGGAACAACACAAGTCCAGTTTCTGGTACAACTGACCCCGGCCAGTTTTATTGAAACAGAAAATAAAACAAACCCCAAAATAAAAATACCTTGCCTGTCCGGCACTAACTAAACATAAGATGTTCCTAACTGTCACTAAACAAAACACAGAGTTCTTCAGTACATACTGTATAGCTTACTTGCATCAGAAAGCGTGTCTCTCACACACAGATCCTGCAGCCTTCCCAGGCAGTCTGCCCATACTAATCAGGTTAGAAGCACTATATCACTCTTACACAGCTGAAACCCTGATTAGCCCTCTGTGAGGCCAAAGACCCGAACTGGGCCCAATGTCTAGAACTCGCCTTATCTCTCTCTCAGAGCCTTTTCCCAGCTTTTACAGCAAACTGAAAAGGTTCAGACAAAACAAAAAGCATTTTTCCTAGAAGTTAACATTTTCTAAAACATGTAAGACAAGAACCTGGGACAAATATACCTGCCCTCAAACACTATCCCAGTGTTCTTGTCACAATATATATATATTTATTACAGAAGCAAGGGATAATATTGCGCCACTTGTGCTAGGACACAGAGATGTTGTGCAACCGGCAACCTAAAAACCTAAAAAATACTCCCCTCTACTGTTAATGGGGCGTCTGCTGGGTCCCTCAAAAAATACAGGGGTGGTAAGCCCCTGAAACAATGTGAAAGGAAGGGGGGATGAGGGATATATAGCAACTAATGTGTTAATACAATGTACAGTTGCCACTTAGATATAAAAAAAAATATTTATTAATATAGACATAAAAGAAACATAAAGGCATATATAAGAATGGGACAACAAAACATACACAGCTGAGCTAAAAACACTTAAATGAAAAATTTTAAAATTGCAATAAAACCAAGTAAAATGGATTTTCCTTATCTTAGGTGAGGTAGGTGCAGGATTTACCCAACGCGTTTCGTCTCAAAAGACTTCTTCAAGGGGACCCCTTGAAGAAGTCTTTTGTTGGATCCATTGGCAATTGTGCATATACCGTAGTGTCTGCCAACTGTCGGTAAATCTCATCTCTGTACATTTGTAGATCTTGTATCACAATACCGCCCCCCTTGTCGGATTTACCGACAGTTGGCAGACACTACGGTATATGCACAATTGCCAATGGATCCAACAGAAAGATTCAACTTTGAGCTGAAGAATATGTTGGAGGAAGCAGTGTCAAATGGACATATCACACGACCAGTGATGCTTACATTATTACAAGAAAAACCGGTGGCGCCAGTGCTATATACATTGCCAAAAATTCACAAAAACCCTAAGGTACCACCTGGTCGACCAATCATCTCTGCTAGAGACTCCATCTACTACAAAACCTCACAATATTTGGACACGTTCCTCCAACCAGTGGTCCAGGCGCAGAAGACATACCTTAAAGACACGACAACACTAATTAGGCTGTTACAGGATTTACCAATGTTGCCTAAGGATGCATTCCTGTGCACATTGGACATAGTCAGCTTATACACCAATATCCCCCATTCAGGGGGGTTGGAAGCGGTGTTTCGACTTTTGGCTGCCAGTCCGTCCTATATAGGCCCGGATTTGATGTTCTTCATCAAACTTTTAGAGCTAACCCTCAAGAGAAACTATTTCTTGTTCGATGCCCACTGGTATGTACAACAACAAGGCTGTGCTATGGGGTCTTGCGTGGCCCCGGCCTTTGCGAACAGTTACATGTTCGAGGTGGAAAAACAAGCATTTTTCAGTGAGGAGACTGTTGCCAGTAAAATACCATTCTATACACGCTATATTGATGATCTATTACTAATATGGACGGGCACTGAGCTGGAATTCACAGAACTGATGACTACCATCAATTCCACTGGGAGTACCATCAAGTTCACCTATCAAATGAGTACTCAATACGTTAATTATCTGGATGTAAAAATCTCCTTATCTAATGGTAGAATTAAGACGACTCTGTACAAAAAAGACACGGACAGAAATACTATTCTACATTACAGTAGCCAACATCCTGTCTCTACCAAGAAGGGGTTACCCTTCTCACAGTTTTTAAGGATTCACCGCATCTCCGATGACCTCAATGAAACTGTCAAAGAAATAGACATTATGATCCGGCAGTTCTTAACAAGAGGATACGACTATGAGAGCCTCCTTGTAGCAAAGAACAAGGTACTTGCCATTCCTCGGACAGAGACGTTGACTCCCACAGCTGACACCAGAAAACCGAAAAAGGACATTGTACCGTTTGTGCAGCAATTCAATACTGCCAGTTCGATTATTTCGGAGTCCGTGAAGAAGTTATGGCCAATAGTCACCTTGGATCCTGACCTTCCCATGCTGAGAAATTCCAAAGTGATGGCCAGTTATACTAGGAATCGTAACTTAAAGGACTGGCTAGTAAAAAATGATATTTCTGAGAAAAAAGCAGCTGGACCAACCACCTTTTTAACCAGAAAGGCTGGTTGCTACCGTTGTACAGGGTGCATTACGTGCAGCTACCTGGAGCATGGCAATTCCTTCTCCCACCCACATTCGGGGGAACGGATAGCCATCCGGCAGGTACTGACATGTAATAGCACCCACGTGGTGTATATCATCCGCTGTCCGTGTGGTCTTCTCTACGTAGGGAAGACCACAAGACAGTTCAAAGAACGAATGGCACTTCATAGGTCAGCCATTAGACATGCCTTGGAGGGTGGGAAGGATGCTTTAAATCAGCCGGTGGCCAGACATTTCAAATTGCTTAACCATAGTCTGGCAACCTTGAGATATAAAATTATCGATGCTGAACCTAAGCGCATGAGAGGGGGAGATAGGAGTAAAGCTCTCCTGCAAAGGGAGACAAGATGGATATATCGATTAAACACCATCGCACCAAAAGGCCTAAATGAGCATCTCCCCTTGAACTGCTTTATATAATCAGATGTGTCTTATATATGCTTTTTTCTTATTACAGCAATGATCAGCCGGTGATAATTTGGACACGGTCTACCTCTATTTATATATATTAATTATCATGTGGGATACTCATCTATATGTTTACTACGTACACGTTAATATGCAGATGTTCAGCATGTATACATAAGTTTGTATTATACCCATGACAGGCTGATGTGCCTTATGTGTCCCACTCCTTTAGTCCTCGAGTGGTTAGCTTGTCTCTGATCCATTAATGTACACACACGGTGTTTTGTTTATTGGTTGCTAGGTGACCGTCTGCGCGGCCGGGCGCACAGGAAGTGCGCGGCGCTATGGAGTGTCGTCACTGGACCCGGTACTCGCGACGATGGTCTACACGAGGTGGGGTGAGTAGCTATTTAAGTATTGTTTGTTTGTAATGTTCTTATCCTGATGACGATAGTAAAATATCGAAACGTTGAATTTTGAACCCGTGACCGCTGTGTCCCGTTTTCTTTGAATCAAAAACCTGAGAGTGCCGCTGCTTTTCTTCTATATACTTGGTTGCAAAACTAATACAGAAGGCACCTGGGTGTTTTCATGCTGGTTGGAGTGAGTGCCGGCTGTCCATATCTATATATATATATATATATATATATATATATTTTTTTTTTTTTCTTCTGTTTTTTAACCTGCAGCTCATTTCAAATGTGTGGATTACAGGGCTTATAGATGCATGTGAAAAAAATGCACTAGGGTAAAGCAGACCAAACAGTACAAACAATAAAAATATAAAATTTTTATTATTCTGTTTTTAACTTGCAGCTCGGTTCAAATTACGTGGATCACATGGCTTATGGATGCACATGAACCAAGCACACTAGGGTAAAGTGAACCAAACAGTACAATTTATAGCAGAGTACAGCGTAGCATATAGCAGCATGCAGTGTGCCCCTATATACTGTCACTATAGAGCACAGCACAGGTAATACAGCAGAGTATAGTGCAGCATACAGGAGCGTGCCCTTATATACAGTCACTGTAGAGCACAGCCACTTGTGGACACAGCACAACTAGTACAGCAAAGTATAGAGCAGCATACAGCAGCATGCAGTAAGTTTGCCCCTATATACAGTCACTAGAGCACATCCACTTGTGGACACAGCACAGCTAATACAGTAGAGTATAGCGCAGCGTGCAGTCAGTGTGCCCCTATATACAGTCACTAGAGCACAGCCACTTGTGGACACAGCAAAGCTAATATAGTAGAGTACAGTGCAGCAAACAGCAGCGTGCTTTAGTGTGAACTGGCACGAAGTGAGTCCTGGCTGCGGTGCCTTATATAGATTCCAAGTCCCATGAGAATCCAATGCCGGGAGGATGGCGTTCAACCTTGAGGTGGGATCCGAGTCTGGCGGGAACATCTGAGCCGTGGCTCAGGTGGACTCGGATCCCCGATGTTCAGAGTGGTCCAGATTCCATGGGATCCGGACCGCTCATCTCTAATTTTAAGTATGATACTGGTCATCTTATAATATGTGTAAACTTAACTATATGCAGCCTGCAAATGTGTAAGGTGAAAACTTTGCACCTGCCTTGTGTAAGTGTACAGCTTATCTCCATAAGTAATGATTGCAAGGATGCATGGAAACAATATTACTGATGCATTTCAAAGGACATAGCTAACAGGTCTCTCCATATCCTTGCTATACTCCAGTTCCTTCATCCACCTCTCAAATGGGGCCTAATTATCAAGAATCATATTTGCAATGTGATCTGGCCGTGATATTAGTGCCCAAAATCGCATTGCAGGATGGGATTATAATAGTGTGATGCTACAATCTACACCCACCGGGACATGGGCTATGAAAGAAGTCCTTCCCTACGATGTGTTCAGCATGTGTGGCCGCCATTGCCCGGGATGGTTCCAGAGGAAGTCTTGCACATGTGCAGTGTGAGAGATAATTCTGATGTGCCTACTTCAAATCAGTTCCATTTGTGTATATATAGAGGGTTTGCAGTTAACATGCCGGCTGTCGGGATCCCGGCATTCAGGATACTGACCCCCGAAATCCTGACAGCCAACAATTCCGACATCCAGAATACCGGCGCAACAGGACTATTCCCACTCGTGGGTGTCCACGACACCCACAGAGTGGGAATAGATACTGTGGAGAGCACAGTGAACCACCGAGCCCGCAGCGTGGCGAGCGCAGCAAGCCCAGAAGGGGACTCTTAGTGCTCACCCCGCTGACAGCATTCTGGTGGACGGGATGCCACTGGCGGGATATTGACAGCTGTCATCCCGTCCGCCAGCAAATCGTATGCATTCCATAATGAGACATGCATTGTATGCCCATGGGCCATGGCCTCACATCAGGTCAGCTACAGATCAGTCCTGGCCATCCCAATAGTCCTTAGCACCCTGCAGGTATTGTTATATGGAATAGATAGATACATATTCCTAGATACGTAGAGAGTAGAGACAGAACTATATCCTCGGCAGAATATATTTAGGGTGACATGTACTAAGCAATGATAAAAGTGGAGAAGTGAGCCAGTGGAGAAGTTGCCTATGGCAACCAATCAGCTGCTCTGTATATGTTTATAGTATGCAAATTATAAATGTTACATCAATGCTGATTGGTTGCCATGGGCAACTTCTCCACTGGCTCACTTCTCCACTTTTATCACTGCTTAGTACATGTCCCCCTTAGTGTAGTATTTGCATATGCATTATACACATAGCAGTATTTTTATGGTACACAGAGCACTTTATTTACCTTTCTTATACACAGATGACTGTATGTGATATACACGTTTGAATATTAAACTGTTGCCAAAAGAGCTTACACTTTGTGTGTGCAACAACAACTAAGTGCTGGGGGTCTAGATTTCAGGGGAGCTCCCTGACCACATGCTGATCTTGTTAGAAGCCCCTGCCTTTCCTAACATGTGCAGGAATTCCTGACTCAGCAAACAAACATTCCCAGGTCTTCCTGTCCTGCAGACCCCGTGTGATCAGACCCGGCTTCCTGCAGAGATCTTAGAACGGTCCCTCACTTTTATCCAGCACACACTGCCCTTCAAAGACCCGTGCAAGGATACACATAGAGTGCCACTGTCTTGCACGCTGCATTTTGTAATGCATGAAGTTAGAATAAATCTTTATTTTAATTTTATTACAATTAAAACATTTGTTTGTAACTTCTGTAAGAGACCTTCATTTATTATACATGTATAAATATTCTAATTGCCTTATTAAAAAAAAAAAAAAATAGACTCCTAAATAAGCAGAAAATGGATGGTGGAAAAGACAGCTAACAAGGTATTTTGAGGCAGCAATGGGTTGAGTTGAGTGTAAGCCATGCCTCCCAACATCTGGGAGCAAGAAGTAGGGACACCTGAGCATGTGCCTGTAAATGTGGTGCGGCCTCATGGAAAAGGGGGGTGGCCTCATGTTACTCCCCCATTTACCGCACTCTGGGTGCGAGCCCAGCACTCCCAAGCTGGTGGGCTGCCCCCAGACTCACCTCACTCTGTTTAGATGCTACAGTATCTATTCAGTATTCTCCACTTGCCTTGCTTGGCTATGTTCGGCAGCCTGTGTATACTGCAGTCTACGGCTGGGACGGTGACACAGTGCCTGAAAAGCCTGACTGTCCCGCCAAAAGTGGGATTATTGGGTGGTATGGCGTAAGCACCGACAAAATATTACACATCTATCCCTATGTGGATGTATACTCCTTGCGCCATCAACTCACTTTATTGTCTTCCACTGTACTGTATGTGGATCATTATCAATTCCTTCACTGTTGGTTTAATACTATTATAATACATAATTCTTAGCTCAGTGCAAAGTCAGTGTGTGTTTTTGCACGCTTATGCCTCCGAAAGCTTACAGAGGCGGAATGGACAATGGAAGGTGGTCAATTGTAGTAAGGGCATGTCCGCGCAAATTTCTTTTATTTTCTGCAGTAACAAATCTATGCACAATGATGCGCTCTGAACACATTTAAATATGTAGACTAACATATGCCCCTGGTGCTGTTTCCTGCAATATGTCCACCTGTAAAAATAGTTAAGGCATTATCAGCATACACTGGAAGTGGGACTGGCAGCCCAGATTGAACAGAATATTGGCCCATTATCAGTTATGCTTCTGCCCAGGGCCGTCTTTTCGTATAGGTTTCAAATTTAGAGATGAGCGGGTTCGGTTTCTCTGAATCCGAACCCGCCAGAACTTCATGTTTTTTTTCACGGGTCCGAGCGACTCGGATCTTCCCGCCTTGCTCGGTTAACCCGAGCGCGCCCGAACGTCATCATGACGCTGTCGGATTCTCGCGAGGCTCGGATTCTATCACGAGACTCGGATTCTATATAAGGAGCCGCGCGTCGCCGCCATTTTCACACGTGCATTGAGATTGATAGGGAGAGGACGTGGCTGGCGTCCTCTCCATTTAGATTATAAGAGACTGAGAGAGATTTACTGGAGCTGACTAGGAGGAGTACTGTTACTGTAGAAGTGTAGAGACTGAGTGGAGAGAGTTTACTAGTGAGGACAGTGCAGTTTACTTTATAATCCGTTCTCTGCCTGAAAAAAGCGATACACAGCACACAGTGACTCAGTCACATACCATATCTGTGTGCACTGCTCAGGCTCAGGCCAGTGTGCTGCATCATCTATTATCTATATATAATATTATATATATCTGTCTGACTGCTCAGCTCACACAGCTTATAATTGTGGGGGAGACTGGGGAGCACTACTGCAGTGCCAGTTATAGGTTATAGCAGGAGCCAGGAGTACATAATATATTATATAGTGAGTGACCACCAGACACACAGTGCAGTTTATTTAATATATCCGTTCTCTGCCTGAAAAAAGCGATACACACAGTGACTCAGTCAGTCACATACCATATCTGTGTGCACTGCTCAGGCTCAGGCCAGTGTGCTGCATCATCTATATATATTATATATCTGTCTGACTGCTCAGCTCACACAGCTTATAATTGTGGGGGAGACTGGGGAGCACTACTGCAGTGCCAGTTATAGGTTATAGCAGGAGCCAGGAGTACATAATATTATATTAAAATTAAACAGTGCACACTTTTGCTGAAGGAGTGCCACTGCCAGTGTGACTAGTGACCAGTGACCTGACCACCAGTATATATAATATTAGTAGTATACTATCTCTTTATCAACCAGTCTATATTAGCAGCAAACACAGTACAGTGCGGTAGTTCACGGCTGTGGCTACCTCTGTGTCGGCACTCGGCAGCCCGTCCATAATTGTATATACCACCTAACCGTGGTTTTTTTTTCTTTCTTTATACATACATACTAGTTACGAGTATACTATCTCTTTATCAACCAGTCTATATTAGCAGCAGACACAGTACAGTGCGGTAGTTCACGGCTGTGGCTACCTCTGTGTCGGCACTCGGCAGCCCGTCCATAATTGTATATACCACCTAACCGTGGTTTTTTTTTCTTTCTTTATACATACATACTAGTTACGAGTATACTATCTCTTTATCAACCAGTCTATATATTAGCAGCAGACACAGTACAGTGCGGTAGTTCACGGCGGTGGCTACCTCTGTGTCGGCACTCGGCAGCCCGTCCATAATTGTATATACCACCTAACCGTGGTTTTTTTTTCTTTCTTTATACATACATACTAGTTACGAGTATACTATCTCTTTATCAACCAGTCTATATTAGCAGCAGACACAGTACAGTGCGGTAGTTCACGGCTGTGGCTACCTCTGTGTCGGCACTCGGCAGCCCGTCCATAATTGTATATACCACCTAACCGTGTTTTTTTTTTCTTTCTTTATACATACATACTAGTTACGAGTATACTATCTCTTTATCAACCAGTCTATATATTAGCAGCAGACACAGTACAGTGCGGTAGTTCACGGCTGTGGCTACCTCTGTGTCGGCACTCGGCAGCCCGTCCATAATTGTATATACCACCTAACCGTGGTTTTTTTTTCTTTCTTTATACATACATACTAGTTACGAGTATACTATCTCTTTATCAACCAGTCTATATTAGCAGCAGACACAGTACAGTGCGGTAGTTCACGGCTGTGGCTACCTCTGTGTCGGCACTCGGCAGCCCGTCCATAATTGTATATACCACCTAACCGTGGTTTTTTTTTCTTTCTTTATACATACATACTAGTTACGAGTATACTATCTCTTTATCAACCAGTCTATATATTAGCAGCAGACACAGTACAGTGCGGTAGTTCACGGCTGTGGCTACCTCTGTGTCGGCACTCGGCAGCCCGTCCATAATTGTATATACCACCTAACCGTGGTTTTTTTTTCTTTCTTTATACATACATACTAGTTACGAGTATACTATCTCTTTATCAACCAGTCTATATATTAGCAGCAGACACAGTACAGTGCGGTAGTTCACGGCTGTGGCTACCTCTGTGTCGGCACTCGGCAGCCCGTCCATAATTGTATATACCACCTAACCGTGGTTTTTTTTTCTTTCTTTATACATACATACTAGTTACGAGTATACTATCTCTTTATCAACCAGTCTATATATTAGCAGCAGACACAGTACAGTGCGGTAGTTCACGGCTGTGGCTACCTCTGTGTCGGCACTCGGCAGCCCGTCCATAATTGTATACTAGTATCCAATCCATCCATCTCCATTGTTTACCTGAGGTGCCTTTTAGTTGTGCCTATTAAAATATGGAGAACAAAAATGTTGAGGTTCCAAAATTAGGGAAAGATCAAGATCCACTTCCACCTCGTGCTGAAGCTGCTGCCACTAGTCATGGCCGAGACGATGAAATGCCAGCAACGTCGTCTGCCAAGGCCGATGCCCAATGTCATAGTACAGAGCATGTCAAATCCAAAACACCAAATATCAGTAAAAAAAGGACTCCAAAACCTAAAATAAAATTGTCGGAGGAGAAGCGTAAACTTGCCAATATGCCATTTACCACACGGAGTGGCAAGGAACGGCTGAGGCCCTGGCCTATGTTCATGGCTAGTGGTTCAGCTTCACATGAGGATGGAAGCACTCAGCCTCTCGCTAGAAAAATGAAAAGACTCAAGCTGGCAAAAGCAGCACAGCAAAGAACTGTGCATTCTTCGAAATCCCAAATCCACAAGGAGAGTCCAATTGTGTCGGTTGCGATGCCTGACCTTCCCAACACTGGACGTGAAGAGCATGCGCCTTCCACCATTTGCACGCCCCCTGCAAGTGCTGGAAGGAGCACCCGCAGTCCAGTTCCTGATAGTCAGATTGAAGATGTCAGTGTTGAAGTACACCAGGATGAGGAGGATATGGGTGTTGCTGGCGCTGGGGAGGAAATTGACCAGGAGGATTCTGATGGTGAGGTGGTTTGTTTAAGTCAGGCACCCGGGGAGACACCTGTTGTCCGTGGGAGGAATATGGCCGTTGACATGCCAGGTGAAAATACCAAAAAAATCAGCTCTTCGGTGTGGAGGTATTTCACCAGAAATGCGGACAACAGGTGTCAAGCCGTGTGTTCCCTTTGTCAAGCTGTAATAAGTAGGGGTAAGGACGTTAACCACCTCGGAACATCCTCCCTTATACGTCACCTGCAGCGCATTCATAATAAGTCAGTGACAAGTTCAAAAACTTTGGGTGACAGCGGAAGCAGTCCACTGACCAGTAAATCCCTTCCTCTTGTAACCAAGCTCACGCAAACCACCCCACCAACTCCCTCAGTGTCAATTTCCTCCTTCCCCAGGAATGCCAATAGTCCTGCAGGCCATGTCACTGGCAATTCTGACGAGTCCTCTCCTGCCTGGGATTCCTCCGATGCATCCTTGCGTGTAACGCCTACTGCTGCTGGCGCTGCTGTTGTTGCCGCTGGGAGTCGATGGTCATCCCAGAGGGGAAGTCGTAAGCCCACTTGTACTACTTCCAGTAAGCAATTGACTGTTCAACAGTCCTTTGCGAGGAAGATGAAATATCACAGCAGTCATCCTACTGCAAAGCGGATAACTGAGGCCTTGGCATCCTGGGTGGTGAGAAACGTGGTTCCGGTATCCATCATTACTGCAGAGCCAACTAGAGACTTGTTGGAGGTACTGTGTCCCCGGTACCAAATACCATCTAGGTTCCATTTCTCTAGGCAGGCGATACCGAAAATGTACACAGACCTCAGAAAAAGAGTCACCAGTGTCCTAAAAAATGCAGCTGTACCCAATGTCCACTTAACCACGGACATGTGGACAAGTGGAGCAGGGCAGGGTCAGGACTATATGACTGTGACAGCCCACTGGGTAGATGTATGGACTCCCGCCGCAAGAACAGCAGCGGCGGCACCAGTAGCAGCATCTCGCAAACGCCAACTCTTTCCTAGGCAGGCTACGCTTTGTATCACCGGTTTCCAGAATACGCACACAGCTGAAAACCTCTTACGGCAACTGAGGAAGATCATCGCGGAATGGCTTACCCCAATTGGACTCTCCTGTGGATTTGTGGCATCGGACAACGCCAGCAATATTGTGTGTGCATTAAATATGGGCAAATTCCAGCACGTCCCATGTTTTGCACATACCTTGAATTTGGTGGTGCAGAATTTTTTAAAAAACGACAGGGGCGTGCAAGAGATGCTGTCGGTGGCCAGAAAAATTGCGGGACACTTTCGGCGTACAGGCACCACGTACAGAAGACTGGAGCACCACCAAAAACTACTGAACCTGCCCTGCCATCATCTGAAGCAAGAAGTGGTAACGAGGTGGAATTCAACCCTCTATATGCTTCAGAGGTTGGAGGAGCAGCAAAAGGCCATTCAAGCCTATACAATTGAGCACGATATAGGAGGTGGAATGCACCTGTCTCAAGTGCAGTGGAGAATGATTTCAACGTTGTGCAAGGTTCTGATGCCCTTTGAACTTGCCACACGTGAAGTCAGTTCAGACACTGCCAGCCTGAGTCAGGTCATTCCCCTCATCAGGCTTTTGCAGAAGAAGCTGGAGGCATTGAAGAAGGAGCTAAAAGGGAGCGATTCCGCTAGGCATGTGGGACTTGTGGATGCAGCCCTTAATTCGCTTAACAAGGATTCACGGGTGGTCAATCTGTTGAAATCAGAGCACTACATTTTGGCCACCGTGCTCGATCCTAGATTTAAAGCCTACCTTGGATCTCTCTTTCCGGCAGACACAAGTCTGCTGGGGTGCAAAGACCTGCTGGTGACAAAATTGTCAAGTCAAGCGGAACGCGACCTGTCAACATCTCCTCCTTCACATTCTCCCGCAACTGGGGGTGCGAGGAAAAGGCTCAGAATTCCGAGCCCACCCGCTGGCGGTGATGCAGGGCAGTCTGGAGCGACTGCTGATGCTGACATCTGGTCCGGACTGAAGGACCTGACAACGATTACGGACATGTCGTCTACTGTCACTGCATATGATTCTCTCAACATTGATAGAATGGTGGAGGATTATATGAGTGACCGCATCCAAGTAGGCACGTCACACAGTCCGTACTTATACTGGCAGGAAAAAGAGGCAATTTGGAGGCCCTTGCACAAACTGGCTTTATTCTACCTAAGTTGCCCTCCTACAAGTGTGTACTCCGAAAGAGTGTTTAGTGCCGCCGCTCACCTTGTCAGCAATCGGCGAACGAGGTTACATCCAGAAAATGTGGAGAAGATGATGTTCATTAAAATGAATTATAATCAATTCCTCCGCGGAGACATTGACCAGCAGCAATTGCCTCCACAAAGTACACAGGGAGCTGAGATGGTGGATTCCAGTGGGGACGAATTGATAATCTGTGAGGAGGGGGATGTACACGGTGATATATCGGAGGGTGAAGATGAGGTGGACATCTTGCCTCTGTAGAGCCAGTTTGTGCAAGGAGAGATTAATTGCTTCTTTTTTGGGGGGGGTCCAAACCAACCCGTCATATCAGTCACAGTCGTGTGGCAGACCCTGTCACTGAAATGATGGGTTGGTTAAAGTGTGCATGTCCTGTTTTGTTTATACAACATAAGGGTGGGTGGGAGGGCCCAAGGACAATTCCATCTTGCACCTCTTTTTTCTTTTCTTTTTCTTTGCATCATGTGCTGATTGGGGAGGGTTTTTTGGAAGGGCCATCCTGCGTGACACTGCAGTGCCACTCCTAGATGGGCCCGGTGTTTGTGTCGGCCACTAGGGTCGCTAATCTTACTCACACAGCTACCTCATTGCGCCTCTTTTTTTCTTTGCGTCATGTGCTGTTTGGGGAGGGTTTTTTGGAAGGGACATCCTGCGTGACACTGCAGTGCCACTCCTAGATGGGCCCGGTGTTTGTGTCGGCCACTAGGGTCGCTTATCTTACTCACACAGCGACCTCGGTGCAAATTTTAGGACTAAAAATAATATTGTGAGGTGTGAGGTATTCAGAATAGACTGAAAATGAGTGTAAATTATGGTTTTTGAGGTTAATAATACTTTGGGATCAAAATGACCCCCAAATTCTATGATTTAAGCTGTTTTTTAGTGTTTTTTGAAAAAAACACCCGAATCCAAAACACACCCGAATCCGACAAAAAAAATTCGGTGAGGTTTTGCCAAAACGCGTTCGAACCCAAAACACGGCCGCGGAACCGAACCCAAAACCAAAACACAAAACCCGAAAAATTTCAGGCGCTCATCTCTAGTTTCAATGGGCTCTTGCCCAAGAGCCCCAGGAGTAAAAGGACCCTAGCTGATAGCTGATGGTCCCCTCTTTCCAGGGGTACCACAAATTTTTAAAATCGGCCAGGGGGAACCAGAGATATCCGACTTCAAAGCAGCGGCCCCCATCCTGTTATTTTTTTTCCCCAGCCAGATATCTCGGGTTCTGTCTGACGTAGAGTTTTTCTGAGGGTATACTACAAAAGCTGGGACTCTCCCCTTTTGGTGAACAGTGGCAGCTTGTCTCTACTATGCCCAAAACCAGAGATATCAGCCTTCCAGCAGCTGGTCCCTGCTCTAGCTCCACACGCGTGGTATGCAGTTTTATATATTTATTGGTGGATTGCTCTGGCTCCTGTACTCTGATCCCCAAGTCCCCAGTACCTCCTGAAAGGTGAAACTATCTAGTTTTTTTTATCCCATTAAAGCTATTTCCAGGAACTGGAGATATCTGCAGTAAAGCAAGCTGTCCTCCCACCAGACAAAAATGAATATTAAGCCCACTCCACTATCGACCCCTCCCCTACGTATTAAACATCCCCTACTACCCTGGAAGTCATGTACCGGGGCCCTTTCATTCAGCCCAATGGCCACTTCTACAGTTTAGTGTTCTCCTTCCTGCCCCATCTGTGCAGTAAAGGAGTAGCAGAATTTTTTTTTCCAGGTCCTACATGCTGAGTGACAGATAGAACACCCCCTACCCCCCGCGGGACATCAAAGCTGCCACTGACAGCAACCCCCACCCCTACCGCTGGAGGATGGGTAGGGGCCCCAGTGCATTGCTGTGCCCAGGGGCCTACACTGCTGTTAAGATGGCTCTGCTTCTGCCATATTAATAATGAAAGAGATATGGCTCTGATAACCCATGACGACACAGGACTTCAGATACCAAAGTATAATACATGTGTGCAGGGTGTACCCACTATAGATACGCCACTGGATAGAAGATCAACTTAACGGGCCATTTCTGCAATTCTTGATAAATTGGCCCATCAAGATATTTGACGAGCCTTGTGCTGGAGAGGGGTATGGCCAAGCATTGGGTGTGGATTGCTTACACTGAAAAAAAACTCCACTATGAAGATTGCGCACAAGCAGAGGGGAGAAGGGGATGTTCCTCCAATTCCATGACTGGCCAGGCCCTCCAGACAAGCTTAGAACTTGGTAATCACTATCCCACCCTCCTCTCTGTGCCCCTGCCTAAGAGTAATGTGTGGTCCTTTTGAAGGTTAGAGAGACTCCTGCACAACAAACACAGTAATTTTCAGTCTTATTGGTCTACTGTAAAATTGGACTACACACCCCAGATACGAGAACAGGATGTAGTAACCAATCCCGGCGGTCGGGATCCTGACGGTCAAGATACTGACACCGGGATCCTGGCCGCCAGAATATCGGCAGAGGGCCGAGAACTTTTCTCACTCATGGGTGTCCACGACACCCATAGAATGGGAATAGAACCTATGGTGAGCGTAGCGACCCACCGTGCCCACAGGGTGGCGAGCACAGTGAGCCCACAAGGGGCTTAGTTGCGCTCACCCCTGCCGGCATTCTGACGGCCGGGATCCCGGGGTCGGTATGCTGCCTGCCAGAATCCCGGCCACCGGTCACCCACACCCAACGCACAAGAACTATCTGAATATTTATTCTGATCAAGGCAGCTTTTAGTTCTACACTGGTACAGGAGTGTTATCATTTAATAGTTTTATTTCTCATATAGAGCTAGGTATGCTAGTAAACTATCTGTATGGGTGTAGTAGGGTATGCCGGCAGCCGGGCTCCCGGCGACCAGCATACCGGCCGCCGGCAAACAGAAGACCACCAATCTGTATATATAACTTGACACCATTATACAGTACAGCAGTACAGCATGCTCCATATAATTTAATAGCTCTCCTAAAGTGTCACATCTGTTATCAGGTCATCATACCCAGGTCTTTACCTGCACAGGTAATAGTGATTTCTGCTAATTACCTTTCCTGTGGAAGCTGCAGGAAGATGAATAGGACAGATGTGAGAGACAGTGTGATTACTAGTCACTACACCCTGACAGGCAGCTGCGGAGTGCAGCACACACGTATGTTCCATACATATCTACACATGCAGTTTTACACAGGCTTACATATATGCAGGAATACCACCAGGTCCATAAATGCACTCATAAACATGTTCCCCTTCCTTGGTTTAACCATTAGATGACATACGTTTAATGTGTTTATGTTTTGGTTCTGATCTGCTTGCACTTTTATATTCCCCCTCGGGTGGTGGCGTGGACCTCCACCCGAGTGGGAATATCAGGCTTCTGTTGGGACTCTGACCGCCGTAATTTCCCCGGCAGTCGGGATTCCTGACTGCTGGGATCCCGACAGCCGGTACATTAACAGTATCCAATTTAAGGGATGTAGTCATTAGGTGGTCATGTACAATGTCAACATTCATAATGTCAGCAGGTATGATATCAATATGATTAAAATGTCGACAGGCAACATGTTTACATTGTCATAATGTTGACATGTGAATAGCCGACATTGTCAGAATGTCGACATTAGGGTTAGAGGGAGGATAAGGTAAGGCTGCAGGGTAGGTTAGGGCTATTCTGCGCTGGGGGGGTTATGGTTAGGCTGCTTTTGGGGGGGGGGGGGTTAGGGTATGGCACGAGGGGGATGTTAGGGTTAGGCTGTGGGGGGGGTGTCAGGGTTAGGCTGTGAGGAGGTGTTAGGGTGCTGCATTAGGGGGAGGATTATGCACTAGAAGGAGGGTTAGGAAATACCCACTCATCTCAAAGTCTATGTGCCAGTGTCCATATACAACAGCCTAGATTAAGATCAATCTCTCCCACTTTAAAGTCTTAAGGAGGGTACACACGGAAAGATCCGTGCTTAAATTCTAAGCAATCTGACTAGATTGCTTAGAAATTAAGCACGGATCTTTCTGTGTGTATGCCCCATAGCGATAGCGATGCGCGGTCCCGCGCGTCGCTATCGCCAGTGCTAGATTGGCCTGCATGCATGTCAAATCTAGTAAGATCGCTCATTTCACTGCTGGGTGTAATGAGTAGTCCCCCCCCCCCCCCCCTCGCTCAGCACACATCTCCCCGTGTGTATGGGGCTTAATTCATCCATATGTATTAGTTCTATTTGCAACTCAGTCCCCTGGAACAGCGAGAGGGTTAATGTTGAAAATTGAACAGGGAACCTGGTCCAGCTGGCAGGTGGCTGGCAGATCTCGGTATGTATAATCCATATCAGCTCTGTGCTCCGAGCTATTCTTACGTCACCGGCAGGCTGAGAGAGGGTTTCAGCTCTTCAGATAAGAGTCTATTGCTCAAGCAGCAGAAAATGGAAACTCTCCAGTCTCGTTTAAGACTCCAACATAGTTCTACGATCTGCCTTATGGAAATCATTTTTTTTGGTCTTTTTATCCATATAATCTTAATTTTGAAAGTCTTCACAGAGGGCCTGATTCAGAGATGGAAGCAGATGTACAGTAGCTGTGTCTTTGTATGCAACTCCTGTGCTCGACTATGCTAATACCGCAGGAGGCGTCTTGTGTAATCAAACGCTTGTTGCTGGCTTCTGTGCTCTGCTGCTGCGTCCGAAGACATGGCCTTGTTTTCTGGAATGCTAGCGGTTGCCATCCCTCCCCCGCCCTCAAATAGCATCAGCATGACAATCATGCTGTGTCATAGGGGGCACTGTGACATCTTGTGCACGCAGAGATCACTACACATCAGAGATGTACACAAACCATCGGGTGCATTAGGCCCATAGCTCACATTTATCTGAACATTGGGGCCTCTGTGCCCAGGATTATAACTCTCCACAAATCACATACAAAATATATTGCATAACCCAGATGTAAGGTAGTTAAATCTGGAAACTTGGTGAGCCAACCATCCGCTTGTCATTAATCACTGTGTTTATTATATATTCCACGTAACCAAAAAATCTCCTCTATTCATCCACAGGTCTCTCTTTTCTTTACAGTATCAGTGTCGGCTTTCTCCATCGTATGTTCTCTTCCACTGTATACCAAATTGTCAATTCCCAATATTGTCATTATGGGGCATACGTACTCTTAGGCTGGACACACGCTTCAAGATTATCTGTCCAATCTTCCTGGCTGGAACAAAATTTGGTAATGTATGGGAGCAAATGACAAT
This sequence comes from Pseudophryne corroboree, assembly GCF_028390025.1. Taxonomy (NCBI): domain Eukaryota; kingdom Metazoa; phylum Chordata; class Amphibia; order Anura; family Myobatrachidae; genus Pseudophryne; species Pseudophryne corroboree. The sequence goes on from NC_086447.1 coordinate 187,026,515, forward strand.
TGACCATTTGTTCCCAGATACTAGAAAACAAAAATGGACGCGTAGACAGATTGGTTGAATCCCCAACTATGTTAATACCGCATAAAACACCCCCCCACCCCATCCCACAAACAGAGCTAGTCCAACCTTAATGCTCGTATTTACTAAGTTCCATCAATGGTTCAAGGCTATACACCATCACCGAACAGAAACTTAAAGTTGTAGATGCTTGTTCACGCTACTTTATTTCAGCGCCAACTCAGTAGAAAATCCTATAATTCATGTTGGTGTTGAATTAAAATAACTGAGATGAGCAGTGAGCACATACAACTTCAACTTTGGCTCTGTGTATGACGTGTAGCCCTAAGTTCTTAATTGATTGTTTTGCTTTTTGTGGTGGACAGTGAGGGAGCAAGGTAAGTCATGGTTCAGATGTGGAGGAAGGGGGATGCATGTTAGGGGCATGTGGGGACTCTGTCATCTGACGGCATATAAAGGGGCTCGGGGAGGGATATTCTGGCATATAAGGTGGCATGTGCAAGCTTTAAAGGCATATAAAGAGACATGTATTGGTTCTGATGGCATATATGGAGCAGATGGCATTTAAAGGGGCCTGAAATATTACAAATAAAACGGTTAAATCCTATTGCAGTTTTGACCATGCCCCCTGTCCTGGAATATAAAAATAAAATAGGTGACAACTTTAAGTACCTATGGCTATCTGAGCTAGCACCATATAGCAATGATGTTAGCGGAGCCTACCTTCTTTAGAGAGATAGCAGGAAACCCCAATATAAGCCATGCACAGGAGGAACTGTAGTTCAGCAGGCCTGCTACCTACGAAAAAGCCTTAAGGGGTAAATTTACTAAGATGGGAGTTCTATTTAAGATGGAATGTTGCCCATAGCAACCAATCAGATTCCAGGTATTATCTTCTAGAAGGTGCTAGATAAATGAAGTAGAATCTGATTGGTTGCTATGGGCAACATCCCATCTTAAACAGAACTCCCATTTTAGTAAATATACCCCAAAGTGTTCTTTGTATATACCAACTACACGACACAGTAGAATCAGGAGCGGTCCTTGGTGCGGGCAAGCAGTGCCTTCACCCGGGGTGCTGCGGCCTGGGGACGCGGCCGCAGGCACCGCCGCCTGCCCGCACCCCGCTCCCCGCTCCACGGCTGCAGCAGACGCCGTGGGCTGTGTGGGCGTCCGCTGCAGCTTGCTCCAGGGACAGACACTAGAGGTCAGTATTGACCTCTAGTGTCTGTGCGGCACTGCTATGGGAGAGACGTCATGACGTCTCTCCCATAGAGAGGAGCCAGCGGCCAGACGGAGCAGCAGCAGCGGGGCAGTGGTAAGTATTGTTTTTTTTTATTTGTGTGTGTGTGTGTGTGTGTGTGTGTGTGTGTGTGTGTGTGTGCGCACAACTACTGGGGGCAAAGAAACGGGGCACAACTACTGGGGGCAAAGAAAGAGGGGGCACAACTGCTGGGGGCAAAGAAACGGGGCACAACTACTGGGGGCACAGAAAGAGGGGGCACAACTGCTGGGGGAAAAGAAAGAGGGGGCACAACTACTGGGGCAAAGAAACGGGGCACAACTACTGGGGGCAAAGAAACAGGGCACAACTACTGTGGGCAAAGAAAGAGGGGGCACAACTACTGGGGGCAAAGAAACGGGGCACAACTACTGGGTGCAAAGCAACAGGGGGCACAACTACTGGGGGCAAATCAACTGGGGGCACAACTACTTGGGGCAAATCTGGGGGCACAGCTACTGGGAGCATAACTGTGGCCATGCCCCTATTTTTTGTGCGCACAAACTGTTTTGTGGGGGGGGGCGCCGTGGAAACTTTCGCACTGGGCGCCACAAGGTGTAGAACCGGCCCTGAGTAGAATAAAACGTCCATATACTGTACATTATGGAATGACACTCTGTGGAATAGAGTAGACTGTATTGCCTCTCAAGACCTGCGTGCTCCTCCGTAAATTTCAATGGTTGAAATATAAGATATGTACTTATAGTTGATTAATCTTTTATTTATGATGTGTTTTTGCTTTAATTTGACAATTTACCTACAATATTAACAACGTTAATGAAAGATATGCTCATCTTTGATTTAGGGTGTAGATATGATACTGGCATGTCAAACTTGGCATACTGTTAAGAAACTCTGGCATAAGATAAATGATCAGAAACAGTCTTGCCTTTGCTTATAGTAAAACCCCTGTTCCCATAGAGAGCTAAAGAGCTGATTCTGAGTTGGCAGCATAGCATAAAAGGGGGTATCCGTTCACATGGTCGACCATGTTATGGTCGACAGTAATTAGGTCGACCACTATTGGTCGACATTGACATGGTCGACATGGACACATGGTCGACACATGAAAATGGTCGACAAATGAAAGGTCGACACATGAAAAGGTCGACATGAGTTTAACTTTTTTTTCTTTTGGGGAACTTTTCCATACTTTACGATCCACGTGGACTACGATTGGAACGGTAAAGTGTGCCGAGCGAAGCGGTAGCGGAACGAAGGCACCATGCCCGAAGCATGGCGAGCGAAGCGAGCCATGCGAGGGGACGCGGTGCACTAATTGGGGTTCCCAGTCACTTTACGCAAAAAACGACACCAAAAAAAGTTAAAAAAACTCATGTCGACCTTTCATGTGTCGACCATTTTCATGTGTCGACCATGTGTCCATGTCGACCATGTCAATGTTGACCAATAGTGGTCGACCTAATGACTGTCGACCATAACATGGTCGACCATTCATCCGGAACCATAAAAGAGCCGGTAGCTTTGTACTAGAGATGAGCGCCTGAAATTTTTCGGGTTTTGTGTTTTGGTTTTGGGTTCGGTTCCGCGGCCGTGTTTTGGGTTCGACCGCGTTTTGGCAAAACCTCACCGAATTTTTTTTGTCGGATTCGGGTGTGTTTTGGATTCGGGTGTTTTTTTCAAAAAACCCTAAAAAACAGCTTAAATCATAGAATTTGGGGGTCATTTTGATCCCATATTATTATTAACCTCAAAAACCATAATTTCCACTCATTTTCAGTCTATTCTGAATACCTCACACCTCACAATATTATTTTTAGTCCTAAAATTTGCACCGAGGTCGCTGGATGACTAAGCTAAGCGACCCTAGTGGCCGACACAAACACCTGGCCCATCTAGGAGTGGCACTGCAGTGTCACGCAGGATGTCCCTTCCAAAAAACCCTCCCCAAACAGCACATGACGCAAAGAAAAAAAGAGGCGCAATGAGGTAGCTGTGTGAGTAAGATTAGCGACCCTAGTGGCCGACACAAACACCGGGCCCATTTAGGAGTGGCACTGCAGTGTCACGCAGGATGTCCCTTCCAAAAAACCCTCCCCAAACAGCACATGACGCAAAGAAAAAAAGAGGCGCAATGAGGTAGCTGTGTGAGTAAGATTAGCGACCCTAGTGGCCGACACAAACACCGGGCCCATCTAGGAGTGGCACTGCAGTGTCACGCAGGATGGCCCTTCCAAAAAACACTCCCCAAACAGCACATGACGCAAAGAAAAAAAGAGGCGCAATGAGGTAGCTGACTGTGTGAGTAAGATAAGCGACCCTAGTGGCCGACACAAACACCGAGCCCATTTAGGAGTGGCACTGCAGTGTCACGCAGGATGTCCCTTCCAAAAAACCCTCCCCAAACAGCACATGACGCAAAGAAAAAAAGAGGCGCAATGAGGTAGCTGTGTGAGTAAGATTAGCGACCCTAGTGGCCGACACAAACACCGGGCCCATCTAGGAGTGGCACTGCAGTGTCACGCAGGATGGCCCTTCCAAAAAACACTCCCCAAACAGCACATGACGCAAAGAAAAAAAGAGGCGCAATGAGGTAGCTGACTGTGTGAGTAAGATAAGCGACCCTAGTGGCCGACACAAACACCGGGCCCATTTAGGAGTGGCACTGCAGTGTCACGCAGGATGTCCCTTCCAAAAAACCCTCCCCAAACAGCACATGACGCAAAGAAAAATAAAAGAAAAAAGAGGTGCAAGATGGAATTGTCCTTGGGCCCTCCCACCCACCCTTATGTTGTATAAACAAAACAGGACATGCACACTTTAACCAACCCATCATTTCAGTGACAGGGTCTGCCACACGACTGTGACTGATATGACGGGTTGGTTTGGACCCCCCCCAAAAAAGAAGCAATTAATCTCTCCTTGCACAAACTGGCTCTACAGAGGCAAGATGTCCACCTCATCATCATCCTCCGATATATCACCGTGTACATCCCCCTCCTCACAGATTATCAATTCGTCCCCACTGGAATCCACCATCTCAGCTCCCTGTGTACTTTGTGGAGGCAATTGCTGCTGGTCAATGTCTCCACGGAGGAATTGATTATAATTCATTTTAATGAACATCATCTTCTCCACATTTTCTGGATGTAACCTCGTACGCCGATTGCTGACAAGGTGAGCGGCGGCACTAAACACTCTTTCGGAGTACACACTTGTGGGAGGGCAACTTAGGTAGAATAAAGCCAGTTTGTGCAAGGGCCTCCAAATTGCCTCTTTTTCCTGCCAGTATAAGTACGGACTGTGTGACGTGCCTACTTGGATGCGGTCACTCATATAATCCTCCACCATTCTTTCAATGGTGAGAGAATCATATGCAGTGACAGTAGACGACATGTCCGTAATCGTTGTCAGGTCCTTCAGTCCGGACCAGATGTCAGCATCAGCAGTCGCTCCAGACTGCCCTGCATCACCGCCAGCGGGTGGGCTCGGAATTCTGAGCCTTTTCCTCGCACCCCCAGTTGCGGGAGAATGTGAAGGAGGAGATGTTGACAGGTCGCGTTCCGCTTGACTTGACAATTTTGTCACCAGCAGGTCTTTGAACCCCAGCAGACTTGTGTCTGCCCAAGGTAGACTTTAAATCTAGGATCGAGCACGGTGGCCAAAATGTAGTGCTCTGATTTCAACAGATTGACCACCCGTGAATCCTTGTTAAGCGAATTAAGGGCTCCATCCACAAGTCCCACATGCCTAGCGGAATCGCTCCGTGTTAGCTCCTCCTTCAATGTCTCCAGCTTCTTCTGCAAAAGCCTGATGAGGGGAATGACCTGACTCAGGCTGGCAGTGTCTGAACTGACTTCACGTGTGGCAAGTTCAAAGGGCATCAGAACCTTGCACAACGTTGAAATCATTCTCCACTGCGCTTGAGACAGGTGCATTCCACCTCCTATATCGTGCTCAATTGTATAGGCTTGAATGGCCTTTTGCTGCTCCTCCAACCTCTGAAGCATATAGAGGGTTGAATTCCACCTCGTTACCACTTCTTGCTTCAGATGATGGCAGGGCAGGTTCAGTAGTTTTTGGTGGTGCTCCAGTCTTCTGTACGTGGTGCCTGTACGCCGAAAGTGTCCCGCAATTCTTCTGGCCACCGACAGCATCTCTTGCACGCCCCTGTCGTTTTTTAAAAAATTCTGCACCACCAAATTCAAGGTATGTGCAAAACATGGGACGTGCTGGAATTTGCCCATATTTAATGCACACACAATATTGCTGGCGTTGTCCGATGCCACAAATCCACAGGAGAGTCCAATTGGGGTAAGCCATTCTGCGATGATCTTCCTCAGTTGCCGTAAGAGGTTTTCAGCTGTGTGCGTATTCTGGAAAGCGGTGATACAAAGCGTAGCCTGCCTAGGAAAGAGTTGGCGTTTGCGAGATGCTGCTACTGGTGCCGCCGCTGCTGTTCTTGCGGCGGGAGTCCATACATCTACCCAGTGGGCTGTCACAGTCATATAGTCCTGACCCTGCCCTGCTCCACTTGTCCACATGTCCGTGGTTAAGTGGACATTGGGTACAACTGCATTTTTTAGGACACTGGTGAGTCTTTTTCTGACGTCCGTGTACATTCTCGGTATCGCCTGCCTACAGAAGTGGAACCTAGATGATATTTGGTAACGGGGGCACACTGCCTCAATAAATTGTCTAGTTCCCTGTGAACTAACGGCGGATACCGGACGCACGTCTAACACCAACATAGTTGTCAAGGACTCAGTTATCCGCTTTGCAACAGGATGACTGCTGTGATATTTCATCTTCCTCGCAAAGGACTGTTGGACAGTCAATTGCTTACTGGAAGTAGTACAAGTGGGCTTACGACTTCCCCTCTGGGATGACCATCGACTCCCAGCAGCAACAACAGCAGCGCCAGCAGCAGTAGGCGTTACACGCAAGGATGCATCGGAGGAATCCCAGGCAGGAGAGGACTCGTCAGAATTGCCAGTGACCTGGCCTGCAGGACTATTGGCATTCCTGGGGAAGGAGGAAATTGACACTGAGGGAGTTGGTGGGGTGGTTTGCGTGAGCTTGGTTACAAGAGGAAGGGATTTACTGGTCAGTGGACTGCTTCCGCTGTCGGCCCAAGTTTTTGAACTTGTCACTGACTTATTATGAATGCGCTGCAGGTGACGTATAAGGGAGGATGTTCCGAGGTGGTTAACGTCCTTACCCCTACTTATTACAGCTTGACAAAGGGAACACACTGCTTGACACCTGTTGTCCGCATTTCTGGTGAAATACTTCCACACCGAAGAGCTGATTTTTTTGGTATTTTCACCAGGCATGTCAACGGCCCTATTCCTCCCACGGACAACAGGTGTCTCCCCGGGTGCCTGACTTAAACAAACCACCTCACCATCAGAATCCTCCTGGTCAATTTCCTCCCCAGCGCCAGCAACACCCATATCCTCCTCATCCTGGTGTACTTCAACACTGACATCTTCAATCTGACTATCAGGAACTGGACTGCGGGTGCTCCTTCCAGCACTTGCAGGGGGCGTGCAAATGGTGGAAGGCGCATGCTCTTCACGTCCAGTGTTGGGAAGGTCAGGCATCGCAACCGACACAATTGGACTCTCCTTGTGGATTTGGGATTTCGAAGAACGCACAGTTCTTTGCGGTGCTACTGCTTTTGCCAGCTTGAGTCTTTTCATTTTTCTAGCGAGAGGCTGAGTGCCTCCATCCTCATGTGAAGCTGAACCACTAGCCATGAACATAGGCCAGGGCCTCAGCCGTTCCTTGCCACTCCGTGTGGTAAATGGCATATTGGCAAGTTTACGCTTCTCCTCCGACAATTTTATTTTAGGTTTTGGAGTCCTTTTTTTACTGATATTTGGTGTTTTGGATTTGACATGCTCTGTACTATGACATTGGGCATCGGCCTTGGCAGACGACATTGCTGGCATTTCATCGTCTCGGCCATGACTAGTGGCAGCAGCTTCAGCACGAGGTGGAAGTGGATCTTGATCTTTCCCTAATTTTGGAACCTCAACATTTTTGTTCTCCATATTTTAATAGGCACAACTAAAAGGCACCTCAGGTAAACAATGGAGATGGATGGATACTAGTATACAATTATGGATGGACTGCTGAGTGCAGACACAGAGGTAGCTACAGCCGTGGACTACCATACTGTACTGTGTCTGCTGCTAATATAGACTGGTTGATAAAGAGATGTAGTAGTAGTAGTATGTATGTATAAAGAAGAAAGAAAAAAAAACCACGGGTAGGTGGTATACAATTATGGACGGACTGCCCAGTGCCGACACAGAGGTAGCTACAGCCGTGGACTACCGTACTGTACTGTGTCTGCTGCTAATATAGACTGGTTGATAAAGAGATGTAGTAGTAGTAGTATGTATGTATAAAGAAGAAAGAAAAAAAACCACGGGTAGGTGGTATACAATTATGGACGGACTGCCCAGTGCCGACACAGAGGTAGCTACAGCCGTGGACTACCGTACTGTACTGTGTCTGCTGCTAATATAGACTGGTTGATAAAGAGATGTAGTAGTAGTAGTATGTATGTATAAAGAAGAAAGAAAAAAACCATGGGTAGGTGGTATACAATTATGGACGGACTGCCCAGTGCCGACACAGAGGTAGCTACAGCCGTGGACTACCGTACTGTACTGTGTCTGCTGCTAATATAGACTGGTTGATAAAGAGATGTAGTAGTAGTAGTATGTATGTATAAAGAAGAAAGAAAAAAAAACCACGGGTAGGTGGTATACAATTATGGACGGACTGCCCAGTGCCGACACAGAGGTAGCTACAGCCGTGGACTACCGTACTCTACTGTGTCTGCTGCTAATAAAGACTGGTTGATAAAGAGATGTAGTAGTAGTATGTATGTATAAAGAAGAAAGAAAAAAAAACCACGGGTAGGTGGTATACAATTATGGACGGACTGCCCAGTGCCGACACAGAGGTAGCTACAGCCGTGGACTACCGTACTGTACTGTGTCTGCTGCTAATATAGACTGGTTGATAAAGAGATGTAGTAGTAGTATGTATGTATAAAGAAGAAAGAAAAAAAAAACACGGGTAGGTGGTATACAATTATGGACGGACTGCCCAGTGCCGACACAGAGGTAGCTACAGCCGTGGACTACCGTACTGTACTGTGTCTGCTGCTAATATAGACTGGTTGATAAAGAGATGTAGTAGTAGTAGTATGTATGTATAAAGAAGAAAGAAAAAAAAACCACGGGTAGGTGGTATACAATTATGGACGGACTGCCGAGTGCCGACACAGAGGTAGCTACAGCCGTGGACTACCGTACTGTACTGTGTCTGCTGCTAATATAGACTGGTTGATAAAGAGATGTAGTAGTAGTATGTATGTATAAAGAAGAAAGAAAAAAAAACCACGGGTAGGTGGTATACAATTATGGACGGACTGCCGAGTGCCGACACAGAGGTAGCTACAGCCGTGAACTACCGTACTGTGTCTGCTGCGACTGGATGATAAATAATGATATAAAAAATATATATATATCACTACTGCAGCCGGACAGGTATATATTATATAATGACGGACCTGCTGGACACTGTCTGTCAGCAGAATGAGTTTTTTATAGAATAAAAAAAAACACACCACACAAGTGAAGTCACACGACGAGTGTTTAACTTTTTCAGGCAATCACAATATAGTATACTATACTACTAACTATACTGGTGGTCAGTGTGGTCAGGTCACTGGTCAGTCACACTGGCAGTGGCACTCCTGCAGCAAAAGTGTGCACTGTTTAATTTTAATAATAATATGTACTCCTGGCTCCTGCTATAACCTATAACTGGCACTGCAGTGCTCCCCAGTCTCCCCCACAATTATAAGATGTGTGAGCTGAGCACAGTCAGATATATACATAGATGATGCAGCACACTGGGCTGAGCAGTGCACACAGATATGGTATGTGACTGAGTCACTGTGTATCGTTTTTTTCAGGCAGAGAACGGATATATTAAATAAAACTGCACTGTCTGGTGGTCACTGTGGTCAGTCACTAGTAAACTCTGCACTCTCTACACAGTTCTACAGTACTCCTAATCTCCAGTAAATCAGGTCAATCTCTCTCTCTCTCTCTCTTCTAATCTAAATGGAGAGGACGCCAGCCACGTCCTCTCCCTATCAATCTCAATGCACGTGTGAAAATGGCGGCGACGCGCGGCTCCTTATATAGAATCCGAGTCTCGCGATAGAATCCGAGCCTCGCGAGAATCCGACAGCGTCATGATGACGTTCGGGCGCGCTCGGGTTAACCGAGCAAGGCGGGAAGATCCGAGTCGCTCGGACCCGTGAAAAAAAACATGAAGTTCGTGCGGGTTCGGATTCAGAGAAACCGAACCCGCTCATCTCTACTTTGTACCTTGGTAAAACTGAGTTGCACTGCAGGTGGAACAGATTTAAAATGTTTAAGATTTAGATCTGAGAAGGTGGTGTCCAAGCTCTAATATACCTGTAGTTGTTTAGCAACACTTAATCGAACATTTAATCTAGAACTTTATTAGTACTTCAATTGTTTGTTTGTTTGTTTGTTTGTTTGTTTTTTACCAATGTAGCAGTTTTTAACACTCTAATTATTATATTCACACCTATGTAATAATCTCAACACAAAATGCTGCTTCTCACTAATCTTATGATGCCCATACACTTGTGCGATGCCCCATGACGCAACATATCGGGGCATCGCACCTGCAGTTCAGGTGCAATAAAATCACACCTGAACTGCCAAAGTGATTACCATGCGATCACGCGATAGATCGCATGGTAATCACGTAATCGGCACGTCACCGCCGAGTGGGAGCGCCCTCTGGCCACTTCCGGCGGGTGCCCATTGCATATCGCAGTGCGATATATTGCATGTGGTTATAAAACCACATGCGATCGCACTGCGATGCGAGAAATATTAAATGCAGCACATACTATCATGAGAAGCGACATTCGAGCGGCGTGCCCGCGCATCGCGTCTCAAGGTACCTAAAATGTGCATACAATCCTAAGATTTCTCTCACAGATGAGGTCGAAATCGAAGGATAGCACCGATTATCTCACAAGTGTATGGGCACCATAAAACTAGGGGGGTCATTCTGAGTTGATCGCTCGCTGCCGTTTTTTGCAGCATAGTGATTAGGATAAAAATCGGCTGTTTTGCGCATGCGTACGGGCCGCAGGGCGCACGCGCAAAGTAATTTCACACAAAACTATGCAATTTTACACAGGGGCGAGCAACGCTTTTCAGTCGCTCTGCTGATCGGTGTGTGATTGACAGGAAGTGGGTGTTTCTTGGCGGAAACTGACCGTGTTCCGGGAGTGTGCTAAAAAACGCAGGCGTGTCAGGCTAAAACGCAGGAGTGGCTGGGGAAACGGGGGAGTGGCTGGTCGAACGCAGGGCGTATTTGTGACGTAAAACCAGGAACTAAACAGTCTGCACTGATCGCAAGATAGGAGTAGGTCTGGAGCTACTCAGAAACTGCAGGAAAAGATTTTCGTGCAATTCTGCTAATCTTTTGTTCGCAATTCTGCTAAGCTAAGATACACTCCCAGAGGGCGGCGGCCTAGCCTTTGCAATGCTGCTAAAAGCAGCTAGTGAGCGAACAACTCGGAATGAGGGCCTAGGTACACACTATACAATTATCTGGCAGATAATCTGCCAGATCTAGCTGGTTGGAATGAAAATATGGTAATGGATGAGAGTAAATTACAATCTATCATTTGTTCCCAAACACTGCAAAACTGTCAAAAACAGTCGTTTGTCCAAGTTGGTTAAATTAGAGTGACCATATTATCCCCTTTACCTGGGACGCTCATGGATTACACAGGTTCTGTGGCTGGCTGACTTCAAGACTACATTTCAACTGGTTTTAATCAGCCACAGAACCTGTGTAATCCATGAGCGGGATCCCAGGTAAAAGGGATAATATGGTCACTCTAGTTAAATTTGTGTTTAACCAATTTGTATGAACAACAGGTTTTGTTCATTTTTCCTGTGTTTGGGAACAAATGAAAGATTGTGATTGTCAGTCTGGCACTCAGTCAGGCAGACTCTGACAGGGCCTGTTACACCAGTTACACCAGAATAAAAGTGTACAGCTGTCTGTGAAATAGAGGCAGTGGTCGGCATGTACTAATGTACATTGCCGCCCTGCGCCACGATGCGATCGCATATGTACTAACATATGCGATCAGCATTGCGGAGGACAGCTCTACCGATAAGAGCTGTCCTCCGCGATGCACATCGGCAGCCTGACTTCCGGGATTCGGCCCCAGAAGTCAGTCTGCGCATGCGCGGGGTGGCGGGGGCGGCCGCAGGGCATGCTGGGAGGGATCCGATCGGATCCCTCACACAGCGCCGCGGAGAGAAGCCCATAGGCTTCTATGGACTATTGCCAGCTAAAGCTGGTGAACCCCGCCGCGACACTGACCTGGCGGCTGGGGGATAGTACATCAGGAAAATGCGGTAAACGGGGTTTACCGCATTTTCCGCTTAGTACATCCCGCTCAGTAAGAGGTAGTACGTGGCTGCAATCATCAGCACTGATATGTGGCAGGACTCTATCAGTCCAGCACATACAAGGTCAGCCCTGCCTCTGCGGTGGGCCATTCAACCGACATTGCTCAAAATGGTCTGCGGGGGGGCCAGGGGATATCTCATTGCAGGTCTTAGTGCTCTTCTGCAGTGACAGGAGCCGGGTGCTGCAGTGTGATATTCTCCTGAAGCACTCGGTTCCTGTCACACATGAAGAGCCGGCACACAGATCTCCCAGGGGCAGCCAGCATCTCCAGAGCGTCAAAGCGGAGATCCGTGAGGTTACACCCCCTTTGCTAGGCCACGCCTATTTTGGGCGGGTGTCTTAGATAGACAGCCTGACTAAATGGAAAGGAGTTGCTTAGTTGTAGAGTGTCATAGAAATCTCTCTTTCACTATTTTGTTTTTTTTATTTTTATCATTACTTTTCCATCTATCTAATTAACTACAGTTCATGTTGTTCTATCCATGCTCACTTCAGACCTGGGGAACCTAGATTAGCAAGAGATAGATATTTGATCCTAGTTAAATGCAATTTAAATCCATTGGACACAGTGGAAAGCTTTCCTCATATGTTTTCATGATGTAGATAATATTATTGTCATACCTCCCAACTGTCCAGATTTTCGCAGGACAGCCCGTTTTTCTGGGACTGTCCCGATGTCCCACTCAGGGGTCGCAGTGTCCCGCAGGTGAGAGGTGAGAGGGAGAGTGTCCCGCAGGGGCAGGTGAGATGGCCAGCAGCTCCATGTCGACATTTTGTCCATGTCGACCTTGTGTCTGTCGACCATATGGGGTCGACCTAATGACTGTCGTTTAATGTATGTCGACCTGTAGTTCGGATCCCGATAGACCCCAGCATGCAATGTAACAATCTATGGGAAAATAGGTATTTGATACATGAGGACAAGAGTATTGGTGTGTCTATATAGGGTGCAAGGTGTAAGGTGGGGGCTCAACCGCACAATCTGCACCCATATAAGTATTCTTACCCCTCCAGAGTCCTGTGGCAGCTGGCACTGCAGACTAAAATCACTGGGAAAATGGCGCAGTGGCCATTTTCCTGGTGATTTGGGCATGTGGAATAAAAGCCAGAGAATACTGCGCTGGGAGAGAGGAGGGGGCCCGCATGGAGCCTGCACACAAACCCCATCCTCTCTTAAAACGACACTGGATAAGAGCTGTATAATTGATATTAATCCAGCCAGATTGCAGAGGTTCTTGGTGGGCTGTAAGATATAGGGGTCTATTCATGAAGCAATGAAAAGTGTGGAGAAGTAAGCCAGTTTAGAAGTTGCCCATGCCAACCAATCAGCTTTGAAGTAACATTTATAATTTGCATAGGATACAATTGTACGGAGCAGCTGATGGCTGCCATGGGCAACTTCTCCACAGGGTCACTTCTCCACTCTTTTCACTGCTTCATGAATAGACCACATAGTCACCTAGCAACGTTGACCTGGGGTCAGGAGGATGTGAAAGTATAGAAAGAGAACATATGTAAAGTTATATGTGAATTGTATAGAGGGGATGAAATTGAGGTTAATTGGGTGGCTCTGGAATCTGACTTGTCTGAAGAACTGAGTGTTCAGGGAACGCTTCAAGGTTTGGAGCAGTGGCGGAACTACCGCCAGTGCAAGCTGTGCCTTGCAATGGGGCACGCCTTTGTCAAGGGGCCCAAAGCAGCGCAGCATGTAATGAGTCAAACTGAATCATTACATTCCATTGTGTGCTGCGGGCCTCCGCCGCCCGCCAAGAAGAGAAGCGCAGCGGCCACACCGGGAATGTGGAGGGAGAAGGAGGAGGGAGGGGGACTCGGGAGCCGCAGCAGCGCTATGTAATTGGTGGAGGCGCTGCTGCTGCTGTCCCCCTCCTTCACCATAGGCTGTTCTCCGCCGCTGTGAATGCTGGGATGCCCTTCCCTTATCACAACGACGGAGAACAGCCTATGGTGAAGGAGAGGGACAGCTGCAGCGGCGCCTACACCAATTACATTGCGCTGCTGCGGCTCCCGAGTCCCCCTCCCTCCTCCTTCTTCTCCCCTGCCCGGGATCATCATCTGCCATCAAGCTGCACCAAGGAGCCTGAGCCAGCGGAGACAGTAAGTATAATCTATTCATTCTTTCTTTCTTTCTTTCTTTCTTTCTTTCTTTCTTTCTTTCTTTCTTTCCTTTCTTTCCTGTCTGTCTGCCTTAATGTGTAAAAAGGGGGACGCTGTCTGCCGTAATGTGTAAAAAGGGGACGCTATCTACCGTAATGTGTAAAAAAAGGACGCTGTCTGCCGTAATGTGTAAAAAGGGGACGCTGTCTGCCGTAATGTCTAAAAAGGGGGACGCTGTCTGCCGTAATGTGTAAAAAGGGGGACGCTGTCTGCTGTTATGTGCATAAAAGGGGACGCTGTCTGCAGTTATGTGTAAAAAAGGGGACGCTGTCTGCCGTAATGTGTAAAAAGGGGAACTCTGTCTGCCGTAATGTGTAAAAAGGGGACGCTGTCTGCCGTAATGTGTAAAAGGTGGCCGCTGTCTGCCGTAATGTGTATAAAGGGGAATCTGTCCGCCGTAAGGTGTAAAAGGGGCTCTACCTGGTGTAGAGGTGCTATTGTGTGGCTTAATTTGAATACTATAGACTACTGTGCACCGTTATATGAATTGGTATTATTTTGTGGCCACACCCCTTCCCCACGAAGCCATGCCCCTATATATTTTGCGCGCACCTACAGCGCGCACTGCCCCTGTTTTACATAAGGGGGGGGACTCCGATGCCGTTTCTTGCACACAGCGCTAAAATGTCTAGTTACGGCACTGTTGCTAGGTGTCCATTTCCCTGGCCCTGAGCAGGTCCCCCTCTCCAGATCCTCTCCAGGGGGGAGGGGGTGGACTTGGATGGGATGATGGGGGGGTCCAAAACATTTTGTCGCACCTGTGCCCACCGCTCGCTAGTTCCGTCACTGGTTTGGAGACTAGTGGAAAGTCTTGTTGTGTACAGGAGGGCACTCCACAGTCTGGGTGCAGTCTGAAAAAAGTCCTGTAATGGTGAATTGGAGCAGGTAATGCATGTAGATGAGAGACGCAGATCTTCTGCAGAGAGTAGAGGTCTAGCATTTAAATTAGATTGTAAGGGTAAAAGTCTGTTTACAGGTGGACCAGTAAGGACTGGTTGCAATAATCAATGCTGAAGGTAATGGGCATGATTCTGACTGAGATGCCTCTGTGCCCGCTTTCCGTACAGCGGCGATAGGCTCCTTACTTCTTTATGCTAATGCAGTATGCTGAAGATTCAAGCATCTGTATGCGGAAACCTATCCCACCCACAGTTTTTATGTCTGCAGCTGTCATCATTAGTTAGTGGACTTGTACTGACACCATGCTGGGTGCAAAAGATCCATCTGAAACACGTGTCCAATTTCTGTCCGCACATGCCAACAACACTGTCATGACACAACAACACTGTCATGACATGCCCACAAGGCTGCCATGACGTGTACACAAGATGGCATTGTTCCCTGTGCTTACATGGTGGCCATCCAGTTATCACTGAGAAAAGCCCTTTTCATTCATTCCTTCTAAATTGTGTAGATTATGTTATTTGCATAAAAATCAGAAGCTCAAGTGGAGTACTGAGAATATAATTGCATTAAAATATGTTATGCTATTATGTAGAGATGAGCGGCTTTGGTTCTCCGAGAACCGAACCCCCCCGAACTCCACGTGGTTTACACGGGTCCGAGGCAGGCTCGGTTGTTCCTGCCTGACTCAGAAAACCCAAATGAGGAAAAATGTCATCATCCCGCTGTCAGATTCTCGCAAGATTCGGATTCCATATAAAGAGCCGCGCGTCGCCGCCATTTTCACTCGTGCATTGTAGAGAAAGCAGAGAGGACGTGGCTACGTTCTCTCAGTGGAAAATCTCAATATCAGTGCTCGGTATCAGTGCTTACTTATTGCTGCTCAGTAATATTAGTAGTGTGTCTCTCTTGTGCTGTATCTTGCTGCTCAGTGTCAGTTCTCAGTATTATCCTCACCAGTGCTCAGTATGACTGCTCATTGTCTTGTGCTGCATTGTGGTGCTCAGTAATACCACAGTACATTACTAATATACTAGTCCAGTGTCTTGTGCTGCATCTTGCTGCTCAGTGTCAGTTCTCAGTATTATCATCATCAGTGCTCAGTACCACTGCTCATTGTCTTGTGCTGCATTGTGGTGCTCAGTAATACCACAGTACATTACTAATATACTAGTCCAGTGTCTTGTGCTGCATCTTGCTGCTCAGTGTCAGTTCTCAGTATTATCATCATCAGTGCTCAGTATCACTGCTCATTGTCTTGTGCTGCATTGTGGTGCTCAGTAATACCACAGTACATTACTAATATACTAGTCCAGTGTCTTGTGCTGCATCTTGCTGCTCAGTGTCAGTTCTCAGTATTATCATCATCAGTGCTCAGTACCACTGCTCATTGTCTTGTGCTGCATTGTGGTGCTCAGTAATACTACAGTACATTACTAATATACTAGTCCAGTGTCTTGTGCTGCATCTTGCTGCTCAGTGTCAGTTCTCAGTAGTATCATCATCAGTGCTCAGTACCACTGCTCATTGTCTTGTGCTGCATTGTGGTGCTCAGTAATACTACAGTACATTACTAATATACTAGTCCAGTGTCTTATGCTGCATCTTGCTGCTCAGTGTCAGTTCTCAGTATTATCATCATCAGTGCTCAGTACCACTGCTCATTGTCTTGTGCTGCATTGTGGTGCTCAGTAATACTACAGTACATTACTAATATACTAGTCCAGTGTCTTATGCTGCATCTTGCTGCTCAGTGTCAGTTCTCAGTACAGGTTGAGTATCCCATATCCAAATATTCCGAAATACGGAATATTCCGAAATACGGACTTTTTTGAGTGAGAGTGAGATAGTGAAACCTTTGTTTTTCGATGGCTCAATGTACACAAACTTTGTTTAATACACAAAGTTATTAAAAATATTGTATTAAATGACCTTCAGGCTTTGTATATAAGGTGTATATGAAACATAAATGAATTGTGTGAATGTACACACACTTTGTTTAATGCACAAAGTTATAAAAAATATTGGCTAAAATTACCTTCAGGCTGTGTGTATAAGGTGTATATGTAACATAAATGCATTCTGTGCTTAGCTTTAGGTCCCATCACCATGATATCTCATTATAGTATGCAATTATTCCAAAATACGGAAAAATCCCATATCCAAAATACCTCTGGTCCCAAGCATTTTGGATAAGGGAGACTCAACCTGTATTATCATCATCAGTGCTCAGTACCACTGCTCATTGTCTTGTGCTGCATTGTGGTGCTCAGTAATACTACAGTACATTACTAATATATTAGTCCATTGTCTTGTGCTGCATCTTGCTGCTCAGTGTCAGTTCTCAGTAGTAGTATCATCATCAGTGCTCAGTACCACTGCTCATTGTCTTGTGCTGCATTGTGGTGCTCAGTAATACTACAGTACATTAGTAATATACTAGTCCAGTGTCTTATGCTGCATCTTGCTGCTCAGTGTCAGTTCTCAGTAGTATCATCATCAGTGCTCAGTATCACTGCTCACTCCGGTTTCCTCCCACAATCCAAAAATATACTGGTAGGTTAATTGGCTCCCAACAAAATTAACCCTAGCATGAATGTGTGTGAGTGTACATGTGATAGGGAATCTAGATTGTAAGCTCCACTGGGGCAGGGACTGATGTGAATGGCCAAATATTCTCTGTAAAGCGCTGCGGAATATGTGTGCGCTATATAAATAACTGTTAATAAATAAATAATAAATAAATAAATAAATTGGGGGTAATTCCAAGTTGATCGCAGCAGGAAATTTTTTAGCAGTTAGGCAAAACCATGTGCACTGCAGGGGGGGCAGATGTAACATCATGTGCAGAAAGAGTTAGATTTGGGTGGGGTGAGTTCAATCTGCAATCTAATTTGCAGTGTAAAAATAAAGCAGCCAGTATTTACCCTGCACAGAAACAAAATAACCCACCCAAATCTAACTCTCTCTGCAAATGTTAAATCTGCCTCCCCTGCAGTGCACATGGTTTTGCCCAACTGCTAAAAAATATTTCCTGCTGCGATCAACTTGGAATTACCCCCATTGTCTTGTGCTGCATTGTGGTGCTCAGTATACTACAGTACATTACTAATATACTAGTCCAGTGTCTTGTGCTGCATCTTGCTGCTCAGTGTCAGTTCTCAGTATTATCATCATCAGTGCTCAGTACCACTGCTCATTGTCTTGTGCTGCATTGTGGTGCTCAGCAATACTACAGTACATTACTAATATACTAGTCCAGTGTCTTGTGCTGCATCTTGCTGCTGTAGGGTGCTGTGGTAGTGTCCTGTCACTGTGCATAGGTCATCATCATTCCAGTCACAGTGGTATCTGGTATCTATCTAGTGGTATCTAATTCCAGACATTACCGCCGTCTAATTCCAGATAAATTACTGGCATATAATTCCACACGTTAAAAAATGGAGAACAAAAATGTGGAGGGTAAAATAGGAAAAGATCAAGATCCACTTCCACCTAGTGCTGAAGCTGCTGCCACTAGTCATGGCAGAGACGATTCAATGCCATCAACATCGTCTGCCAAGACCGATGCCCAATGTCATTGTAGAGAGCATGTAAAATCCAAAAAGCAAAAGTTCAGTAAAATGACCCAAAAATCTAAATTAAAATCGTCTGAGGAGAAGCGTAAACTTGCCAATATGCCATTTACAACACGGAGTGGCAAGGAACGGCTAAGGCCCTCTCCTATGTTCCTCATGACTAGTGGTTCAGCTTCACATGACGATGAAAGCACTCATCCTCCCGCTAGAAAAATGAAAAGAGATAAGCTGGCAAAAGCACAGCAAAGAATTGTGCGTTCTAAATCACAAATCCCCAAGGATAGTCAAAATGTGTCGGTGGGTGCGATGCCTGACCTTCCCAACACTGGACGGGAAAAGGTGGCTCCTTCCACCATTTGCACGCCCCCTGCAAGTGCTGGAAGGAGCACCCACAGTCCAGTTCCTGATATTCAAATTAAAGATGTCACTGTTGAAGTACACCAGGATGAGTATATGGGTGTTGCTGGCGCTGAGGAGGAAATTGACGAGGAAGATTCTAATGGTGAGGTGGTTTGTTTAAGTCAGGCACCCGGGGAGACACCTGTTGTCCGTGGGATGATTAAGGCCATTGACATGCCTGGTCAAAATACCAAAAAAATCACTTCTTCGGTGTGGAATTATTTCAACAGAAATGCGGACAACAGGTGTCAAGCCGTGTGTTGCCTTTGTCAAGCTGTAATAAGTAGGGGTAAGGACGTTAACCACCTAGGAACATCCTCCCTTATACGTCACCTGGAGCGCATTGACAAGTTCAAAAACTTTTGGGTGACAGTGGAAGCAGTCCACTGACAACTAAAGTGGTCATTCCGAGTTGTTCGCTCGTTGCTGTTTTTCGCAACGCAGCGATTAGGTGGAAAATGCACATGCGCATGGTACGCAGCGTGCATGCGCTAAGTATTTTAACACAAAACTTAGGAGATTTACACAAGCTCGAGCGACGTTTTTTCATCGCTCGAGTGATCGTAGTGTGATTGACAGGAAGTGGGTGTTTCTGGGCAGAAACTGGCTGTTTTCAGGGAGTGTGCTAAAAAACGCAGGCGTGCCAGGTAAAAACGCAGGAGTGGCTGGAGAAACGGGGGAGTGGCTGGCCGAACGCAGGGCGTGTTTGTGACGTCAAAGCAGGAACTAAACGGACTGAGGTGATCGCAATCTAGGAGTAGGTCTGGAGCTACTCAGAAACTGCAGGGAATTATTTAGTAGCAGTTCTGCTAATCTTTCGTTCGCTATTCTGCTAAGCTAAGATACACTCCCAGAGGGCGGCGGCCTAGCGTCTGCTAAAAGCAGCTAGCAAGCGAACAACTCGGAATGAGGGCCTAAATCCCTTCTTCCTCTTGTACCCAAGCTCCTGCAAACCACACCACCAACTCCCTCAGTGTCAATTTCCTCCTTAGACAGGAATGCCAATAGTCCTGCAGGCCATGTCACTGGCAAGTCTGACGAGTCCTCTCCTAACTGGGATTCCTCCGATGGATCCTTGAGTGTAACGCCTACTGCTGCTGGCGCTGCTGTTGTTGCTGCTGGGAGTCGATCGTCACCCCAGAGGGGAAGTCAGAAGACCACTTGTACTATTTCCAGTAAGCAATTGACTGTCCAACAGTCCTTTGCGAGGAAGATGAAATATCACAGCAGTCATACTGTTGCAAAGCAGATAACTCAGGCCTTGACAACTATGTTGGTGTTAGACGTGCGTCCGGTATCCACCGTTAGTTCACAGGGACTTAGAGAATTGCTTGAGGGAGTGTGTCCCTGATACCAAATCCCATCTAGGTTCCACTTCTCTAGGCAGGCGATACCGAGAATGTACACAGACGTCAGAAAAAGAGTCACCAGTGTCCTAAAAAATGCAGTTGTACCCAATGTCCACTTAACCACGGACATGTGGACAAGTGGAGCAGGGCAGACTAAGGACTATATGACTGTGACAGCCCACTGGGTAGATGTATTGCCTCCCGCAGCAACAACAGCGGCAGCACCAGTAGCAGCATCTCGCAAACGCCAACTCGTTCCTAGGCAGGCTACGCTTTGTATCACCGCTTTCCATAAGAGGCACACAGCTGACAACCTCTTACGGAAACTGAGGAACATCATCGCAGATTGGCTTACCCCAATTGGACTCTCCTGGGGATTTGTGATATCAGACAACGCCACCAATATTGTACGTGCATTACATGTGGGCAAATTCCAGCACGTCCCATGTTTTGCACATACAATTAATTTGGTGGTGCAGAATTTTTTTTAAAATGACAGGGGCGTGCAGGAGATGTTGTCGGTGGCCCGAAGTATTGCGGGCCACTTTCGGCATTCAGCCACCGTGTGCCAAAGACTGGAGCGCCAGCAAACACTCATGAACATTCCCTGCCATCAGCTGAAGCAAGAGGTGGTAACGAGGTGGAATTCAACCCTCTATATGCTTCAGAGGATGAAGGAGCAGCAAAAGGCCATTCAAGCCTATACATCTGCCTACGATATAGGCAAAGGAGGGGGAATGCACCTGACTCAAGCGCAGAATGATTTCCATGTTGTGCAAGGTTCTCCAACCCTTTGAACTTGCCACACATGAAGTCAGTTCAGACACTGCCAGCCTAATTCAGGTCATTCCCCTCATCAGGCTTTTGCAGAAGCAGCTGGAGAGATTGAAGGAGGAGCTAAAACGGAGAGATTCCGCTAGGCATGTGGGACTTGTGGATGGAGCCCTTCATTCACTTAACCAGGATTCACGGTGTTCAATCTGTTGAAATCAGAGCACTACATTTTGGCCACTGGTTTAAAGCCTACGTTGTATCTCTCTTTCCGGCAAACACAAGTCTGCAGATGTTCAAAGACCTGCTGGTGAGACAATTGTCAAGTCAAGCGGAACGTGACCCGCCAACAGCTCCTCCTTCATTTACTACTGCCACTGGAGCTGCCAGGAAAAGGATAACATTTTCAAAACCACCCGCTGGAGGTGATGCAGGGCAGTCAGGAGCAAGTGCTGACATCTGGTCCGGACTGAAGGACCTGCCAACGATTACTGATATGTCGTCTACTGTCACTGCATATGATTCTGTCACCATTGAAAGAATGGTGGAGGATTATATGAGTGACAGCATCACTGTAGGCATGTCAGACAGTCCGTACATATACTGGCAGGAAAAAGAGGCAATTTGGAGGCCCTTGCACAAACTGGCTTTATTTTACCTAAGTTGCTCCCCCTCCAGTGTGTACTCCGAAAGAGTGTTTAGTGCAGCCAGTCCCCTTGTCAGCGATCAGCGTAGGAAGTTACTTCCAGAAAATGTGGAGAAGATGATGTTCATCAAAATTAATTATAATAAATTCCTCCGTGGAGACATTTACCAGCAATTGCCTCCAGAAAGTACACAGGGACCTGTGATGGTGGATTCCAGTGGGGACGAATTAATACTCTGTGAGGAGAAGGATGTACACAGTGAAAGGGGTGAGGAATCGGGGGATGAGGATGAGGTGGACATCTTGCCTCTGTAGATCCAGTTTGTGCAAGGAGAGATTGATTGCTACTTTTTTGGTGGGGGCCCAAACCAACCAGTCATTTCAGCCACAGTTGTGTGGCAGACCCTGTCACTGAAATGATTGGTTTGTTAAAGTGTGCATGTGCTGTTTATACAACATAAGGGTGGGTGGGAGGGCCAAGGACAATTCCATCTTGCACCTCTTTTTTTTATTTATCCTTGCATCATGTGCTGTTTGGGGACTATTTTTTAAGTGCCATCCTGTCTGATACTGCAGTGCCACTCCTAGTTGGGCCAGGTGTTTGTGCCGCCCACTTGGGTCGCTTAGCTTAGTCCTCCAGCGACCTCGGTGCAAATTTTAGGACTAAAAATAATATTGTGAGGTGTTCAGAATAGACTGGAAATGAGTGGAAATTATGGTTATTGAGGTTAATAATACTATGGGATCAAAATTACCCCCAAATTCTATGATTTAAGCTGTTTTTGAGGTTGTTTTGAAAAAAACACCCGAATCCAAAATGCATTCGAATCCGACAAAAATCCGAAAGGGTGGTTTTGCCAAAACGCGTCCGAATCCAAAACACGACCGCGGAACCGAATCCAAAACCAAAACACAAAACCCGAAAAGTGTCCGGTGCACATCTCTACTATTATGTATGCGTGGAACATACCTCGTAGTGAAGCCATTGTCTACAGTATTTGCCATTATACACAGCTGCTACCTGGCGTGTGCTTGTTCCCTTCTCTAATTGGCTGATCTTCAGGCCACTGAGAACTAGAGATGTGCACTTGAAATTTTTAGGGTTTTGTGTTTTGGTTTTGTGTTCGGTTCCGCGGCTGTGTTTTGGGTTCGACCGCGTTTTGGCAAAACCTCACCGAATTTTTTTTGTCGGATTCGGGTGTGTTTTGGATTCGGGTGTTTTTTTCAAAAAACACTAAAAAAACAGCTTAAATCATAGAATTTGGGGGTCATTTTGATCCCAAAGTATTATTAACCTCAAAAAACATAATTTCCACTCATTTTCAGTCTATTCTGAATACCTCACACCTCACAATATTATTTTTAGTCCTAAAATTTGCACCGAGGGCGCTGGATGACTAAGCTAAGCGACCCTAGTGGCCGACACAAAAACCTGGCCCATCTAGGAGTGGCACTGCAGTGTCACGCAGGATGTCCCTTCCAAAAAACCCTCCCCAAACAGCACATGACGCAAAGAAAAAAAGAGGCGCAATGAGGTAGCTGTGTGAGTAAGATAAGCGACCCTAGTGGCCGACACAAACACCGGGCCCATCTAGGAGTGGCACTGCAGTGTCACGCAGGATGTCCCTTCCAAAAAACCCTCCCCAAACAGCACATGACGCAAAGAAAAAAAGAGGCGCAATGAGGTAGCTGTGTGAGTAAGATAAGCGACCCTAGTGGCCGACACAAACACCGGGCCCATCTAGGAGTGGCACTGCAGTGTCACGCAGGATGTCCCTTCCAAAAAACCCTCCCCAAAAGCACATGACGCAAAGAAAAAAAGAGGCGCAATGAGGTAGCTGTGTGAGTAAGATAAGCGACCCTAGTGGCCGACACAAACACCGGGCCCATCTAGGAGTGGCACTGCAGTGTCACGCAGGATGTCCCTTCCAAAAAACCCTCCCCAAACAGCACATGACGCAAAGAAAAAAAGAGGCGCAATGAGGTAGCTGTGTGAGTAAGATAAGCGACCCTAGTGGCCGACACAAACACCGGGCCCATCTAGGAGTGGCACTGCAGTGTCACACAGGATGTCCCTTCCAAAAAACCCTCCCCAAACAGCACATGACGCAAAGAAAAAAAGAGGCGCAATGAGGTAGCTGTGTGAGTAAGATAAGCGACCCTAGTGGCCGACACAAACACCGAGCCCATCTAGGAGTGGCACTGCAGTGTCACGCAGGATGGCCCTTCCAAAAAATACTCCCCAAACAGCACATGACGCAAAGAAAAATTAAAGAAAAAAGAGGTGCAAGATGGAATTGTCCTTGGGCCCTCCCACCCACCCTTATGTTGTATAAACAGGACATGCACACTTTAACCAACCCATCATTTCAGTGACAGGGTCTGCCACACGACTGTGACTGAAATGACGGGTTGGTTTGGACCCCCACCAAAAAAGAAGCAATTAATCTCTCCTTGCACAAACTGGCTCTACAGAGGCAAGATGTCCACCTCATCATCATCCTCCGATATATCACCGTGTACATCCCCCTCCTCACAGATTATCAATTCGTCCCCACTGGAATCCACCATCTCAGCTCCCTGTGTACTTTGTGGAGGCAATTGCTGCTGGTCAATGTCTCCACGGAGGAATTGATTATAATTCATTTTAATGAACATCATCTTCTCCACATTTTCTGGATGTAACCTCGTACGCCGATTGCTGACAAGGTGAGCGGCGGCACTAAACACTCTTTCGGAGTACACACTTGTGGGAGGGCAACTTAGGTAGAATAAAGCCAGTTTGTGCAAGGGCCTCCAAATTGCCTCTTTTTCCTGCCAGTATAAGTACGGACTGTGTGACGTGCCTACTTGGATGCGGTCACTCATATAATCCTCCACCATTCTTTCAATGGTGAGAGAATCATATGCAGTGACAGTAGACGACATGTCCGTAATCGTTGTCAGGTCCTTCAGTCCGGACCAGATGTCAGCATCAGCAGTCGCTCCAGACTGCCCTGCATCACCGCCAGCGGGTGGGCTCGGAATTCTGAGCCTTTTCCTCGCACCCCCAGTTGCGGGAGAATGTGAAGGAGGAGATGTTGACAGGTCGCGTTCCGCTTGACTTGACAATTTTCTCACCAGCAGGTCTTTGAACCCCAGCAGACTTGTGTCTGCCGGAAAGAGAGATCCAAGGTAGGCTTTAAATCTAGGATCGAGCATGGTGGCCAAAATGTAGTGCTCTGATTTCAACAGATTGACCACCCGTGAATCCTTGTTAAGCGAATTAAGGGCTCCATCCACAAGTCCCACATGCCTAGCGGAATCGCTCTGTGTTAGCTCCTCCTTCAATGTCTCCAGCTTCTTCTGCAAAAGCCTGATGAGGGGAATGACCTGACTCAGGCTGGCAGTGTCTGAACTGACTTCACGTGTGGCAAGTTCAAAGGGCATCAGAACCTTGCACAATGTTGAAATCATTCTCCACTGCGCTTGAGACAGGTGCATTCCACCTCCTATATCGTGCTGAATTGTATAGGCTTGAATGGCCTTTTGCTGCTCCTCCAACCTCTGAAGCATATAGAGGGTTGAATTCCACCTCGTTACCACTTCTTGCTTCAGATGATGGCAGGGCAGGTTCAGTTGTTTTTGGTGGTGCTCCAGTCTTCTGTACGTGGTGCCTGTACGCCGAAAGTGTCCCGCAATTCTTCTGGCCACCGACAGCATCTCTTGCACACCCCTGTCGTTTTTTAAAAAATTCTGCACCACCAAATTCAAGGTATGTGCAAAACATGGGACGTGCTGGAATTTGCCCATATTTAATGCACACACAATATTGCTGGCGTTGTCCGATGCCACAAATCCACAGGAGAGTCCAATTGGGGTAAGCCATTCCGCGATGATCTTCCTCAGTTGCCGTAAGAGGTTTTCAGCTGTGTGCGTATTCTGGAAAGCGGTGATACAAAGCGTAGCCTGCCTAGGAAAGAGTTGGCGTTTGCGAGATGCTGCTACTGGTGCCGCCGCTGCTGTTCTTGCGGCGGGAGTCCATACATCTACCCAGTGGGCTGTCACAGTCATATAGTCCTGACCCTGCCCTGCTCCACTTGTCCACATGTCCGTGGTTAAGTGGACATTGGGTACAACTGCATTTTTTAGGACACTGGTGAGTCTTTTTCTGACGTCCGTGTACATTCTCGGTATCGCCTGCCTAGAGAAGTGGAACCTAGATGGTATTTGGTAACGGGGGCACACTACCTCAAGAAATTGTCTAGTTCCCTGTGAACTAACGGCGGATACCGGACGCACGTCTAACACCAACATAGTTGTCAAGGCCTCAGTTATCCGCTTTGCAGCAGGATGACTGCTGTGATATTTCATCTTCCTCGCAAAGGACTGTTGGACAGTCAATTGCTTACTGGAAGTAGTACAAGTGGGCTTACGACTTCCCCTCTGGGATGACGATCGACTCCCAGCAGCAACAACAGCAGCGCCAGCAGCAGTAGGCATTACACTCAAGGATGCATCGGAGGAATCCCAGGCAGGAGAGGACTCGTCAGAATTGCCAGTGACATGGCCTGCAGGACTATTGGCATTCCTGGGGAAGGAGGAAATTGACACTGAGGGAGTTGGTGGGGTGGTTTGCGTGAGCTTGGTTACAAAAGGAAGGGATTTACTGGTCAGTGGACTGCTTCCGCTGTCACCCAAAGTTTTTGAACTTGTCACTGACTTATTATGAATGCGCTGCAGGTGACGTATAAGGGAGGATGTTCCGAGGTGGTTAACGTCCTTACCCCTACTTATTACAGCTTGACAAAGGCAACACACGGCTTGACACCTGTTGTCCGCATTTCTGTTGAAATACTTCCACACTGAAGAGCTGATTTTTTTGGTATTTTCACCAGGCTTGTCAATGGCCATATTCCTCCCACGGACAACAGGTGTCTCCCCGGGTGCCTGACTTAAACAAACCACCTCACCATCAGAATCCTCCTGGTCAATTTCCTCCCCAGCGCCAGCAACACCCATATCCTCCTCATCCTGGTGTACTTCAACACTGACATCTTCAATCTGACTATCAGGAACTGGACTGCGGGTGCTCCTTCCAGCACTTGCAGGGGGCGTGCAAATGGTGGAAGGCGCATGCTCTTCACGTCCAGTGTTGGGAAGGTCAGGCATCGCAACCGACACAATTGGACTCTCCTTGTGGATTTGGGATTTCGAAGAACGCACAGTTCTTTGCGGTGCTTTTGCCAGCTTGAGTCTTTTCATTTTTCTAGCGAGAGGCTGAGTGCTTCCATCCTCATGTGAAGCTGAACCACTAGCCATGAACATAGGCCAGGGCCTCAGCCGTTCCTTGCCACTCCGTGTGGTAAATGGCATATTGGCAAGTTTACGCTTCTCCTCCGACAATTTTATTTTAGGTTTTGGAGTCCTTTTTTTACTGATATTTGGTGTTTTGGATTTTACATGCTCTGTACTATGACATTGGGCATCGGCCTTGGCAGACGACGTTGCTGGCATTTCATCGTCTCGGCCATGACTAGTGGCAGCAGCTTCAGCACGAGGTGGAAGTGGATCTTGATCTTTCCCTAATTTTGGAACCTCAACATTTTTGTTCTCCATATTTTAATAGGCACAACTAAAAGGCACCTCAGGTAAACAATGGAGATGGATGGATACTAGTATACTTATGGATGGACTGCCGAGTGCCGACACAGAGGTAGCTACAGCCGTGGACTACCGTACTGTGTCTGCTGATAATATAGACTGGATGATAATGAGATGAAATCAATATATATGTATATATAATATCACTAGTACTGCAGCCGGACAGGTATATATTATATATTTATTATGTAATGACTGATGACGGACCTGCTGGACACTGTCAGCTCAGCAGCACCGCAGACTGCTACAGTAAGCTACTATAGTAGTATGTATAAAGAAGAAAGAAAAAAAAAACAACCACGGGTAGGTGGTATACAATTATGGATGGACTGCCGAGTGCCGACACAGAGGTAGCTACAGCCGTGGACTAACGTACTGTGTCTGCTGCTAATATAGACTGGATGATAATGAGATGAAATCAATATATATGTATATATAATATCACTAGTACTGCAGCCGGACAGGTATATATTATATATTTATTATGTAATGACTGATGACGGACCTGCTGGACACTGTCAGCTCAGCAGCACCGCAGACTGCTACAGTAAGCTACTATAGTAGTATGTATAAAGAAGAAAGAAAAAAAAGAAAAAAACACGGGTAGGTGCTAGGTGGTATACAATATTATATATATATTATATACAATTATATATATATATATATATATATATATATTAAACTCATAAACTGGTGGTGATTATTAAACTGGTGGTCAGGTCACTGGTCACACTATCAGCAACTTGCAAGTAGTACTCCTGAGTCCTAAGCAGACAATCACAATATATATTATACTGGTGGTCAGTGTGGTCACAAACAATGGCAGTGTGGCTGGCACTCTGGCAGCAAAAGTGTGCACTGTACGTTATATGTACTCCTGAGTCCTGAGTCCTGCTCTCAGACTCTAACTGCTCCCCACTGTCAGTGTCTCCCCCACAAGTCAGATAATACAGTCACACTATCTCTCTCTATCACTTCAGCAAGTACTAGTAGTAGTAGTAGTACTCCTCCTAATGCTCCCCAAAATTACTACTGTGTCTCTCTCTGTCTCACTCTCTTCTCGAATCTCTATAAACGGAGAGGACGCCAGCCACGTCCTCTCCCTATGAATCTCAATGCACGTGTGAAAAATGGCGGCGACGCGCGGCTCCTTATATAGAATCCGAGTCTCGCGATAGAATCCGAGCCTCGCGAGAATCCGACAGCGTGATGATGACGTTCGGGCGCGCTCGGGTTAACCGAGCAAGGCGGGAAGATCCGAGTCGCTCGGACCCGTGTAAAAAAAACTGAAGTTCGGGCGGGTTCGGATTCCGAGGAACCGAACCCGCTCATCTCTACTGAGAACGTTGCAGGGAAGTGCAACAAAACAAGCTAAGCTTTCAATTTACTACTCTATGGACGCTATTTACAAACCATGGACGTTTTTTATAGCACTAGTCAGTAATGTCTGGATACATGCCAAGGAGACCAGACATACTGCAAGTCCTTGGTAGCAGACTCCAGGCTCATGATGAGACTGGGGACTTTGTGTACAACGCACACAGTAGCAGATTGGCCATAGACCTCACTGGGAGGTTTGCCGATGGGCTGGACCATTTTGGGGGCAGGGGCCACTGAAAACTATTTTTTTTCTTTTCTTTCTTTTTTTTTTTTTAAATGGCCGTGGACTCCTGCCTATTGGTCCAGGTGTCCCTCAGTCATTTCATTAATGAGTCAGTGGGAGGGGGCCAGGCCCGAGTGTGGAGATTAAACCAGGTGAGGCTAGCAGCACATGCTGCTGGTACAAGTTAGCTGGCACTGCGACTACGTAATAGAACTGGGCTGGAGGAGCTCTGGATTTGTGGGCGTGTCTGCTGGGGGCAGTGTGAGGTCGAGGAGAGTGGCAGTCACAGCAGCTGTGTGTGAAGAGCTACAGCTGTGTGAGTGGCAGCACTGGTGGCTCAGTTGTGTGCGGTGAAGTTAGTGCCGGCCCACCTGTTACACTGGGAATGCGACCACTTAGCACGCCACACTAAGGACGGCACTGCCGCCATCACTCCCCTGCTGTGCAGGAGCTGGCACGTAAGTTTGTTGTTGGTTGGGAGGAGAGGAGAGGGGCTGTGCTGTGAGGGGTTGTTATGGTGGGGGGGGGCGGGGCTGTGCTATGAGGGGGACTGTGCTGTGAGGGTATGGCCGGGTTAAGCCTTATGGGGGGGCTGGGACACTTAAGACAGGGGGACCCTGGGGACAGGGGGGTGGTGAAACATAGATTGTGTATACCTCCTAACAGGACCCATTCCTGGAGGGACAAAATCTCTTTACCTCATACTTGCCTACCTTCTAATTTTCCTCTCCAGGAGAAGCCCAGAGAGGAGATGCAGGTGAGAGGCAATGGCGCAATTCGGGGGGGAGGGTAAATTTGCTTGGGGGGGGGGGTGTAAAAATTATGCATTTCCATTGAGACACGTCACTAAGCCCCGCCCCCTCTCCGAGGATACTGGGAATCTCTATTTTAATCTCCCCAATCTGCGGGGGCTGCGGGGGCCTACCCCAAAAAATTGAGTGTCTCCTGCAGATTTCGGGACAGTAAACAAATATGCCTTACTTGGACTTCCCTCTTATTGTATGATTAGCGTCACCTGTGTTGATCTATTTCATTGATAAGAAAGGTATTTCAACACAGATGATTGCAATAATAACTTCATAGGCAGATTAGGTAGGGAGAATGTATTGTGTATATTAAATTTACACCAATGGTGTATATTGGATTTGAACTAAAAGTTTAATAATGCTTGGGTACTGTTTATAGCTCCACCTAATTGAGAGACAACTATTTTATAAAGTTTTCTTGTCGTGGAACAAAGACAACTTAAACAATCTTAAAATACACAATACAATACCATCAATTTGGCTCCAAATTTTTTCTGCAGCAGGACAACAACGTTAAACATACAGCCAATGTCATTAAGAACTATCTTCAGTGCAGGGGTAGATATAGAACATAGGGGCAGATTTATTAAGCCTAGTGAAGTGATAAAGTGGAAGGTGATAACGCACCAACCAATCAGCTCCTAACTTCCATGTTACAGGCTGGGTTTGAAAAATGATAGTTAGGAGCTGACTGGCTGATGCGTTATCACCTTCCACTTTATCACTTCACCAGGCTTAATAAATCTGCCCCATAATGACAGGGGTGGCACCATGACAGTGAATATGGGTGTGGCCTCTCAGCAAGGGGCGTGTCCTCAAAGAGAATGCCCTATCAGTGTTATGGGGAGAGTGTGATGCTTTGGAGAGACAGAGGGTGACAGGAGAGTGAGGGTGATGGGGAGATAGTGACACAGGGGAGAGGCAGAAGATGTGTGTGACAGGGAGAGGCAGTGGGTGACAGTGAGAGGCAGTGGGTGATAGCAGGGAAATAGTGAAAGGGGGATGCAGCAGGTGATGCCAGGGAATTGGTGACAGGGAAAGGAAGTGGGTGAGGCCATGGAATGGGTGACAGGTGGAGGAAGTGGGTGATGCCAGTGGGAGGCAGTGGGTGACGTAGAGGATGATGGGGAGAGGCAGTGGGTGAGATGTAGAGGGTGACAGGAGAGAGAGGTGATGGAGAGAGATAGTGGGAGATGAAGAGGCAGTGGGTGACAGGGAGAAGGTAATGGGGAGAAACAGTAGGTGACAAGGAGAGGGTGACAAGGATAGTCAGAGGGTGATTGGGAGAGGGTGATGCCTTTGAAAGGCAGAGGGTTGCAGAAGAGAGAGGGTAATGGGGGAATAGTGATGCAGATGAGAGGTGGTGGGTGACTGGGAGAGATAGTGGGAGACAGAGAGGCAAAGGGGTGACAGTGAGAGGCAGTGGCTGATGCCAGGGAATGGGTGACAGGGGGAGGAAGTGGGTGACGCCAGGGAAAGGCATTAGGTGATGGAGAGGATCACGAGAGGCAGTGGGTAACAGGAGAGAGAGGTGATATGGAGAGATAGAGATGGAGAGGCAGTGGGTGAGGGGGAGAGACAGTGAGTGACAGGAAAGGGTGATGAGGAAAAGCAGTGGGTGACAGGGAGAGGTGACAGGGAGAGGCAGTGGGTGACAGGGAAATAGTGGTTTACAGGGAGATAGTGGTTGACATGGAGGCACTGGGTGACAAAGGCAGTGGGAGACAGAGGCAGTGGTGACAGGGAGATAGTGGGTGACAGGCAGATAGTTGGTGACTTGGAGGCAGTGGGTGACATGGAGGTAGAGGTGACATGGAGGCAGAGGGTGACAAAGGCGGTAGATGACAGGGAGAAGCAGGGGTGCAGGGAGAGGCAGAGGGTGACTGACGGAATGTAGTGGGTGACAAAGGCAGTCGATGACAGAGAGAGGCAGTGATGACAGGGAGATAGTGGGTGACTGGGAGGAGGTGCAGGCGGCAGTAGCAGCTGGCAGGAGATGCTGGCGGCAGCGGCGGCTGGCAGGAGGTGCAGCCGAGAGCAGCAGGCGAGGCAGAGGTGGCCAGGAGCTGGCAGGAGGTGAAAACACGACTGCCTCTGATCCCCAGCTTCCTGTGGCAGATTGGGGGAGGTGGTACTGGGGATCTTGGTGTGGGGCAGAGCCGGGGCACATCTTCCCAGGGAGAATGGGACAGGTGGTTTCACAGCGCAGACATACCGGCTCCCAGGGAAGTCCTCTCCTGTCGCCTCAGCCTGGGTTGCAGTCAGCAGTTTTACAATAAAATAAAAATGCCAGAAAATTATAGGGGAGCATGTGCCTGCTCTCCCCCTCCCCTCAATCCGCCACTGCTTCAGTGTAAAGAAAAACAAGGAGTCCTGGAAGTGATGAAATGGCCCCCATGGAGCCCTGATATCAACATCATTGAGTCTGTCTGGGATTACATGAAGAGAAGAGACAGAAGGATTTGGGCAAGTCTGCATCCACAAAAAATATGTGGTTCTCCAATATATTTGGAAAAACCTCCCTGCCAAGTTCCTTTCAGAATATACCATAATATGTGGCTTTATACATCTCTTTGTGCATACAGTTCAGTTGCTGCTATACACTATGGGTTATGTCTGTCCACTCTCCATCTATAGTACCTCTTCTTACTTCCCCCAAATGTTTCATATCTCTATGTATTTCTTAACCTCTGTGGTGTGTCCACAATGGCTGCCTTGTCTGGTACTTTCATGAGTAGTTTGAACAGTCCAAGTTACTGATGATTCCATGTGTAGCTTGTACGAGTCTTGCACTCTGTATTTCATGTTTTCTTTACACTGTAGTGGCTGTCACCTTTGTAATATGTTTTCTTTCCGGAAATTTTAAAGCGATTTGAGTCCTCTAGAAGAAAAGCGCTAAATAAATAAATTAATAATAATAATAATAATAATTATTATTATTATTATTACTATTATTATTTTTATAATCTCAGCACTCCTGGGTATACTTCTAGTTGTGGTTTCTTCATGTGTATCGTGTTATGAATCTTAATTAGCGCCACTGAGTGTAATGCTAGTAGTGCCCATGTTTGTACATCTACTGTAGTTTTGTATCTTGATGGGACTTTCTGAGTATACAGTACCTCACCTTTACAACTATGTACCTTAATGAGATATACTTGTGGACTAGAGTACATAGTTATTGATATGAACTGGTTCCGGGGTGTGGTATGCGTGACCGGCGGTCAAGAAACCGCCGGTCAGCATACCGACGCCGGGATTCTGGCAGCGGAATCCTGGCGTGGGGTGGCGAGTGCAGCAGGCCCCTTGCGGGCTCGGTGGTGACCTACGGTCGCCGCGGGTTCTATTCCTGCTCTATGTGTATTGTGTGCACCCACGATTGGGAATAGTCCCTGTTGGTCGGCATGCTAACCGTCGGGATTGCGAGGGGGTGGGATGTAGGGGGAGGTTATGTGACAGCCGGTCACATAACTACATTCCCCATTATATGTACCACTAGTTTTGACTTTGTACCAGGACGTATTGTTGTAGCTGTTGCACTGTGACAATCTATGTTTTCTCTATCTGTGAGGTAAATTAAAGCCATTAATAGAATTAAATTAAATTCCTAATTCCTCCCATCCTGGGATGAGTTACAGGAACTACTGAGGATGTCACAGCACAGAGAAGTCCTGCTGGGAATGCCACAAAGACTAAGGCAGCAGCAATAGTAAACATAACAGCTATTAGCCGGAGTTAATAGGATGATGATTTTAATGAACACTTGTTGGATGATGCATTAAACAAAATGAACATTTATTCAAGATATGGCAATGATTAGTAGATAGTGCAGTTGTACCTTAGAACATTTGTCCCACATATCTGTGTGTGCAGCCCTCAGAACTAATGAGGTGGCTGAGAATCT
The DNA here is from genome assembly GCF_028390025.1 of Pseudophryne corroboree. Lineage (NCBI taxonomy): Eukaryota > Metazoa > Chordata > Amphibia > Anura > Myobatrachidae > Pseudophryne > Pseudophryne corroboree. Next base: position 187,060,122 of record NC_086447.1, read on the forward strand.
GTCCAAAGGGCCACTCCTTGGTGGTACATCAGGTCCTCAGACTATGGAGCCCATGTGATATCTCTATCTAGAAGGGTTATTTATCACTAAAGAGTTACAATCACCTCTTATCACAGTGATAGAACATCTCAATCTTCTCATTGAATATGTTATCATTTATTTTTAACAATTTATCATAATTGATTAAAATGATTATATATTATTATGACCTACATGTGGAAAAGGATAATTGTAAATTCTAGCTAATGTTTGATATCATATTTTGTTGTTTGCCTAATAAACTGTGCATGAAATGGAAATAGTATCACACTATCCAGGTTGTATAATTAATAAAGCTGAAGTACTCAGGTAAAATAGTGCCCAGTGTTGGGCAGGGTATGGATTTATTTACTAGTTATATAACAAAGTTTCTCTAAAATTAGTAATCTCGGCACAAATAGCTTAGTAAATTGAGAATAAAATTTGGTCATATAAATAAAAAAGGGAAAAATCTAGTAATATAGAGGGCAATTCATACCTGATCGCTAGGGTGCATTTTTTGCATCCCTGTGATCAGGTAGTCGCCGCTTACAGGGGGAGGGGGAATTCGGTCTGCAGGTGTGCGATCGCATGTGCAGGAAAGCTGCACAAACTGCAGTTTGTGCAGTCTCTGCACAGCCCAGGACGTCACGAATCCTCCCACAAAACGCCGGGTCCCTCCTGCGTTTTTCCGGACACTCTCTATAGAAATGGTCAGTTGCCACCCACAAACGGCCTCTTCCTGTCAATCTTCTTGCGAATGGCGGTGCGATTGGATTTTTCGCACAATCCCATTGCTGCAGACCGTCGCGCCTGCACATTGCGGTGCATATGCATGCGCAGTTCAGACCTGATTGCCCGCTTTCGAAAATGCACAGCAGCGATCAGGTCTGAATTAGCCTCTTAGTCTGTAAAAATTTGCTAAAATTATTTCAATAAGTATAAAAAAGAAGAAATAAGAAAGACTATACAACAAACATAAAACATAGAAAATGTATAAAAGTAAACCAAGACCCGTCTAAATAAAGATAATGAATTTATTAGTTGAAATCTAAATTATATAAGGCAGTTATAAGATTTGTTTATTTGTAAGATTTACTCATTCGGTCATCTCTATTTAGAGACTTTGGGAACATTTACATTTTTCAGTTTCGTGACACAATGGAGAAAGCCATTTTATGGACTGAACTGAACCAGTACTATCGACGGTATAATTAGCATACCGCTCGTTGGGATCCCGGCAGTCACAATACTGATGCCGGGACCCCAAAGGGGGCACCATACCACCGCCGGTATACTGGAAAGGTAGGTGATTCCCCCTCTATGGGTGTCCACGACACCCATAGAGGGAGAATAGAACCTGTGGCCCACAGCGTGTTGAGATCAGCGAACCCGCAGGAGGTTTCGTTGCGCTCACCCCCCTGCCGGCATTCTGCAGCTCGGGATGCCAATATCGGTATACTGACATTCTGCATCCCGTGCGGCGGTATATCATACTGAACACCTATCTACTGTATGTAATACACCAGCATGCTTAGGGATCAATACAGTATACAGTAACCAGTTTCCCTTATGTGCTTTTATAGGACTGTCTTAACAGCATTGTAGACCCAGGTTAAAGCAATGCACTATAGCTCTACCCACACATGCACTCAAATAAATTAAAATAATAATAATAACTTACCCCTCGTATAGTTCCGTGCGGTCTCTGCACAGGCTTCCATACAGTGAATGGCTGTAAGCACTCTGACTGGTGGATATCTAGTCTACAGCCATCCACCAATCAGCATGCTGACAGCCATTCACTGTCTGGCTGCAGACTGAGAGGCAGGTAGAGAATACTGCCTGGCCACTATGTGATTCACAATTAGAGCAGCTGGGCAGCATTCTCCTCATGCCTCCCAAGAAGCTACGGAGGCACCTGCCCATGGGGCAAGTGCCCCTGGCCCAGCTCGCCACTGCTCAAAGGGCCCTAGAATTGTGGGGCCCTGGGAAGCTGCCCAGTGAGTCCATACGTTAAAATGGTCCTGTGCCTATATTAGTTTGGACAGATTAAAGCTTCAATGCTTTAATAGATTCCTATTTAATAGATAGTTTTTAGATTCCTAACAAAAGTTTTAGAAATGATACCTAGGTATGAAACCTTTTAGAATATATGTTGAGTCTTTTTACTTTTTGATTCTAACATTGCATAACTTACATTTTTTATTTATGTAACAAACCACTAAAACACGTTATTTCCATTGTTAACATTTTTCATCTTTTCATGGAAATCACATCTTTAACACCCTAACTATATTCCCAAAATTGTACATTTTATTATCAAATTATGTAAATAATAGCTATTTAAACCTGATATAATAGATATTTTTAACAAAATGCTAAATCAAGTTTAAATAGCTATTATTTGCATAATGTGAAAATAAATAAAATCAAAAATTTTTAGGACATTTTTGAAGTAATAGTCTTATAGTTTAAAAAAACAAACTGAAAATGTTACTGTATTTGCTTTAATATATTTACATACATACTGTAGATCAGTGATCTCCAAACCCGTAGCTCGCAAGCTACCGGTAGCTCGCCGTAGTATTTTTGGTAGTTCACAGAGCGTACGGGCTTGGGCAGTCACTGTCACTCCTCCTCCCTTCATTTTTATTATGATGCCGGCCGTCAGCCAATCAGAGCTCATGGACCGGCAGTGGCGGCATCTGATTGGCTGCCGGACCGCAAGTTTTGATTGGCACACTTACCGGCACCATATTTAAAATGTCCGCCACCGGAGACTCTGTCACCCTCACCGCAGCCGATCTCCAGACTTCACAGGAGAGGCGCGTGCTGCGCTCTCCTCCCCTTCCGTTCCTCATACAGGAGGAGCAGCACCGGCGGCAGTAGAAGAAGCCAGCAAGGGTTAGCACTGTGTGGGGCACTGTATCAGACACTGCGGGGGGGCATTTTATCTGGCGCTGCGGGGGGAATTGTATCTGGCTCTGGTGGGGGCATTGTATTGCTGTGGGGCATTAGTTGTGTATCTGGCACTGCTGGGGGCATTATTTGTGTATCTGGCACTGCTGGGAGGCATTATTTGTATATCTGGCACTGCTGAGGGGCATTATTTGTGTATCTGGCACTGCTGAGGGGAATTATTTGTGTATCTGGCACTACGAGGGGGGGCATTACTTGTAGTTGTGTGGCCACACCCACCTTTGTGAGGCCAAACCACTTTCGCAGGAACGCACGTGCATTGGGGGGAGGGGGGAGCTCCTTCAGAGGTTTTATTTTCCAAAATTAGCTCACACCCCAATTAAGGTTGGAGACCACTGCAAATGTGTACTGGCCAGGGACGTGCAGTCAGGAGAGGCAGTGCCTCCCCTGTGATTAATTATTAAAATAATACAAAGAAGATACTTATGACACATATTCTGTGTCATAAGTATCTTCTTTATTTAATTCTAATCATTTTTTTCCCTTAAATTACTTTGGGAGGCACTGATAGCAGTGCCTCCCATAGATAATGGGAATGGAGACAGAGCGGGGTGCTGGGGAAAGCCTCGGGCTTCACCCCTGGCCCTTGGGTGCCTGGAGAGGGGGGGACCTATTGATTTAAGGGGTCCCCACTCCTCCAGTGAACCCCGGCCAGGGGTAACTAGTTGGGAGGGGTAATGCCACGGCCGCAGGGACCTACATAAATGTGCCCCCTGGCTGTGGCATTTTGTCCCTGGCTAGTGGAGCCCGATGCTGATTTTAAAAATACGGGGGACCCCTACATCTCTTGTCCACCAGTATTTTTGGAACCAGGACCAGACTAAGAGCCCGGTGCTGGTTGTCTAAATACAGGAAACCCTGTTCAATTTTTCCCCCAGTATTTAAACAACCAGGACCGGCTCAAAGAGCCCGAGGCTGGTTATACTTAGGAGGGGGGACCTCACGCATTTTTTTTTACCTTTTTTAACCCATTCAGACCCTTCTCCATTAAGTTAATTAAGCCCTGGACAACAAAATTGCATTCATGTCCTTTTCCCACTCCCTTCCAAGTCCCAAACACTAATTTTTTTTTCTTTCTATAAATATGTACAATATATCACAAGTATGATGAGCAGGCAGGCAGCGGGCATTGGCAGCATCAGACTGAGATGCAAATTAGTGGCGGAGGGCTGGGTCAGTTGATAGTGGGCGAGTTTGTAAGCCATTGGCGGTGGCAGTGGGCATCGGCTCAGAGGCAGTAGCGGGCATTGGCTCAGCGGCAGTAGGGGTCATCGGCAGGATTCGGTGGACATTAAGGCTGTAGTGCCTCACCAGCCACTGACCTCACTGCACGCCACTGGTACTGGCAGCCCTAAAATGTGGCATCATGTGAACTAGGGCACTACTATGGGGTATAAAATTAACAACTGCTGAGGAGAGTTGTCTTTCCAGAAGCATTGGGACAGGAGACCCTTAAAAATTGTGCTATGGTTCCTACAAAGTCCTGACTATGCCCTTGATCTGAGCCACATCATTGATTGAAAAACACTTGCCTTCAAACGCAGACCATTGATGGTTGCAGAGCAATGATGTTTGTTAATCATCCCTACCTAGAAAAGGAATTTACAGGAATGGGCTAAGTACAGGTACTGGTTTGGGGGTGGAACAGAGCGACAGGGACAGGAAAAGGGGGGATTGATGTGGTTGCAGGCACCGAGCCACAACAAAGTGGGAGGTGGGGCTAGGAAGAGTGGAGGGTGGGATGGGGCAGAGACTGGTGTTTTATATATATATATATATATATATATATATATATAATGAAATATAGTTGGGGAGTGTCTTTGAAGTGTGGAAGAGCTGCAGCTACCAAGCTGTAGTGCTTATCTGCTGGGTGCCTCGGGTCTGCCCAATTATTGTGGCCAGCATAACAGCTTGGAAGCTAACCCCGGGCACACGGAAGGTCCCTCTAAGATGGAGGCTGCTGGAAGATTTTATTCAAGCAGCTACCCAGTGGGCATTTTCTAAATGGTCTCATCAGATGTGACTGTGAGGGAAAGCCAAGCCTGGTGGGGTCACATCTCATGCAACTATACCAGGCAGGTGGTTAAGAACATATACCAGTCCGCACTAAGGGGCTAAATCAGGTGGGATCCCAATTCTTGCATTCACCCCACGGGAGTATGCGCAGCACCCGTCCTGCACATGCACCCGCACCTTCTGCGGGCACTGCATAGAAAATGCGAACGCCTCTACCTGCGGGGTGGGGGAAGCTGCAACGCTCCATTTCCAAGGCAGAAACGGAGTGTTGCAAGGGCGGTGATGAGGAAATGGGGGGGGGGGGGGTACGGGTAAACGGTGGGTGTGACGTGGGCGTAATCCGGGCGGCTTCGTGACATCACATGCAGCCGCCGCAATCAAAAAGATTAGGCCCTAAGGGGGTTATTCAGAGTTGTTAGCAAACCAAAATAGTTAGCAATTGGGCAAAACCATGTTGCACTGCAGGTGGGGCAGATGTAACATGTGCAGAGATTTAGATTTGAGTGGGTTATATTGTTTCTGTGCAGGGTAAATACTGTTTGCTTTATGTTTTCACTGTAATTTAGATTTCAGTTTGAACACACCCCATCCAAATCTAAATCTCTCTGCAGATGTTACATCTGCCCCACCTGCACTGCAGTTGCTATCGTTTTTGCTTTGCTAACAACTTTGAATAACCCCATAAGGGCTCTCTCTTTAAAACTATTTTCTGAAGTTAGTAATAATTATCATATGGACTCATGGCGACAATGTTTGTACTAATTCAAGTAATAATTTCTGGTGTCTTCTGATGCACTGAGGTTTCCTTGTTTGCCGGCAATCCCAGACTGTGTTTCAGTATAGCACATGCAATAAACCACTTACTGCAGTTTTAGATGAACGCATCATGTCATCCTTATTATGCTGAGTGTGGAGGGGGACAAGTACTAAGCACTGATAAAAGTGCAGAAATCAGTCAGTTGAGAAGTTGCCCATGGCAACCAATCAGCATTCACGTAACATTCATAATTTGCATACTTTAAAAATTTACAGAGCAGGTGATTGGTTGACATGGGCAACTTCTCCACTGGCTCACTTCTCCACCTTTATCACTGCTTAGTACATGTACCCCTTTACGTTAGTTGCGCATGTGCCACTACCTACAGAAAATCTTTAGAACTAGAGCCCTGTAGAGGATCCCCATACAGGATTAGCACTGCACTGCATGACATTTAGAAGCTGCAATAGACTCCTGTGAGATGAAGTTGTAGTAGCATTCCCTGGGGAATATGGGTGCAAGTGACTTGTGTCTTCCCAGCCAGCTCTTGCTTGGAATTCTGATGCAGAAAGCTTCATTAATTCCCTTTCGGTTTAGGAGGGATGTCTAAAATTTCAGCCACATTAATTAGCGTCTGGGTACAGCTCCTGTTGACAGAGGCTAATGATATCCCTTGCAACATTTTATCACTTTGATCCCAACTTTGGACAACGATTAATTAACTCTGTTGTAGCTGTTCAAGGATCAAATTAGTATATCTCAGGTTCTCACACTGTGACTAGTCTTTTAAATTTACACTTAAAAAGTAGACGGATGATGGTTAATATATTGTATAATGTTAATTATAGTAGCACTGAGCAGCTTGGTTTTCACTAGAAATTTTAAGACTTTGGGATCTATTTATCAATGCACATAAGTCCAAAATCAATCAAAAACTCACAGGATTTAAGACTTTACCAAAGCGTTCCTCCTGGTGATGACTATCGCCAGCAGTGGCTTTCTCAGGGGAACTTTCTTTCGATCCTTCATCATGGGAAGCATGGGAAACATTACTCATGGATAGAAGCAATACAAGTACTGCCACTATACTGAAATTGCTATTGTCATCCCAGGATATTAGGCTGGCATAGCTGCAGGAAAACATGCTCTATTATTCTTGAAATAAATAATTTTATCCCATTTTTTAATACTTGTTTTTCACGTTTTCTTATATAGGCCCTCATTCAGCTCGCAACGCAGTGTACCGAAAATCACAATCGATCGATTTTTGGTACACTGCGCATTTTCTGCAGCAGCACCGCGCATGCATTTGCATTTATAGAGTAATCGCATGCCTGAAGTATGCGATCATACTATGAGTGACAGCAGCCCCCGAGGGGGGCGGGGGGGGGGGGGGGGGGTGTTGCGGGATCATGTTTGCAAAAACAGGGGTGGGGTCTGAGCTTTATCGGGGTGACCGGCTGATGTCACACATTGCCGCTGCGACCTGAAAAATGCCTGCGGACTAACTGCATACACAGTCTAGCTGTGTCTGCAGGGGGTCATCCTTAATTTCAGCCTCCATGATGCAATCACAATTGTTTGACAATAAGCAAGCAGGGCGGCCTTGCCCTGCACTGGGTGGACCCCAGCATGCTACAGAAGTGGTTGCAGATTCTGAAAAGGGTCCATTGGGCCTAATTCAAAGTTGATTGCAAAAGCAAAATCTTCCTCTAATGGGCAAAACCATGTGCACTGCAGGTGGGGCAGATATAACATGTACAGAGAGAGTTACAGTGCATCCGGAAAGTATTCACAGCGCTTCACTTTTGCCTCATTTTGTTATGTTACAGCCTTATTCCAAAATGGAATAAATTTATTTTTGTCCTCAAAATTCTACACACAATGGGGGTCATTCCGAGTTGATCGCTAGCTGAAAATGTTCGCTGCGCAGCGATGAAGCAAAAAAAGTCACTTCTGCGCATAAGTATGCGGCGCAATGCGCATGCGCGACGTACTTTCACAACGGCCAATGCAGTTTTACACAAGGTCTAGCGAAGCTTTTCAGTCGCACTGCTGGCCGCAGAGTGATTGACAAGAAGTGGGCGTTTCTGGGTGTCAACTGACCGTTTTCAGGGAGTGTTCGAAAAAACACAGGCGTGCCAGGAAAAACGCAGGCGTGGTTGGAAGAACGCAGGGCATGTTTGTGACATCAAATCCGGAACTGAACATTCTGAAGTCATCGCAAGCTAGGAGTAGGTCTGGAGCTACTCTGAAACTGCACAATTTTTTTTGTAGTCACTCTGCGATCCTTTCGTCCGCACTTCTGCTAAGCTAAAATACAGTCCCAGAGGGAGGCGGCTTAGCGTTTGCACGACTGCTAAAAACTGCTAGCGAGCGATCAACTCGGAATGACCCCCAATACCCAATAATGACAACATGAGAAAAGTTTTTTTGAAATTTTTGCAAATTTACTAAAAATTAAAAACTAAGAAATCACATGTACATACTATAAGTATTCACAGCCTTTGCCATGAAGCTCAAAAATGAGCTCAGGTGCATCCTGTTTCCACTGATCGTCCTTGAGATTTTCCTACAGCTAATTGGAGTCCACCTGTGGTAAATTTAGTTGATTGGACATGATTTGGAAAGGCACACACCTGTCTATACAAGGTCCTACACTTGACAGTGCATGTCTGAGCACAAACCAAGCATGAAGTCAAAGGAATTGTCTGTAGACCTCTGAGACAGGATTGTCTCAAGGCACAAATCTGGGGAAGGGTACAAAAAAATATCTGCTGCTTTGAAGGTCCCAATGAGCACAGTGGCCTTCATCATCCATAAATGGAAGAAGTCAGGGGCGGATTGGGATAGAAACCCAGCCTGGGAAATTTTTGGATGCAGCCCTATTGGAGATGGAGTCTGTTGAGGGTGGACACAGGAGAGGGAGCAGTTAACCGTGACCGCGCACTGGGGACCTGGTGAGCGTAATGCAGCGAGAGCTGGCTGAGAACTTGGAGAGTAAGGTGGGACCAATACCAAGAGACGCACAGACTTATCTGCAGGAGCACAGAGCTAGGGTACTGAGAAACTGCAACAAAGCACTGGCACAGAATGCAACAGTCCCAGCCTATTTATAGGCAGCAGGGACACAGGATTGGCTTGAGCCGTTTGAAGATAAAGGAGATTTTTATGATCCGTGTATACTGTGATAGGATGTTGTGCTCCCTCTAAAAGATATCTCCATTATTCAAATGCTAACTTAATGGCAAGCAATTCCTGCTCCCCTATGGCATAATTTCGCTTTGCAGGCAAGAATCTTTGAGAAACCCTCCCCCCCCCCCCCCCCCCGCATGAATGGATCTTTTTGTCCTCGTAAACTTGTTATAAAACAGCCCCAACTGCCTCTGAGGAGGCATCCACCTCTACGAGAAATCGACGATTAAGATCTGGTTGACGAAGAATGGGAGTGGACATAAAGACTTGTTTCAAATCGAGGATGGCTATAATAGCTTTGGGAAGCCAATTCGAAGGATCCGCTCCTTTGCGCATCAATGCTGTGATGGGTGCGACCAAGGTGGAGTAACCCTTAATAAATTTCCGGTAGAAATTGGCAAAGCCAAGGAAGCGTTGATTCCCTTTAAGGGTCAAGGGAGCTGAACAGCCGCAAATAGCTTGAACTTTGGTAGGATCCATCCAAAGCTCGGATCTGGAAATGATGAACCCAAAGAATGGAATGGATGTTACCTCGAAGGTACATTTTTCCAATTTACAGTATAGGCGATTCTTCCTCAGACGAGTTAATACTTCCTTGACTTGGATACAATGGGATTCTAGATCTTTGGAAAATATTAAGATATCACCGAGGTATACCACTAAACATTCATAGAGAAGATCCCGAAAAAGCTTCACATAACTTTGGAAAACGTCCCATTCCGAGTGTTAACGGCTGTTTTCCATTCATCCCCAGCACGGATTCTAATCAGATTGTAAGCGCCTCGCAGATCTAGCTTAGTAAAAATTGTGGCCCCCTTTACTCAATCAAATAATTCTGGGATTAGTGGAAGCCGATATCGATTTTTTTTATAGTGATTCCATTAAGTCCTTGGTATTCAATGCATGGTCGCAGACCACCATCCTTTTTCTTAACAAAAAAGAATCCGGCCCCTGCAGGAGATGATGACGGTCTGATAAAACCTTTGGCCAAATTCTCTTGTATGTAGTCTGACATAGCCTGCATTTCAGGGATAGATAACGGGTAAATTCGGTCTCTGGGAGGAGTCTAATCCGGCATCAACTCGATTGGGCAATTCCACTCCCGGTGAGGTGGTAAAGAGTCTGCCCCTTGCTTACTGAAAACATCTATGTAAGACTGGTAAACTGTGGGTAACTCAGAGACGGGAACTGAACAAAGAGGTTTAACTGGCGCCAGACAACCATTGGTGCAGGATTCTCCCCAGGACTGGATCTCCATAGTTCACCAACAGAGCTTTGGATTGTGTTTTTGTAACCTGGGTAGTCCGAGAATTACGTCATGAGAGGCTTTGGGAATCATAAGAAAGGAGATATATTCGGAGTATAGTACGCCCACTTTCATTCTGAGAAAAGTTGTTTGATAGGTGATTATGCCTTCAGGGATTCGACTTTCATTCACCGCTGTAATGCAAATTGCCTGTTCCAGGGGCACAGTCCGAATCTTAAATTGCTGAACGATGGCAGAAGAAACAAAGTTCCCCACTGCTCCAGAATCTAATCACTTCCAAACAAATGGGCAAAGTTGACTCCTTTCCAGTACGTGATTCTAAAGTAACTCCTATCTTAACCTCTCTGGAGTAACGCTCTTAGCATCACAACATTATAATACTCTGTGTGTTCCATGTTGATATACTGTTCCACACATTGGTGTTTACTATTTTGTCCACGCACTCATGGTATCCCCATTCTGGAGTTGAGTACAAAGTGGTCCACGAATAGAGGCGGCAGTATAAAATCCTCAGAACACCTTAGGGGCGATCACAACTAAAGATACCTTTATTTGCTTTGCACTATCTACACCATTGTGGGTCGGGTACGCCTTTCCATTTGTGAAAACACATCAGATGTTAAAGATACCTTTATATGCCTCCTTCGTTCCACAATCACAGTGAGTAGTGTACGCCCATTTGACACCACAGGGATACCTATATAAAAGTATACAGTATGATCAGCAATAACACTTCAGATCACTGATTTAAAGAAACCTTGTTTTACACACCACTACCCTATAAAGTGTGAGTTTGGGTATGCTCTTATCACTTGAAATATCACTTCTTTGACATTTGAATTTATGGACACAAATTTTTGAGTTTAAAGACTGTTCTACACATTTTCTGTATTTTTTTTATATTTCTTGCTTATCACATCATCAACTTGAAACAAAGCACTCGGTGATATCTGAAGGAGTAGAAAAGGAATAATACCCAATCCAGACTACACAGAAAGGAACATATTGTTTATGTCATATCATATGTCATTTACCTATTAGCGCCCAAGGTTGTGCACCCCCAATCTCTTGTATATGTATGTCTTTTGGAAGTGTGGTGACATTTTAGGGAGGAGCATAATCAAGGGCAGCTCTATTTTGTGCCAGTGTAGCAGGGATCCTCTAACCTTTCTTGCCTATTTCCAATGATGCACATCAATGATGACTGGGTGCACATTTTGGCATCTTTAAAGTATACCACTCCTTGTGTTCATTATCAACAGGTTAATTTCTATGTCTTTCACAGAGTTTATCGTACTCCCAATTCCCTTTTGAAACTGGGTCTCAGCACTGTTGCCAATTGCACAAAGTGTGGCTTTGCAGAGACGGGGTTTTGGCATTTACTCTGGGACCATGCAGTTGTTTTTGTTTCTGGAATAAGGTCTGGGATGATATTAGGGTAACAGTCCCTTCCCTTCCTCCCTTGGACCCCAGAATACGTTAATTTGGTCTTGATCTGGAATAACCCCATAATCTGGTGATCTACCGCTACACTTTATGATTTACTGGTAAAGGTTATTGTCGCTAGGACAGGGTTGCACGAGATCCCCTGATATTATTAAGTGGAGGGCTTTAGTTAGTGATGTCTCCAAACACGAAAGTTTTCTATATTAGAGTCTTACCTCCATGACCAATTACCATTAAAAGTGGGAAAGGTGGTGTCTGTCCAGGTTAGGTAAACATAGCAATAGTCCTTTGGACCCATGATGCAGAGACTAGGTTTTAGAATTATGCCTGCTCGTTCCCTCTTACTTCCTTCTTTTTTGTATTTTATTCCTATTATTGTATGCGTGTACATTCCCAAGCTCTCTATATTCTTTGCCTGTTATGTGATATTTGTGTATATGTTTAATCTTTTTATCTTATTTCCTGATTGTGCTATCTTGGGCTTTTTGTCTTTTTTTTTTTAATTATACTTTTTTATGTCCATGTTTTCTGTCTATAGCCAAGATTTACATGCTTGGTGATCCACTTTGGGGAACCTCTTACCATGAAGTCTTGTTTACTTGTTTATGTCAAAATGTAACATTTTTGAAAAATCACATGATTTATATAAAAAAAAAAAAAGTAGCATAATGTAAAACATTAGAAGATATTTCAAGTGCATCTGGAAAAAAAAGAGAATAAGGCATCTTGGCTAAAATCCTCTTTGAAAGGAGTTGACAAGAAAAGAGGTGACATTTTAATTGATTGAGAATTTAATCTGGATAGCTCATTACTGGAAGTTTTTCAAAGATAAGGAACTTATCCTACTAAAGAGGGCAAACTGTGAAACTTTTTTATATCATGGACTGTAATTACAGGAACATTTTCCTTGTTTTTAAAGAGGTTTCAGTGTTTTTTATTAATGAGCTTTTATTAGATGCTATGCACATGAGAAATGGCACGTGAATGGCCTTAGGAGAAACCACACAATATTTAACCATGACACACTCACATCAAGATTAAATCAAGATCATAGTACTCTCTTGCACATGTTTTTATTGGAACTTAGCTAAGTGGGTGTTTGATTAACAATTTAAAAACTTGGATGATCTGCAAAAACCAAATAGCAAAGGGTCCTAATTTCTGTTGAATATATACAGTATATATGTCTAACATAAAGTGCATGTTTTCCATCCTACGAGCAAATAAACAATGAGTTAAATAGAAAAAAGAGATTATGATATACTTACTGTACCAACTTTTTATCCAGGATCTACGGTAGTTGCCGGAGGGGCGTCCCAGGTTTGGTTTTGTAGGGTACATGCTCCATAAATCAATGCAAGAACGGTCTTTATAAAGCAGGAAAAGGGTGTAAGATTAGTCAATTACATTGATGGGCACCATAGCAAAATTTCAAGGAGGGGCCAGGCAATGCAAGCTGTCCTCCTGTGACCCCTGAGCAGGGGGCTGCGTGAGTGCAATAAAGCCCTGCTTTTGCTCACTGAATTTGCATTGACATGTACGTAGATGCACGCAGTGGCGGAACCACAGCATAGAGCACAGTGGGTACAGATCTCGGCTCATCTCTAGGTCCCATAGTTATAGCACCCACTGCAATAGCATTAGTTCTGCCACTGCTTGCTCTCTGTATGTTCTCAGCATACAAAGATGAACTGTAGCACAAGTCAAAGCGCTCAGTGCCTGTACATTTCTTGTCTATGTTATATGACCCTGTCTCCTATTATAGTGGAAGCAAAAGTAATAGAAAACCAGGTGCAGCTCTTGGGAAGAGGGAATGAGACCTTAGACCTCAAGCCCTGAGAGGCCAATATGCAGCGTGATGACCAACACTGGCATCTCAGATGCTTGAAATTGTAAGACTTGAGTAAATGGGTTCCAATGTTTGGAATGGCCGTAGAGGTTGAGTTAGGGTTAATGTGGAAGCGTTCCTGTCTTTCTCTAACAATGACTTGTGATGTGAGGGAACTGAGCGCTGGGAGTGAGGAAGCCCCCGTGTGGATGGGCCACCCTTTGACTTCCTGAGCTCCCCTGATGCTTCTTTCAGTGTTTGTTTTTGCAGGGACAGGGGACACATCCTACATGAAGGGGCAGAAGACATTCCAATCCAAAATGTGCTACATATTGTGATCGGCAGGTCTTGCTGCCTCCCATCACTTCCGGCCATCCCCCCTGTCACTGTACATAGTAGCTGTAGTGTTTACATATGTGCCTAAAAATACTGGTGCCTGGCTTGTCACCCCATGTGCAGGTGTGGGTATTCTTATAGAGGACATTGGCCCAGATCTATCAAGCCTTGGAGAGTGACAAATAGCATGTAGATAAAGTACCAACCAATCGGCTCCTAACTGCCATTTTTAAAACACAGCCTGTGACATGGCAGTTAGGAGCTGATTTGCTAGAACTTTATCACCGTGCTATTTCTCACTCTCCAAGGCTTGATAAATGGGGGCCATTGTGTGGAAACTGAATTATTGTGAGCACATTATAAATTTAGGAAGCCTTGTCTAATGCTCATACCCACCAGTTTATTTATTTAACCACTTAACTGGCATGGTCAGATCACATGCAACCGCGCCGCCCCACTGTGTCCCCCAGTTTTTGAAGACGACATCCGTTCTACAGATGCGCATAATATAATATTTAAATATTCTAAAAAATACTTTTTAAAGTATATTAAATAAAAAAATTAAAAAACAATGTTATTGAATGGTTTTGAAAGGAAAAATCATCAGTCAAGTGGTTTTAATGCATTTTCTATGCTTTCTTTCATTGAATGTAAAACGCATTTAATTAAATCTGACACCAAAAGCCACTGCCATAGCTATATTACTTGGTCAGCACTGCGGTAGCATTTTTCAGATTGCTGCTTGTTCCCTTTGTTGCATTTCCAACGTCAGAAAGTATACAGTGAGCAGGGCTGCAAGTATACGGGTATGCTAGGGTACGGAGCAACCTTAAGAATTTGACAGCGTGTACGCAGAACCACCTGCCACACACTGCCATTACCACAATTATAATGTGTCACAAAGCAACAAGACCATGGTGCTTGCTTGGCAGCATGGCAGCTCCACCCACTTTGTCTGGGTTATTGGGAGTGCGACAGTGGCATACCCTTCAACATTGAACACTCGACAACCGGTACAAATTAGGAAAAGGAGCGTGGCCACGGGTAAAAGAGGCGTAGTCACACCCTCTTTCCTATACTTTCTATGGAGATTTAGTGAGCAAAAAATCAGTACAAAGCCCTTTTTGGCCAGTACAGACCATGAAAAAACGGTACTGTAACGGCCAAAAAGGTACAGTTGGAGGGTATGCAGTGGCTGTATTTTCCTGTTATATTGGAGGCATTACTAAATATATTGTTATTAAATTGGGGGCATTACTATATCTTTCTATTATAATGGAGGTATCACTATATATTTCTATTATACTGGAGGCATTACTATATATTTTTAGCCTTGCCTCCAGATACTCCCCCCCCAAAAAAAAAAAAAAATGGGTCTGTCGTGTGGCCACACCGCTAGCCTAATGTAGCCACTCCCACTAACAGCATGTGGCCACGCCCCCTCGCAACACATGACCATGACCATTTTTCGTCACTCAGTACCACTAAGAAAATATTTCTACTTGCACCACTGGCTATAAGGTGATAGAATATTTAGCAAGTGTATGGGTGTGGTATACAAGATCTACAATGTCTAGGTCAACAGTCATTGGGCGGTATTCAATTCTTTTCACCCCTTTCCACACCTGTTCTGTTTCTACTAACGGGCGTGGTATCATCATTTCAGCTCGCTACGCTTCAGGCACGGTGTCTTCGCTCTACACAAGGTTACTAAAGGTTATGATTTGTGACATGGATAGTCAAGGATAGAAAACGTCTTTAAACATGAAAAACCATTTTAACCTGTTGACCTTTTGTCCATTGCTACCTTTTCCAGTGTCGACCTTTCATAGACCGACCTTTTGTCCATGTCGACCTAATAAATTTTCAACCATATGAGATCGACCTATTGACTGTTGACCTATGTATCAAGGTTTGATACATCTCCAGCGTCTTATTATCCTGACAATTTATTTTCTCATTATTGTACTGGTTCTGTTTGCTGTTTATGCTTAAATGAATCACAAGTCCGTGGTGGCTTTATACAGCCCATTTGTGACCTATGCTCTTGTTCAGTGTAAGATGGCGAACGCAAGAAGATTGACAGGAAGAGGGCGTTTGTGGGTGGCAACTGACCGTTTCTAAGGAGTGTCCGGAAAAACGCAGGAGGTACCCGGCATTATGTGGGAGGATTCATGACGTCAGCTCTGGCCCCGATCATCGCAGCGGCTGAGTAAGTCCTGGGCTGTGCAGAGACTGCACAAACTGCTGTCTGTGCGGTTTTCCTGCACATGCGATCACACACCTGCACAGCGAATTCCCCCTCCCCCTGTAGGCGGCGACTACCTGATCACAGGAATGCAAAAAACGCACCCTAGCGATCAGGTCTGAATTACCCCTCATGCTTTATCAGTGTTTTTGTAAGCATCTTAATAATACATGGTTTAGCCTATTTGTATAATTCACTGGTGTGCTTTATTTATAACGGTTGTGCTGCTGTGAGGGTCCTGAGAAGGCAGGGGAGAACTCTGGAATGGACCACCTGATCCTAACGGACAATGGGTAAATTCCTGCCTGACTCATACACAATCTTGGGCGTCATTTCATGGTTGGTGGGAAGTTGTGACCTGGAAAAAAAACGAAGCATCTCGTCTGATAAATCCAAGGTCAGTTGTCTTCTGTGATCACATCCCACTGAATTCTTAGGAATTCTTGTTTGTCTGAAATGTTTTGTGTCTGCAGAACAGTCTGTGATTCCCGATATCTGCAAACTGTACACTATTCACAGAACAGCTTACTACATCTCCAGCATATAGTCAATAACATATCTTATTTAATTATACCCCACTTTCTAAGCCAGCAAAATCTAGGCTTGAAAGAGAGTAATGTAGAATTCAGTGTACACTATTATCTTAGCTTACAACACATCTACAACCAAATAATTGTGACCATTTGACTCAGGATGTAGTTATGATTCCGGCGGTCGGGATCCCGACGCCGGGATCCCGGCTACCAGAATGCCGGCAGGGGGCCCAGGACTATACCCACTCGCTCGCCCCCCTGCCGGCATTCTGGCGGCTGGGATCCCAGCGTCGGTATGCTGACCGCCGGGATCCCGCCCTTCGATCACCCGCTCCCATCCCTTTGACTCAATTCTAATCAGTTTTACTGATGCTAAGTAAAATAATGATTTGAGGTGACAAAGCTTATACAAAAATATATCTGCATTGTTCACATTTTCCGTATTGGGCTTATTTCTATAAATTCAGCAATTTTCACCTAATACATACAGACAAGATGGGCCAAATGGTTCTTCTCTGTTTCTCTCGTCCTTCCTAGAATAATGATTGACATTTATGAAAACTGGTACAAAGATACTGATAAGATACTAGATGTTAGTTGTCTACTATATTTTTGAAATTAAGAGAAACCGAATGATTGCTATAAGAAATTAGGTAGTTTAAACCTCTAGGATGGGGTCTGGCATGAAGGATGATCACATGACATAGGCTGCCTATGGTGTGGCAGGGGATGTATCTGGTTTGGACTTTATTTAGGAGATTGGTGCTATAGGCCAAAGCCTCTTTGTTTCCTGTCTTCTCCCCTCCCTCCCTTGTGGCTTTTGTTGGTTAGTGATTGTTTGCTATTTGTGACGGGAAAGAACGGCAGCTCACCAGTCCAGGTGCAATCATTTATTTTGGGTGCACTCCATTGCTGACTGGCAGTTGGCTATACCACCCCAACAGGGGGCACTATAATCACTCAAACGGGTGGGTAGTCAAGTTAGAAGGTCAGATGGACACCGTTGGTGGTGTTATAGTTAAGTTGTGCACCTTGGGCGGTATCAGCCTACAATGCATGTTGTTGGTTGTTATTGTGGATTGAGCTGATTCTGGCCTTCCTGTCTTTGCCACCATACTTTCCCTTAAATATAAATTTAAATAAATAAATAGCAGTTTTCTGACAATTTTTTTTCTCTGTGCAATTATCTATTTATTAGATTATTATTACAGTGCATCCGGAAAGTATTCACAGCGCTTCACTTTTTCCACATTTTGTTATGTTACAGCCTTATTCCAAAATGGAATAAATTCATTTTTTTCCTCCAATTTCTAACACAATACCCCATAATGACAATGTGAAAAAAAAGTTTTTTTGAGATTTTTGCAAATTTATTAAAAATAAAAAAAAACAAGAATTCACATGTACATAAGTATTCACAGCCTTTGCCATGAAGCTCAAAATTGAGCTCAGGTGCATCCTGTTTCCACTGATCATCCTTGAGATGCTCCTACAGCTTAATTGGAGTCCACCTGTGGTAAATTCAGTTGATTGGACATGATTTGGAAACACCTGTCTATATAAGGTCCCACACTTGACAGTGTATGTCTGAGCACAAACTAAACATGAAGTCAAATGAGTCTGTAGACCTCCGAGACAGGTTTGTCTCGAGGCACAAATCTGGGATCCTCACTAATGCTCAAAGTATGCATCTGTCTCCTATGGATGCCTCCTGCTGCATTAGAATATGCAGCAGCTTGCTTGCTGCTGTGCAATTCCATACAAACATGAATCAGGCCAATAGATTGGTGAATTAGGATATAGGTATGAAGAGTGGGGACAATATTTTCCAGTTTTAAGAAAAAAAATGCTCAGATATATTTGCGATAAGTTGTTATAGTAAATATATTTTTATTTTGCACAATTACTGGTGCATGGGTTTCATGATTCAGAGATGTACACTAATGCTATTGCAGCTGCGAATGTGTACACAGCAACTGTGTGAAAACATGCAAATGCCACAGCCGCCTGGATTTGAATTGATACTGTCACAGCAGCTTTGGGAGAAGATCAGTCAGTTATCAAACTTCTGAGTAGACCTTATGGTTGTGCAGCATGGCTGCAGGAAATACAACTCCAGAACCAATGCAGCTGCATGTGGGATCACAGTCACAGGCTGAGGCACGTCCTGAAAACATTCACATAGCACCACTGTTTTTGCCACTTGTCCCCATAATCTCCCCAAATGCTCCCTAACTCAGAGGTGGGCTGGCCCGGGGGGCAGGGTGCCATGTGCCCCCTGGGCCACGCTACTACCAAGGGTCACGGGCCGGCCGCCACCTTCCACTACACCAGTGGTGGCCAACCCGCGGCTCTTTCTATCTCTGCATGCGGCTCGTAAGCTCCCACGGCGCCTCCCGTTGCCCTAGTCTGCAATGTCCAGCGCCAACCCGTGAGCCAATCAGAGCTCGCGGACCGGCAGCCAATCAGGAGTCTTAGCTGCCGGTCCGCAAACTCTTATTGGCTCATGGACCGGCGCCTAATTAGAGAGAATCAACGCCTGTGGAGAGTGCGCTCACCTCCCCTCACAAGCAACAGACTGAGCAGAGCAGCGCGGTGGTGAGCAGCGCTTGGCGGGGCGCAGTGTGGGGACATGTGTATCTTACACTGGGGGCATATCTGGCACTGGGGGGACGTGTATCTGGCACTGGGGGCATATCTTGCACTGGGGGCATATCTTGCTCTGGGGGCATATCTTGCACTGGGGGGACATGTGTTTCTGGCACTGGGGGCATATCTGGCACTGGGGGACGTGTTTCTGGCACTGGGGGCATATCTGGCACTGTGGGGACATATATGTATCTGGCACTGTGGGGACATATATGTATTTGGCACTGTGGAGGCACCCATTTTTTTGGTGTTTTTATATGTGGCACTGTACTGGGGCATTATATGTATGTGGCACTGTACAACATGACTAAAAATGGGGTTATGACACAAGGTCATACTCCTACAAACGTCAAACTGAAAGGTGTGCGCATAAAAATGGGGTGTGGCTTTGTGACAACTATGCCACGCCCCCAATTTTGCTTGCGTGCCTTCGGAGCGTGCATGATGTGGCTCTTACCTTTGACTACAGATCTTTTCTGGCTCTTTGCCACTGACTGGTTGGCCACCCCTGCACTACACAGCTCTGATGAAGCCGCGGCCGCACTGACAAATTTATAATAAAGTATCTTTGGGATTGTTTACACCAGGCTTAATTTTTTTTTATTAATAAATATTTTTTAAACAAAAAAAACTCAATTTAAGATGGAGTCATTACTTATGGGCCAGTGCTCTGGACTTGCCCCCCAGGCTAAAAGTTGCCAGCCAGACACTGCCCTAACTATCAATCACTTTGCAAATAAATCCTCACTGTGACCACTGATGCAAAACCATCTCAGCACATGCACAGTCCGCCAGTAATCGCTCAGCTGTGTAATAATCAGGTTTGCGTCCATCTCTGAATCAAGCCTTATACCTCAGTGTCACAAACCAATTTATTACGAGTTTTCATTCAATATTTGATTTGTGCACATTCCAGGCACAATTTTATCTCTGTGGAGTAAGGAGGTGATTCAGACCTGATCGCTGCTGTTTTCGCACAGCGGGCGATCAGGTCCTAACTGCGCATGCGTATGCACAGCAACGCGCACGTGCGTCGGGCAAACAACAATGGGCTTTGCTGGTCAGCAACAGGATGGTGCGAAATATCCGATCGCACGGGTGTTCGCAAGGTGATTGACAGGAAGAGGCCATTTGTGGGTGGCAACTGAGCGTTTACAGGGTGTATCCGGAAAAACGCAGGCGTGCCCAAGCGTTTTGAGGGAGTGTGTCTGACGTCAGCTCGGGCCCCGATCAGCCTGTTCTTATCGCACTGCAGGAGTAAGTCCTGGGCTGCGCAGAGACTGCACACAGTGGATTTTTACAGATCTGCATACACATAGGATTGCACACTTGCACGGCAAATTTACACTCCCCCTGTAGGCGGCCACTATCCGAATGCAGGACAGCAAACTTTGCAGCCCAGCAATCAGATCTGAATCAGCCCCTAAGTGTGTTAGCGAGCACAAGACTTGTACTATAGTGAGGTCCAGGTCCCACTGAGAAGGGGGTGTAACCGGACCACCCATTAGCCTGAAAAATCAATTTATTAATTTAATTAGTGTCCTCCCGGTCAGGAATGCATTTGTTGACCGGGAGGATGATGGCCGTTCTGCAGCTCCCCGGCTCCGTAGGGCTGTAACTAGGTGTGTTCGGAAAGGGGCACCGCATATAGCGCTGCAGGGTAGGGGGCGCTGTTGGTGGCACTTGTCAATTATCTGTTTTCATTATTTTCACTTGCAGCTTCCCCCTTTTTGAAGCCTAGCCCCTCCTGACCGACCCATCTCTTACCGTAACACCTTAAGGGCCTAATTCTGAGTTGATCGCAGCAGCAAATATTTTAGCAGTTGGGCAAAACCACGTGCACTGCAGAGGGGACAGATATAACATGTGCAGAGAGAGTTAGATTTGGGTGGGGTGTGTTCAAACTGAAATCTAAATTGCAGTGTAAAAATAAAGCAGACAGTATTTACCCTGCACAGAAACAAAATAACCCACCCAAATCTAACTCTCTCTGCACATGTTATATCTGCCTCCCCTGCAGTGCACATGGTTTTGCCCAATTGCTAACAAACTTGCTGCAGCCATCAACTCAGAATTACCCCCAATGTCACTAATAACTGTACAACATTCATAAACTGAACTTGAGATTTCTTTGTTATTCAGTCACACTGTCCTTTAGTACATTTGAAGATGCTGACATATCCGGGATTTAAAACCCATTGCCTCTGGCATTGCAGACAATTTATTAATTGAGCTATCTGCCCTTGCTTCGAAAGGTAAATAATTCTAAGATAGAGAATTATAACTATTTGAAGTTTACCTTGAACTTTGTGAAGGGGTGATCAGCATTGCGGCTAAGCAGATCTATGTAGTGTGTGGCTGCAAGAGATTGGATGTGTGGCTGCACACTGCATAGATCTGCTCAATTGCGATGCTGATTATTTTTTTTAAGTACCAGTGGCTTCATATAGTGTTCATAGTTTTTATGCAGGATAAATAGCTCAATGAGTAGTGTGTTTGATTAGAATTCAACAGATTATAGGTTTGAATCCTCAGTATATCAGTATATTGAAATGTGCTATTTAATAAAGGGTGTTGTAACTGAATAACAATGAGCTCTCAAGTTAAGTGCATGAATGTAGTATGAAGAGGATTTGTGTCCACATCCATTTTCTCGCAGTGGTCTATAAATGTGTGTGTATTATTTATTTACATATATTCTAAAATACATAAAATGTGGGAAGGGGCATCATAGCATAGGCTTTCTCTGGGATCAATCTTGTCATGCCCCTTCCCCACTATGCATGTGCTTTATGTCCCTTTTTGAAAAAAAAAAAGGGGGGGGGGTGCACCACTTCTCTCTCTGGCACAGGGCACCAAAAAGTCTAGTTATGGCTCTGGCGGCCTGACGTTATGACGTCACGCCACACTCGCACCCCTCAAAGCCCCAGGCACCCTGTCTGACTGCGGGCTGCAGCAGCGCGGCCATACAACACCGGCTGGCGACTGCCCAGGACTGTTACAGCCGAGAAGTGCTGCTGCAGTCCTCCCGGACCACTTCCGCACTGTCCTCCCGCAGCCATTATTATACCCAGATGGTGTGCTGAGAGATGACACAGGTGGTAGGTGATGGTGTGCAGGGAGACAACACGGGGTAGGTGATGGTGTGCTGAGAGACGTCACAGGGGGTAGGTGATGGTGTGCTGAGAGATGACACGGGGAGGTGATGGTGTACTGAGAGACGACATAGGTGGTATGTGATGGTGTGCTGAGAGATGACCCAGGGAATAGGTGATTGAGTGGTGAGAGACAACACAGGATAGGTGATGGTGGCAGAGAGATGACACAGGGGGTAGGTGATGGTGTGCTGAGAGATGACGCAGGGAATAGGTGATTGAGTGCTGAGAGACAACACAGGGTAGGTGATGGTGGCAGAGAGTTGACACAGGGGGTAGGTGATGGTGTGCTGAGAGATGACACGGGGTAGGTGATGGTGTGCTGAGAGACAACACGGGGTAGGTGATGGTGTGCTGAGAGATGATGCAGGGGGAGGTGATGGTGTGCTGAGAGACGACACAGGGGGTAGGTGATGGTGTGCTGAGAGATGACGCAGGGGTAGGTTATGGTGTACCGAGAGATGACACAGGGGGGTAGGTGATGGTGTGCTGAGAAATGACCCAGGGGGTAGGTGATTGTGTGCTGAGAGACAACACAGGGTAGGTAATGGTGGCAGAGAGATGACACAGGGGGTAGGTGATGGTGTGCTGAGAGATGACACAGGGGGTAAGTGATTGTGTGCTGAGAGACGACACGTGGTAGGTGATGGTGTGATTAGATACGATGCAGGGGGAGATGGTGTAAATCAGTCACACTGATACTACCACCCTTATTGTATTACACTGCACTTGTAAGTCAGTCACAATGATACTACCACCCATATTGTATTACACTGCACTTGTAAGTCAGTCACAATGATACTACCACCCTTATTGTATTACACTGCACTTGTAAGTCAGTCACAATGATACTACCACCCTTATTGTATTGCATCGCACTTGTAAGTCAGTCACACTGTTATTACCGCCCTTATTGTATTGCTAAGGACTTGCAAGTCAGTCAGGCTAATACTACCCTTAGAGTGCAAAGTGGAGCAAATTCACCTAAAATACTGATACAGACTGTTTATGAAGCAGTTAACTAAGATACACAAATGCACTTTTGTCTTACCCCTAAATCATACGACACAATGAAAAGTACTGAGGAGAATAAGATACAATATTTATAAAAAGTCACTAAAAACTAATGAGATACCACGCTGCCACATCATATTGTCACTGGAGGCAGAAATGATATTATACATGAAAATTAATATAGAAATAAACCATTGTGACAGGGAAGCAGCATGTAACCCAATGTAATCTGTGTACGTCCCTAATGATGTGTTACATCTGAGGCACACAATTCATCTTTGGCGAAAGTAAGTTCTTCAATAGGCTTCATCAGTCCAGGTGTTTACTCACTGATGGACATGTAACTGGTTGGAGGCATCTTTCCTTTCTAAGACCCCATTCCCAACGCCATATCCTTTGACTATCCTAGCAATAGCACCCCACTTATTCTTTCCAATAAACCCACTGCACAAGAGGGAAATATGGTCACAAAGTTATTTTATCTATGAGGAAGAACATGTATGTCCTTGGAAGAATTAGAGTGCTCGCTGACACCTTCAGTACATAGCAGAGTTTTCATTATTGGGACTTGTTTTTGTCTTGGTGCGAAAAAATAATTAAATAAGTAGCTATTGTTTTCCTTATTCAGCTCTCAATAATGCGTCTTCATGTTTAGAACAGTGAAAAGTCTACAGTGGGGTCATCAGGGTCAGGCCACTGCTTAATGTTTGTTTTCAGTGCTGATCCGGACAATGTGAGGCTGCCCACACCGGATCTGGTTTCTAATGTTTGGGAGGTCCTCAGTGCTGCTCATGCTGTTTGCTCAGAGATTTCCCTGCGGTCCTCGTGCAGTTCCGAACAAGCCGTACAATCTGTAGGAAACCCCACACAGAGGGCGTATTGTCACATGTGGTATCAAGGCATTCATTACATGAATGATAAAAGGGATCTTATGGAATAGCTGCATTCAGAAAACATGGCCTAATCCACAAAGGTTAATCATTTTTTTTGTCACCAATCACCTGTGATAGTGTGCACACTTATTTTGCATGGTTCATAATAGATACACAATAACACAAACAAAAGTGTTGCAAGAAAACAGGAATTTCATTTAAATACAAAGGCCCTGATGTAGGTCCAACGTTTAAGGCCTAATACTAAGTTGAGCCTGATATGGCTGTTGATGCTCCTGGTTTGCGTGTATGGTAGACGTATATATTCACCACGATGTTGTGTTGTACTTTGCATGTCCTATACAATTGCTTTGTTACTTTTCATCATCAGTGCATGCTTACACCAGCCTATACCAGGAACCAGTGATACACCTGTTACTAAGCATATTTATGCCTTCTTTCAACTCTTCTTTTTTATAGCCTGCACTGCATTTGAATTGACCCACGCTGACTGAACTTTGCCTATTTAAGATAGCCACATTACAACCGAGCTACACCTCCTCCAGTGGCGGATTTTACCTATGTGCTACAGAGCTTCACTGTGCCTGCACTGCATTTGAATGGACCCACGCTGACTTAACTTTGCCCATTTAAGAAAGCCACATTACAACCCAGCTACAGCTCCTCCAGTGGCGGACTTTACCTATGTTCTACAGAGCTTCACTGTGACTGGCAGTGACTTCCCATTGGAAGTACTACCTGCCAGTCACCCACAGTATAGGCAGCCCCAGGGGGAGGTGCCAGTACAGTCTGTGATTAGCACAGAGCGCGCTTCCTGTGGGATGCCACTCCCTGCCTTTTGGGGCCTGGATTGTCATGTTGGACTTGTTTAGTGCAAGCCATCTAATTGTAGAATTGACAAAAGGATCGAAATTGTAATATTTACAGGATAATAACAATAAGGTGAAGTAACTGAGTGGTGAATGCGCACACTGTTCACACCTCTTATTAACTAGGCATGCAGTTAAAATACCGGATGTCGGAATCCCAGCAAGGCCTGATAAACAAATAGGCTGATCAGGCTGCATCCTGGAGCGCTGGGTTCTGGGTCCGCAAGGCAATCTCAGCTGCGCACTCACCACAAAAATTCTCGCCCTGGTTCTGTTCCCAGAGGAGCACTGCAGACATCACATGCATCATGACAGTACGCGCCGTATTCGCCCGCGTTCCCAGAGCCCTCAGAAACCGAGGGGAGAGGCCGGGGAGTGACAGTGTCTGCACCCAGTCCCACTAAGCCCCAGCAGCCACCAGCCAGTAAGACCGACTGGACCCAGTGCCACTACTGCAACACAAAGGTGAATGCTGCTATGATGTTTGTGTGTATATATATATATATATATATATATATACATATCTGTGCTTGTGTATGTATAAGTATATATGTGTGCTGTGTGTGGATAGATAGATGGATAGATAGATACACTGCTCAAAAAAATAAAGGGAACACTAAAAATAAGATTTTACTTACCGATAAATCTATTTCTCGTAGTCCGTAGTGGATGCTGGGACTCCGTCAGGACCATGGGGATTAGCGGCTCCGCGGGAGACAGGGCACAAAAATAAAAGCTTTAGGACTAGGTGGTGTGCACTGGCTCCTCCCCCCATGACCCTCCTCCAAGCCTCAGTTAGGTTTTTGTGCCCGTCCGAGCAGGGTGCAATCTAGGTGGCTCTCCTAAAGAGCTGCTTAGAAAAAGTTATTAGGTTTTTTTATTTTCAGTGAGTCCTGCTGGCAACAGGCTCACTGCAACGAGGGACTTAGGGGAGAAGAAGTGAACTCACCTGCGTGCAGGATGGATTGGCTTCTTAGGCTACTGGACACCATTAGCTCCAGAGGGATCGAACACAGGCCCAGCCATGGAGTCCGGTCCCGGAGCCGCGCCGCCGACCCCCTTGCAGATGCCGAAAAGTGAAGAGGTCCAGAAACCGGCGGCAGAAGACTTTTCAGTCTTCATGAGGTAGCGCACAGCACTGCAGCTGTGCGCCATTGTTGTCAGCACACTTCACACCAGCGGTCACTGAGGGTGCAGTGCGCTGGGGGGGTGCGCCCTGGGCAGCAATGATAATACCTTGTTCTGGCTAAAAATACATCACATATAGCCCCTGGGGCTATATGGATGTATTTAACCCCTGCCAGGTCTCACAAACACCGGGAGAAGAGCCCGCCAAAATAGGGGGCGGGGCCTATCTCCTCAGCACACAGCGCCATTTTCCTGCACAGCTCCGCTGCGAGGAAGGCTCCCAGGACTCTCCCCTGCACTGCACTACAGAAACAGGGTAAAAAAACAGAGAGGGGGGGCACTTTTTTGGCGATATTGATATATTAAGCTGCTATAAAGGAAACAACACTTCTGTAGGGTTGTTCCTATATATTTATAGCGCTTGGGTGTGTGCTGGCAAACTCTCCCTCTGTCTCCCCAAAGGGCTAGTGGGGTCCTGTCTTCGATAAGAGCATTCCCTGTGTGTCTGCTGTGTGTCGGTACGTGTGTGTCGACATGTATGAGGACGATGTTGGTGTGGAGGCGGAGCAATTGCCGGTAATGGTGATGTCACCCCCTAGGGAGTCGACACCGGAATGGATGGCTTTGTTTATGGAATTACGTGATAATGTCAGCACGTTACAAAAATCAGTTGACGACATGAGACGGCCGGCAAACCAGTTAGTACCTGTCCAGGCGTCTCAGACACCGTCAGGGGCTGTAAAACGCCCTTTACCTCAGTCGGTCGACACAGACCCAGACACGGACACCGAATCTAGTGTCGATGGTGAAGAAACAAACGTATTTTCCAGTAGGGCCACACGTTATATGATCACGGCAATGAAGGAGGCTTTGCATATCTCTGATACTGCAAGTACCACAAAAAGGGGTATTATGTGGGGTCTGAAAAAACTACCTGTAGTTTTTCCTGAATCAGAGGAATTGAATGAAGTGTGTGATGAAGCGTGGGTTAACCCCGATAGAAAACTGCTAATTTCAAAGAAGTTATTGGCATTATATCCTTTCCCGCCAGAGGTTAGGGCGCGCCGGGAAACACCCCCTAGGGTGGATAAGGCACTCACACGCTTATCAAAACAAGTGGCGTTACCGTCTCCTGAAACGGCCGCCCTCAAGGATCCAGCTGATAGGAGGCTGGAAACTACCCTGAAAAGTATATACACTCATACTGGTGTTATACTGCGACCAGCCATCGCCTCAGCATGGATGTGCAGTGCTGGGGTGGTTTGGTCGGATTCCCTGACTGAAAATATTGATACCCTGGTTAGGGACAGTATTTTATTGACTATAGAGCAATTAAAGGATGCTTTTCTTTATATGCGAGATGCTCAGAGGGATATTTGCACTCTGGCATCGAGAGTAAGTGCGATGTCCATATCTGCCAGAAGAAGTTTATGGACGCGACAGTGGTCAGGTGATGCGGATTCCAAACGGCATATGGAAGTATTGCCGTATAAAGGGGAGGAATTATTTGGGGTCGGTCTATCGGATTTGGTGGCCACGGCAACAGCCGGGAAATCCACCTTTTTACCTCAGGTCCCCTCCCAACAGAAAAAGACACCGTCTTTTCAGCCGCAGTCCTTTCGTTCCTATAAGAACAAGCGGGCAAAAGGACAGTCATATCTGCCCCGAGGCAAAGGAAAGAGTAAGAGAGTGCACCAAGCAGCTCCCTCCCAGGAGCAGAAGCCCTCCCCGGCTTCTGCAAAGCCCTCAGCATGACGTTGGGGCTTTACAAGCGGACTCAGGGGCGGTGGGGGGTCGACTCAAGAATTTAAGCGCACAGTGGGCTCACTCACAGGTGGACCCCTGGATCCTGCAGGTAGTATCTCAGGGTTACAGGTTGGAATTCGAGAAGTTTCCCCCTCGCCGGTTCCTAAAGTCTGCTCTGCCAACGTCTCCCTCAGACAGGGCGACGGTATTGGAAGCCATTCACAAGCTGTATTCTCAGCAGGTGATAGTCAAGGTACCCCTCCTACAACAGGGAAAGGGGTATTATTCCACACTAATTGTGGTACCGAAGCCGGACGGCTCGGTAAGACCTATTCTAAATCTGAAATCTTTGAACCTGTACATACAAAAATTCAAGTTCAAGATGGAGTCACTCAGAGCAGTGATAGCGAATCTGGAAGAAGGGGACTTTATGGTGTCCCTGGACATCAAGGATGCTTACCTGCATGTCCCAATTTGCCCTTCACATCAAGGGTACCTCAGGTTCGTGGTGCAAAACTGTCATTATCAGTTTCAGACGCTGCCGTTTGGATTGTCCACGGCACCTCGGGTCTTTACCAAGGTAATGGCCGAAATGATGTTTCTTCTGCGAAGAAAAGGCGTATTAATTATCCCTTACTTGGACGATCTCCTGATAAGGGCAAGGTCCAGAGAACAGCTGGAGGACGTAGTAGCACTAACCCAAGTAGTGCTGCAACAGCACGGGTGGATTCTGAATTTTCCAAAATCTCAATTGACCCCGACGACACGTCTGCTGTTCCTGGGAATGATTCTGGACACGGTTCAGAAAAAGGTGTTTCTTCCGGAGGAGAAAGCCAGGGAGTTATCCGAACTTGTCAGGAACCTCCTAAAACCAGGAAAAGTGTCTGTGCATCAATGCACAAGAGTCCTGGGAAAAATGGTGGCTTCTTACGAAGCGATTCCATTCGGCAGATTCCACGCACGAACTTTTCAGTGGGATCTGCTGGACAAATGGTCCGGATCGCATCTGCAGATGCATCAGCGGATAACTTTGTCTCCACGGACAAGGGTGTCTCTTCTGTGGTGGTTGCAGAGTGCTCATCTGTTAGAGGGCCGGAGATTCGGCATACAGGACTGGGTCCTGGTGACCACGGATGCCAGTCTGAGAGGCTGGGGAGCGGTCACACAGGGAAGAAACTTCCAGGGAGTGTGGTCAAGCCTGGAGATGTCTCTTCACATAAATATACTGGAGCTAAGAGCGATTTACGATGCTCTAAGCCTGGCAAAACCCCTGCTTCAGGGTCAGCCGGTGTTGATCCAGTCGGACAACATCACGGCAGTCGCCCACGTAAACAGACAGGGCGGCACAAGAAGCAGGAGGGCAATGGCAGAAGCTGCAAGGATTCTTCGCTGGGCGGAAGATCATGTGATAGCACTGTCAGCAGTGTTCATTCCGCACGATCTACACCCGGGAGAGTGGGGGCTTCATCCAGAAGTCTTCCACATGATTGTGAACCGTTGGGAAAAACCAAAGGTGGATATGATGGCGTCCCGCCTCAACAAAAAACTGGACAGGTATTGCGCCAGGTCAAGAGACCCTCAGGCAATAGCTGTGGACGCTCTGGTAACACCGTGGGTGTTCCAGTCAGTGTATGTGTTTCCTCCTCTGCCTCTCATACCAAAAGTACTGAGAATTATACGGCAAAGGGGAGTAAGAACGATACTCGTGGCTCCGGATTGGCCAAGAAGAACTTGGTACCCGGAACTTCAGGAGATGCTCACGGAAGATCCGTGGCCTCTACCTCTAAGACGGGACCTGCTTCAGCAGGGACCGTGTCTATTCCAAGACTTACCGCGGCTGCGTTTGACGGCATGGCGGTTGAACGCCGAATTCTAAGGGAAAAAGGCATTCCGGAAGAGGTCATCCCTACCCTGGTAAAAGCAAGAAAGGAGGTGACTGCACAACATTATCACCGCATTTGGAGAAAATATGTTGCGTGGTGTGAGGCCAGGAAGGCCCCGACGGAGGAATTTCAACTGGGTCGATTCCTACATTTCCTGCAAACAGGATTGTCTATGGGCCTCAAATTAGGGTCCATTAAGGTTCAAATTTCGGCCCTGTCGATTTTCTTCCAGAAAGAATTGGCTTCAGTTCCTGAAGTCCAGACTTTTGTAAAAGGAGTACTACATATACAGCCCCCGGTTGTGCCCCCAGTGGCTCCGTGGGATCTTAATGTAGTTTTGGATTTTCTCAAATCCCATTGGTTTGAGCCACTCAAATCGGTGGATTTGAAATATCTTACATGGAAAGTAACCATGCTACTGGCCCTGGCTTCAGCCAGGAGAGTGTCAGAATTGGCGGCTTTATCGTATAAAAGCCCATATCTGATTTTCCATTCGGACAGGGCAGAACTGCGGACGCGTCCTCAGTTTCTGCCTAAGGTGGTTTCAGCGTTTCACCTGAACCAGCCTATTGTGGTGCCTGCGGCTACTAGCGATTTGGAGGATTCCAAGTTGCTGGACGTTGTCAGGGCATTGAAAACATATATTTCAAGGACGGCTGGAGTCAGAAAATCTGACTCGTTGTTTATACTGTATGCACCCAACAAGCTGGGTGCTCCTGCTTCTAAGCAGACGATTGCTCGTTGGATTTGTAGCACAATTCAACTTGCACATTCTGTGGCAGGCCTACCACAGCCTAAATCTATCAAGGCCCATTCCACAAGGAAGGTGGGCTCATCTTGGGCGGCTGCCCGAGGGGTCTCGGCATTACAACTCTGCCGAGCAGCTACGTGGTCGGGGGAGAACACGTTTGTAAAATTCTACAAATTTGATACCCTGGCTAAAGAGGACCTGGAGTTCTCTCATTCGGTGCTGCAGAGTCATCCGCACTCTCCCGCCCGTTTGGGAGCTTTGATATAATCCCCATGGTCCTGACGGAGTCCCAGCATCCACTAGGACGTCAGAGAAAATAAGATTTTACTTACCGATAAATCTATTTCTCGTAGTCCGTAGTGGATGCTGGGCGCCCATCCCAAGTGCGGATTGTCTGCAATACTTGTACATAGTTATTGTTACAAAAAAAAAAAAAATCGGGTTGTTATTGTTGTGAGCCGTCTGTTCAGAGGCTCCTACGTTTGTCATACTGTTAACTGGGTTCAGATCACAGGTTGTACGGTGTGATTGGTGTGGCTGGTATGAGTCTTACCCGGGATTCAAAATCCTTCCTTATTGTGTACGCTCGTCCGGGCACAGTATCCTAACTGAGGCTTGGAGAAGGGTCATGGGGGGAGGAGCCAGTGCACACCACCTAGTCCTAAAGCTTTTATTTTTGTGCCCTGTCTCCTGCGGAGCCGCTAATCCCCATGGTCCTGACGGAGTCCCAGCATCCACTAGGACGTCAGAGAAATAACACATCCTAGATCTAAATGAATTAAATATTCTTATTAAATACTTTGTTCTGTACATAGTTGAATGTGATGACAACAAAATCACACAAAAATTATCAATGGAAATCAAATTTATTAACCCATGGAGGTCTGGATTTGGAGTCACACTCAAAATGAAAGTGGAAAAACACACTACAGGCTGATCCAACTTAAAACAAGTCAAAATGAGGCTCAGTAGTGTGTGTGGTCTCCACATGCCTGTATGACCTCCCTACAACGCCTGGGCATGCTCCTGATGAGGTGGCGGATGGTCTCCTGAGGGATCTCCTCCCAGACCTGGACTAAAGCATCCGCCAACTCCTGGACAGTCTGTGGTGCAACGTGGCGTTGGTGGATGGAGCGAGACATGATGTCCCAGATGTGCTCAATTGGATTCAGGTATGGGGAACGGGCGGGCCAGTCCATAGCATCAATGCCTTCGTCTTGCAGGAACTGCTGACACACTCCAGCCACATGAGGTCTAGCATTGTCTTGCATTAGGAGGAAGCCAGGGCCAACCGCACCAGCATATGGTCTCACAAGGGGTCTGAGGATCTCATCTCGGTACCTAATGGAAGTCAGGCTACCTCTGGCGAGCACATGGAGGGCTGTGCGGCCCCCCAAAGGAATGCCACCCCACACCATTACTGACCCACTGCCAAACCGGTCATGCTGGAGGATGTTGCAGGCAGCAGAAAGTTCTCCTTGGCGTCTCCGGACTCTGTCACGTCTGTCAAATGTGCTCAGTGAGAACCTGCTTTCATCTGTGAAGAGCACATGGCGCCAGTGGTGAATTTGCCAATCTTGGTGTTCTCTGGCAAATGCCAAATGTCCTGCACGGTGTTGGGCTGTAAACACAACCCCCACCTGTGGACGTTGGGCCCTCATACCACCCTCATGGAGTCTGTTTCTGATCGTATGAGTAGACACATGCACATTTGTGGCTTGCTGGAGGTCATTTTGCAGGGCTCTGGCAGTGCTCCTCTTGTTCCTCCTTGCACAAAGGCAGAGGTAGCGGTCCTGCTGCTGGGTTGTTGCCCTCCTACAGCCTCCTCCACATCTCCTGATGTACTGGCCTGTCTCCTGGTAGCGCCTCCATGCTCTGGACACTACGCTGACAGACACAGCAAACCTTCTTGCCACAGCTCGCATTGATGTGCCATCCTGGATGAGCTGCACTACCTGAGCCACTTGTGTGGGTTGTAGACTCCGTCTCATGCTACCACTAGAGTGAAAGCACCGCCAGCTTTCAAAAGTGACCAAAACATCAGCCAGAAAGCATAGGAGCTGAGAAGTGGTCTCTGGTCACCACCTGCAGAACAACTCCTTTATTGGGGGTGTCTTGCTAATTGCCTATAAGTCTCCACGCCCCCCACTCTGCTCTGCCCCTCCCCTCTCTGTTGTCCTCCACCTCCTTTTCCCCTATGTAACAGCTTTATCCCAACCCCCCTCTTCCACCTCCGCTCCCGTACATAATCGGCGGCCACTTCTGTTTTAGCCTAGGGTGGCTGGTACCCTTAATCAGGCTCTAGATCCCGGTGATCAGGAGACTGATGCAGGAATTCCAAAAGCCGGTGAAATACCGCCGTATGGAATCCTGACCACCGCAGGTTATTCCCACTCAGTTGGTAGGCCCACGTCCCAATCGAGTGGGAAACTGGGAATATAACCTGTGGCGACTGAAGCAAGCCACCAAGCCCTATGAGTGGCGAGCGCAGCGAGCCCGTGAGGGGCCTTGCTGCCGGGATTCGAACAAATGGGATGCCGCTGTCGGTATACTGAAAGTCGGCATCCTGTCTGCCGGTAAAACATATGTATTCCGTTAACTATACTAAGGTGTAAATATAACTATATGGGTGAGATTCAAATGATATATCACGCCCAATTTCCTTTATAAAATGATCTCCATTATCGCGCATATTGCGCCCATAGTAATCAGGTTTAGCTGTGTAAAGGGTTGGGTGCCTCGCTACTCCGAGCTGAAATAATGATACAACGTCTCTGAGGGCAGAAACAGAATCGGTGTGGAAATGGGTGAAAAGATTTGATTCCCGCCCTATGAATACATACATGACTTATGTGATATATTCAATTGGTAAGTGATACAGTGTTATAGAAAAAGATACATTAGTATCCAATTACAACTGTAGATTGTGGCCCATGATTCACTCTTTTTAGCAGCCTAAAGGGGGATACACACGTTTTTAGCCTAAAAAATAAATGATAACGACATGACTGACTTTATCATTTATTTTTAGGCTTATATATCGTCCAGTGTGTATGGTAAGAATGCTAAATTGATTTCTCACAAATATTTAAAATGCCCGCTCTAATATATATTGTAAATGCCTGCACATCTTATTACCATATCCCATGAATGTGCGCTGTACATCGCACAACACTGCATCCCATAAGAGAAAACAATACACCCACACATTATCTGAGTTCCAAAGCTCATTGATGTATATATTTGTTGTTAAAAGGATATGGATTCAATATATATTACAAAGTACAGTATACCTATAGTTACATGAATACAACTCACACAGTAAACAGTTAGAACATACAATTACATACAGTTATATGCAGTTTCAGTTACATGCCAGCGATACAATACCATATCTTTCTCATATAAATTTGTCCCTCCATATGACTCTCGCTCTCTCTCTTTCCTCTGTAAAATCATGCAAAACCTCCATCTCCCTCTGAGACCAAAAAGGAACTAACTTCCTGTGTGGTCAGCAGAGTATTATCTAGTTTCTGGGGGAGGGGACTCTCTTTCATTCATGATTGAGTCACTAGTTTCTTTGTATGTGCTGAACATGCTCAGCCCTTGGGGACGTCCAAAGGGGCTGGCCTGAGTTTCCTGTTTGGAACTTCTATTGTTCAAATAAAAGTGATTTTAGCTTTTATACATTCAATCATAATTATCTGCTGCAATGTCCTACAACTTAATAACAAGTATCAAATTAATCTACACATTAAGCTGGTTGTTTTAATAGTAAATATGATAGGTGTATCTGGTTTCGTTCAAATAATACACATACATGACATTAATTCATTAGATAATTTCAAATCATCATGATGTCTGGCACTTGATATTATTATAATTATGTACTGTATGAAATAAGTGTTGAATCCATCTCTGTGGCATGTCCATGTAAATGCGTGTGTTACCATATATGGCTGTGCTCGCTGCGCGTATTTGCAAGAATAGCGACTTAAATGTGTGTAGTTTGTATGTTCTCTTTATGTAATATTTTTGACTTCGACGGTCCACCCTTTGGCAGTAAACAATAACTGCCATCAATTATTAACATAAGAAAAAAAATATTTCATACCATAATCGGTGACCTAGACACAAGTATGTATGCATTTCGCAAATCAGACACTTGACTATATTTGGGGAAGACAGGGAGGAGGACGAGACATCCTCTATATGCACTCGGCGGTCACGGGACCACTGGTTGGGTGTGGGACAACATTCAACCTATAGAGTATGCTGGGACAGTGCTTTGGCCTATAATGTCTGATTTGCGACGAACATTTTACACATACATGTACCTACGTCTTTGTACACTGATGTTTGGATTCGATTGAGGTTCTGCTGGGGAGACGAAGAAGACACAAACAAATCGTGACAGTGACATATAAAATTTTCATGATCTACATATTCCTATCATTTTCTGAACATTGTTTCCATTTCTGGAACGTATGCTAGGTCTGTTTAATCATTGAACAAGGGTTATAAGTAGTGCCCTTCCTAAATAACATAAACCTTCAGAGTTCGGGGAGAGCCACTCATAAACCTTTCTTCCACATATATTAATGAGCTCTTTATCTGCAATGTGTGAATAGCCATTGTCTGACTGTTCCTGATTACCTCTGAACTCCATAACTACTAGACCTTTGATTTTTCTCTGACTTTAACAAACTGATCGGCTAATCCTGGGATCCTATAAGGAGATCACTCCTTCCTACAGAACCAGTTCCAGTCCCACACTCGACTCCTCATAAAAAACCTAGCAAAAATAGAATATCCTGAAAGAAAATGTTTGTCAGCGGGAAAGAGAGAAAAGAGAGATAGAACAAAACAACTCTTGTTCATAACAAATCAATTACAATGACTGGCCTTTCTGCAGTCCTTTAGTACGCTCAGGTAGTGTTCAACAGTGCCGCCTCTCAGTCTTCACGGAACAGAGTCTCTGGTGATACTTTTGCGATCTCTTTGCCTTGCTCTTTGAATACACAGTTCACTTGGAACACACAGTTCACTTTGCTCTCCACCTTGCTCTTTGAACACACAGTTCACTTGGAACACACAGTTCACTTTGCTCTCCACCTTGCTCTTTGAACACACAAACTCGATGAATGTGAGCAATAAACTACTTTGTCACGAGTTCTCTCCGGGTCAGCGACCTTCTTGCAGTGGGGCGAGTGGACCCAAGTCTTTCTTTCGGCGACCTTTAGTGCTGTCAACAAATCTTGGTATGGTCCTTCCCACCTGTCTATTAGGCAACCTGAGCGTAAGGGCTATCACACAGTCTCTTGGTTCATAATCAATACAGTTAGCATTTGGCATACCAACAATCAACAGTTTCAAGTTCTTTTGTCAAGTTCTCAAATGCTGGCTCATCTCAACAAGGTACTGTACTGTCACCTCATTGGTGTATTTCTGATCATTGTGCGGATCAATCATGACATGAGGTTGTCTTCCAAAAACAACCCCAAAAAAAAACCACAAATACGAAAACCAAAACAAATTTCGAAGAGGGTGATTCGTCGAGTGAAGATCTGGGAGTGGTTCCGAAGCTACATAATACTAGTGGCAGTATCTATGATCACAATAGTACAATTTCAGGCTTTGCTCCTACTTCTAGGCGTACCATTATCTACACACAAATTTCTGCACAATTTTTCTTTGCGGTAAACACAGCAGCATCCGTGGTGGCAGGAAATGCCTCTACCCAGTTTGAGAAAACATCAGTGCACACCAATACATAACAATAATTCCTAAAGGGTGTTAACTGTACGAAGTCGATTTGTATTTCCTGAAAAGATCCGTCTGCAGGAGGGATATGGGATGGCTGTGTTGGTATTGCTTTACCAATATTCTTCCTCAAGCAAGTAAGATAGGTCATTGCTCTCTTACCTGCATGAGAATAGAATCCTGGCGCACACCAGTAGGCTCTCATCAGCCTGCACCTACCCTCTTTACCTAGATGAGTCAGACCGTGTGCCACCTCAGCTAGACTTGGAAGGTATGCTCTGGGGGCTACTGGCTTACCGTGTCCACCTGCCCACAGTCCTGAGGACTCCTGGCCATACCCCTTTGTCCTCCAGACTGCCTCTTCCTGCAGGGAACACAAATTTTTGTATCTTAATTTAACTATCGTGTTTTTGCAATGTAGAGTACCATGAGCATAACTCAAAAAAAAAAAAAAGAAAAGAAACATCTCTAGAGGAGAGAAGGAAGAAGAAAATGAAAAAGAAAATGTCAGGTTTGCCATTCACTAACAGACATATAGTGTCTATACAAAATTTCCCTTCACCAGTATTCCCATTCTCCACCCTTTGTACATGACAAGGCACACTGCAGTAATACTGGTGTTATCGTGCTGTTGAGATATACTGGGTTCGTGCAGAACTCTAAAGGACCTAGGCATGTGGAGTTTGAACTGTACTTGGGTCCATGTATTGTACCACCCTGTGTGAACGCAAAAGATGAAGAGGAAACTGTAGAGAAACAGAATAGAGGTTGGTGACAGATGAGTTTGTAGAGGTGGAGAAGATTTAATAAAAATTTGACAACTGGATTCGGCACTACGGGGAAGTGATTCTCTACTTGGTCTACTCCTTAAAAAAAAAAATTGTGTGTCTTATCTCTACTGGGACTATCCCAGCCATCAATCCAGTGTCCTGTCCATCCTAAGTTCATAGGGAACCCGGTATCTGTGAGTTAATTTCCTCTACCTGTGATGGACATGCATCTAGAACAGTGAAATGTAACATTAGTAAGTTGCATTTATTCTGTTCTTCCCATTAACCGAATCTGTGTTTTCTATATGGCTTATGATTCTCTACTATATGTCCCTTGGTCCCGTCTATGTATTTAATAATGTGGCTTGTGTTTTCTGTCTAGGGGATCTATATTGACTATGTGTCCTACTACTCCTACAATCTCTGGCAAAATGCCCTTCCTTCCTACAAGTGTAACATATTATTGACCATTAGGGATCTGGGGTTTGGACTGATGGGTCTTTCCTGTATGTGCCAGTATACTTACCATCCTCAACCTCTCCACCTGTTGTTCTCTGCGCCTAGCACTATTCTTGTGATGTTCAATAGCACACTATCTAAAATTAGCTACTGTGACCTTTCCAATTTTGCAAAGAAGTCTGCACCCTGACACTCAATGCCTTATTAAGCCCTTCCATTTGTACAGAGACAGCCACCTCCCACTTGCCGAATTAGTGTTTACCAGTGGTCTTATCCAGATGGAAAGTTTTCTATTTCTGCAAAAGACAAAAAAAAAAAAAAATTTAACAAGCTTCTAGGTCATGCAAAGTATTTCATTCAATCCTTCTCATCCCGTATTAAGGGACTGTACGTGGTCCAACAAACATTTCCAAGCTCATCTTTACTAGGGGCATTCTTATATGGTAACTGAAAGAAATACCCTGGGGTTACCTTGTCTCTGTCCGCTTTCCTACTGGCAAATACTAATGTGCAGACAGGTTTTTCTCCATTTCTGACTTTACTTTCTTGATTTTTTGTTTGTTTTATTTTTGGGTTTTACTATATATGTACACGAATGATACCATACTTACCTGTTCCACTGGTCTCAGCCACTTCCCACACAGGCTACTGCTCTTCTTTTACCGGTTGGATACTCCTCTGGGTGCATGAGAAATGGCTGAAAATGATCAGGTCACCTTCTCCTCCTAAATAAAACTTCAACATTCATTAGTACATATATAGGTTACAGTCATATTTTTCATATTTTTATTATTTTCTATAGTTTGTATGCTGGCCGTAACTGCTTCCACATCTACATAAGGCGGTGTACTTGCATTCTCTTTTTTTTTTTCCTACTTATTTATTGTTGCTACAAGTTCAAACAGTTCTTATATTTCCATTCTTGTCTTATATGACTTTGGTTAGACATACCACCTGCAATACCTTAGGATCAAACTCACCAACCCCTCTTGCTGTCACAGGTTTAAACAATTTGTATGTCTGACCCTTTGTTTTTGGGATTTTATCAGACATATTCTTATCCTTAAGTTCTGCAATACCTCTGGTTCAAAGCTGCTCACCTTAGGGAATGGTACCCTATTTTTGTCAGTCATACATTCCCATTCAGACAAAAAGTCTTCAGCGTGTGGACCATATTTCCCACACATAATACTTTTTCCTTTAAACTTCGCTGACCCCTTGGGCCGCGGCTCTTCAAACTGAACCCTGGTTACAAAACGTCCACCGCTTGTGCAATTGGATCCCATCACGGACTTTTTACTTTTGCGCAATCCCCAATGCACAATACGAATAGACGGTGAAAGTTCTCAGAGGGCTTTCACCCACTCACCGCCCACGTTGGCCAGTACTACCATACACTGTCAATAGCGAAGACAATGTACCCAACCTAGGGCCCTACCTGACCTATATTTACTGGAAGTTTTTTTGGAATAACTTACCCTTTCCAGTAAAGTATCGCCCGTTGGAGATATTCCTGAGAGAGACCAGCGAAAACTCCCTATGCACTTTATTATACACAAATCACGCTTGCGTATGCTGTATGCAGCGCTAATGATACCGCGATTTTATGCAAAAGCTCATAAAAAGGATATCAAGTTGCACTATCTATCGCACCCACAAACGCGCGGTCCAATCGCACAGCATATAGGTACTTGTTACTTATTTGCCGTACGACCACGGGTCATTATACAAACTGGGATCCTCAGTCCGGAGCGTAATACCAAAAACAAAACCTTTTAACTTCAATACTTCGCAATACAATGCACTATCACGCTCCTCTACAAATCACCTCACGATTTGCGTATTAAACCTTA
Organism: Pseudophryne corroboree; assembly: GCF_028390025.1. Classification (NCBI taxonomy): domain Eukaryota; kingdom Metazoa; phylum Chordata; class Amphibia; order Anura; family Myobatrachidae; genus Pseudophryne; species Pseudophryne corroboree. The sequence goes on from NC_086447.1 coordinate 187,099,681, forward strand.
TACTAACGTGAGTCAGCCTTCTCATGCCACCAAGCCTCCACTCACTTGATGTACCGAACGACGGGATCCCGAATTACTGGGTTCGAATTTCACTCACTCCTACGTTCGCTCACTCAGGTATACTTGGTTTTTCTGTACAGAAAATATTTTCATTCAGATAGGCAGCTTTACCCCAGAGGCAATACAGTTTTTTAAACTAAATTTAGAGTAATGTACAAAAAGGGGGTGAATGGCGCTCGTGTGTCTGGATATTTTGTTTGGGCTGCAACCTATGGATGAAGCACCTCCAAGAGTACTTCACGTAGACAATAATGATAACGGGTTTTCACAGGTGCGCCTGATATCTATGGTGTGTGTAAAGAGGTGTATAATGATTTGATTACTAAAACAATATGCAGTTTGACACCCTTAACCCTATGCGTAACGTAATGCTGATAAGGAAAAAATGCAATAAACAGTACTACAATGAAAAGATTCTGTTTTTATTATAAATGAATAATAATAATAAATGCTGGGAGTGTGATAAAAAGAAAAAAGAAGAAAGAAAAAGGGGGGGGGGGTTAGGGGAAATGGGTGTGAGGATAATCCTCTGCTGTCAGAAACAGCGATGGAGTTCTTTGTTAGAAAGGTGAAATTTTTTCTAAAATGTTGGTCACTCCAGAATGGTGGCGTCCCACCTCTGAGTGAATCGTTAATAGGTGCAAGGCAAATGTCCAGAGCTTCAGGTGAAGTAATCTATTGTCTTTGGATCCGGAAAAAAGGAAAAAAGAAAAAGTAAAAAGGACCAAGAAAAATATGTGGGGTACCCCTGGGTTGCCGCTGGCGATGAGGGGTCAGGGTATGGTGAGTGCTAGGGTAGTTAGGACTCCGGACAGGCTGTGCCCCTCTACGCCCTGGGCCACCCTGATGTCGCTCTAATGAGCGCAACACGGTGCCCTGGACAGAAGGGGAACAGTCATGAGTCTTGGAGAGAGAGGTAGGGGCTGCTTCTAGCACAGTTAGTGCTGTCCGCCGCGCCTTCTCCTCTCCTACAGAGTCCCTTACCTTGTAGCTTCTGCTCCGTCTCCTTGTCTCTCCGCCAGCGGTCTTCTCCGTATCGGTCGCGGCCCGGCGTTCTCCTGCACTTCCGGGTTGGTCTAACCACGTGACCAGTCTCGGGTGCCTCCGGGTCCCGTCTATCTCTCGTCGTCCTCTCGTTCTCTCCGTCCTCCGTCTTTCTTGTCTCTTGTTCTGCCGCTCTGTTAGTTAGATTGTCAGTAGATAAACGATGTTTGAAGGTAGTAGTGTGCGTTCGCTCCAACGCGTATCGGCCAGTGTTGGCCTTCGTCAGGGAGTCCGTTTCCGCCATCTTTGGTGTGGGCTTTTTATGCCCACATCCAGCGGGAGTGGCTTGGGATAATTGTTCCATATTGAGAACAGGGGAAGGGGGAGGAGCCGGTTAGTCAGATAGGAATTTTTCAGAGTAATAGTGGTGGATCGAAGAGAAATTGTGTAAAAAGGAAAAAAGAAATGTATAAATTAAAATAAAGCAAAAAGTTAAATCGGTTCTAGTCTGTTAATCTTTTATGTCCATGATTGTGTGTGAGAAGATATATTAATAATGTTATTTATTGGATTAATACGCAATGTTATCGAATACACATCTTGGTGCAATTGATTTTTATTTGGCATGGAAAGAAGTGCAGTAATTAGAATAATCTGGAAGAATGAACTAAATGAATGAAGTGCAGTAATTATATTAGACTAAAAGAATGAAAAGTAATAATAATAATAATAATATTAAATAATAATAAAAAATAATAATAAAGATATACATATATATATAAATTAAAGATTAAGTAAATGAATGAATAGTGAATGATAAATTGTAGAAAATTAAATAAAATAAAATGGAAATATATATATATATATATATATGGATAAGTAATGGATCCGTGTGTATTGTGATCTGTCTTTTTCGCATATCAGGGCTATGTTGCTTAGTATGCACATTCAAACGATTACTTTCGTATTGGGATTAATTCCTATGATCATTACTAATGGGGTTATTGGTTTAAAAACTCCTCCTACATGTAGGAGTATGAATCAATGTGTGTACTGTATGCAGTCTAATGTCCCTTCTACGTCCACAATATTGTCATTTGCCTGTGATTATTGTCCTTACCTCATTGTCTAAATTTAACCCATGAGGTTTTAGAGTCTTTAATGTAAACATCCATTTTAGCTCTTCTTTGTTTATTGTCCTGAGGAAATCTCCCCCTCTCCAATTTTGTTTCACCATTTTTATGCCTAACACTTTCATCCCTTCTGGGTTCTGTTTATGTCTTTCTCTGAAATGGTTAGAGAGACTGTGTGTTTCTAGGCCTTTCTTTATGTTCCTTATGTGTTCTGAAGTTCTTGTTTTTAGTAGAGATGAGCGGGTTCGGTTCCTCGGAAACCGAACCCGCCCGAACTTCATGTTTTTTTACACGGGTCCGAGCGACTCGGATCTTCCCGCCTTGCTCGGTTAACCCGAGCGCGCCTGAACGTCATCATCCCGCTGTCGGATTCTCGCGAGGCTCGGATTCTATATAAGGAGCCGCGCGTCGCCGCCATTTTCACACGTGCATTGAGATTCATAGGGAGAGGACGTGGCTGGCGTCCTCTCCGTTTATAGAGAAGAGAAGAAGAGAGTGAGACTAGAGTAGAGAGAGACACAGTAGTAATTTTGGGGAGCATTAGGAGGAGTACTACTACTTGCTGAAGTGATAGATAGATAGTGTGACTGTATAATGTATATCTGACTTGTGGGGGAGACACTGACAGTGGGGAGCAGTTAGAGTCTGAGAGCAGGACTCAGGAGTACATATAACGTACAGTGCACACTTTTGCTGCCAGAGTGCCACACTGCCATTGTGACCACACTGACCACCAGTATAATATATATTGTGATTGTCTGCTTAGGAGTACTACTTGCAAGTTGCTGATAGTGTGACCAGTGACCTGACCACCAGTTTAATAATCACCACCAGTTTAATATATATATATATATATATATATATATAATTGTATATAATATATATATATATATAATATTGTATACCACCTACCCGTTTTTTTTTTTCTTTCTTCTTCTTTATACATACTACTATAGTAGCTTACTGTAGCAGTCTGCGGTGCTGCTGAGCTGACAGTGTCCAGCAGGTCCGTCATCAGTCATTACATAATAAATATATATACCTGTCCGGCTGCAGTACTAGTGATATTATATATATATATATGTATTAATTTCATCTCATTATCATCCAGTCTATATTAGCAGCAGACACAGTACGGTAGTCCACGGCTGTAGCTACCTCTGTGTCGGCAGTCGCTGGTCCATCCATAATTGTATACCACCTACCCGTGTTTTTTTTTTTTTTCTTTCTTCTTGATACATACTACTATAGTAGCTTACTGTAGCAGTCTGCGGTGCTGCTGAGCTGACAGTGTCCAGCAGGTCCGTCATCAGTCATTACATAATAAATATATATACCTGTCCGGCTGCAGTACTAGTGATATTATATATATATATATATATATATATATATATATATTAATTTCATCTCATTATCATCCAGTCTATATTAGCAGCAGACACAGTACGGTAGTCCACGGCTGTAGCTACCTCTGTGTCGGCACTCCTGGTCCATCCATAATTGTATACCACCTACCCGTGTTTTTTTTTTTTCTTTCTTCTTGATACATACTACTATAGTAGCTTACTGTAGCAGTCTGCGGTGCTGCTGAGCTGACAGTGTCCAGCAGGTCCGTCATCAGTCATTACATAATAAATATATATACCTGTCCGGCTGCAGTACTAGTGATATATTATATATATATATATATATATATATATATATATATATATATTAATTTCATCTCATTATCATCCAGTCTATATTAGCAGCAGACACAGTACGGTAGTCCACGGCTGTAGCTACCTCTGTGTCAGCAGTCGCTGGTCCATCCATAATTGTATACCACCTACCCGTGTTTTTTTTTTTTTTTTTTCTTCTTGATACATACTACTATAGTAGCTTACTGTAGCAGTCTGCGGTGCTGCTGAGCTGACAGTGTCCAGCAGGTCCGTCATCAGTCATTACATAATAAATATATATACCTGTCCGGCTGCAGTACTAGTGATATTATATATATATATATATATATATATATATTAATTTCATCTCATTATCATCCAGTCTATATTAGCAGCAGACACAGTACGGTAGTCCACGGCTGTAGCTACCTCTGTGTCGGCAGTCGCTGGTCCATCCATAATTGTATACCACCTACCCGTGTTTTTTTTTTTTCTTTCTTCTTGATACATACTACTATAGTAGCTTACTGTAGCAGTCTGCGGTGCTGCTGAGCTGACAGTGTCCAGCAGGTCCGTCATCAGTCATTACATAATAAATATATATACCTGTCCGGCTGCAGTACTAGTGATATTATATATATATATATATATTAATTTCATCTCATTATCATCCAGTCTATATTAGCAGCAGACACAGTACGGTAGTCCACGGCTGTAGCTACCTCTGTGTCGGCAGTCGCTGGTCCATCCATAATTGTATACCACCTACCCGTGTTTTTTTTTTTTCTTTCTTCTTGATACATACTACTATAGTAGCTTACTGTAGCAGTCTGCGGTGCTGCTGAGCTGACAGTGTCCAGCAGGTCTGTCATCAGTCATTACATAATAAATATATATACCTGTCCGGCTGCAGTACTAGTGATATTATATATATATATATATATATATATATTAATTTCATCTCATTATCATCCAGTCTATATTAGCAGCAGACACAGTACGGTAGTCCACGGCTGTAGCTACCTCTGTGTCGGCAGTCGCTGGTCCATCCATAATTGTATACCACCTACCCGTGTTTTTTTTTTTTTCTTTCTTTCTTCTTGATACATACTACTATAGTAGCTTACTGTAGCAGTCTGCGGTGCTGCTGAGCTGACAGTGTCCAGCAGGTCCGTCATCAGTCATTACATAATAAATATATATACCTGTCCGGCTGCAGTACTAGTGATATTATATATATATATATATATATATATTAATTTCGTCTCATTATCATCCAGTCTATATTAGCAGCAGACACAGTACGGTAGTCCACGGCTGTAGCTACCTCTGTGTCGGCAGTCGCTGGTCCATCCATAAGTATACTAGTATCCATCCATCTCCATTGTTTATTTACCTGAGGTGCCTTTTAGTTGTGCCTATTAAAATATGGAGAACAAAAATGTTGAGGTTCCAAAATTAGGGAAAGATCAAGATCCACTTCCACCTCGTGCTGAAGCTGCTGCCACTAGTCATGGCCGAGACGATGAAATGCCAGCAACGTCGTCTGCCAAGGCCGATGCCCAATGTCATAGTACAGAGCATGTAAAATCCAAAACACCAAATATCAGTAAAAAAAGGACTCCAAAATCTAAAATAAAATTGTCGGAGGAGAAGCGTAAACTTGCCAATATGCCATTTACCACACGGAGTGGCAAGGAACGGCTGAGGCCCTGGCCTATGTTCATGGCTAGTGGTTCAGCTTCACATGAGGATGGAAGCACTCAGCCTCTCGCTAGAAAAATGAAAAGACTCAAGCTGGCAAAAGCACCGCAAAGAACTGTGCGTTCTTCGAAATCCCAAATCCACAAGGAGAGTCCAATTGTGTCGTTTGCGATGCCTGACCTTCCCAACACTGGACGTGAAGAGCATGCGCCTTCCACCATTTGCACGCCCCCTGCAAGTGCTGGAAGGAGCACCCGCAGTCCAGTTCCTGATAGTCAGATTGAAGATGTCAGTGTTGAAGTACACCAGGATGAGGAGGATATGGGTGTTGCTGGCGCTGGGGAGGAAATTGACCAGGAGGATTCTGATGGTGAGGTGGTTTGTTTAAGTCAGGCACCCGGGGAGACACCTGTTGTCCGTGGGAGGAATAGGGCCGTTGACATGCCTGGTGAAAATACCCAAAAAATCAGCTCTTCGGTGTGGAAGTATTTCACCAGAAATGCGGACAACATTTGTCAAGCCGTGTGTTGCCTTTGTCAAGCTGTAATAAGTAGGGGTAAGGACGTTAACCACCTCGGAACATCCTCCCTTATACGTCACCTGCAGCGCATTCATAATAAGTCAGTGACAAGTTCAAAAACTTTGGGCGACAGCGGAAGCAGTCCACTGACCAGTAAATCCCTTCCTCTTGTAACCAAGCTCACGCAAACCACCCCACCAACTCCCTCAGTGTCAATTTCCTCCTTCCCCAGGAATGCCAATAGTCCTGCAGGCCATGTCACTGGCAATTCTGACGAGTCCTCTCCTGCCTGGGATTCCTCCAATGCATCCTTGCGTGTAACGCCTACTGCTGCTGGCGCTGCTGTTGTTGCTGCTGGGAGTCGATGGTCATCCCAGAGGGGAAGTCGTAAGCCCACTTTTACTACTTCCACCAAGCAATTGACTGTCCAACAGTCCTTTGCGAGGAAGATGAAATATCACAGCAGTCATCCTGTTGCAAAGCGGATAACTGAGGCCTTGACAACTATGTTGGTGTTAGACGTGCGTCCGGTATCCGCCGTTAGTTCACAGGGAACTAGACAATTTGTTGAGGTAGTGTGCCCCCGTTACCAAATACCATCTAGGTTCCACTTCTCTAGGCAGGCGATACCGAGAATGTACACGGACGTCAGAAAAAGACTCACCAGTGTCCTAAAAAATGCAGTTGTACCCAATGTCCACTTAACCACGGACATGTGGACAAGTGGAGCAGGGCAGGGTCAGGACTATATGACTGTGACAGCCCACTGGGTAGATGTATGGACGCCCGCCGCAAGAACAGCAGCGGCGGCACCAGTAGCAGCATCTCGCAAACGCCAACTCTTTCCTAGGCAGGCTACGCTTTGTATCACCGGTTTCCAGAATACGCACACAGCTGAAAACCTCTTACGGCAACTGAGGAAGATCATCGCGGAATGGCTTACCCCAATTGGACTCTCCTGTGGATTTGTGGCATCGGACAACGCCAGCAATATTGTGTGTGCATTAAATATGGGCAAGTTCCAGCACGTCCCATGTTTTGCACATACCTTGAATTTGGTGGTGCAGAATTTTTTAAAAAACGACAGGGGCGTGCAAGAGATGCTGTCGGTGGCCAGAAGAATTGCGGGACACTTTCGGAGGACAGGCACCACGTACAGAAGACTGGAGCACCACCAAAAACGCCTGAACCTGCCCTGCCATCATCTGAAGCAAGAAGTGGTAACGAGGTGGAATTCAACCCTATATATGCTTCAGAGGTTGGAGGAGCAGCAAAAGGCCATTCAAGCCTATACAATTGAGCACGATATAGGAGGTGGAATGTACCTGTCTCAAGCGCAGTGGAGAATGATTTCAACGTTGTGCAAGGTTCTGCAACCTTTTGAACTTGCCACACGTGAAGTCAGTTCAGACACTGCCAGCCTGAGTCAGGTCATTCCCCTCATCAGGCTTTTGCAGAAGAAGCTGGAGGCATTGAAGGAGGAGCTAAAAGGGAGCGATTCCGCTAGGCATGTGGGACTTGTGGATGGAGCCCTTAATTCGCTTAACAAGGATTCACGGGTGGTCAATCTGTTGAAATCAGAGCACTACATTTTGGCCACCGTGCTCGATCCTAGATTTAAAACCTACCTTGGATCTCTCTTTCCGGCAGACACAAGTCTGCTGGGGTTCAAAGACCTGCTGGTGAGAAAATTGTCAAGTCAAGCGGAACGCGACCTGTCAACATCTCCTCCTTCACATTCTCCCGCAACTGGGGGTGCGAGAAAAGGCTCAGAATTCCGAGCCCACCCGCTGGCGGTGATGCAGGGCAGTCTGGAGCGACTGCTGATGCTGACATCTGGTCCGGACTGAAGGACCTGACAACGATTACGGACATGTCGTCTACTGTCACTGCATATGATTCTCTCCCCATTGAAAGAATGGTGGAGGATTATATGAGTGACCGCATCCAAGTAGGCACGTCAGACAGTCCGTACTTATACTGGCAGGAAAAAGAGGCAATTTGGAGGCCCTTGCACAAACTGGCTTTATTCTACCTAAGTTGCCCTCCCACAAGTGTGTACTCCGAAAGAGTGTTTAGTGCCGCCGCTCACCTTGTCAGCAATCGGCGTACGAGGTTACTTCCAGAAAATGTGGAGAAGATGATGTTCATTAAAATGAATTATAATCAATTCCTCCGTGGAGACATTGACCAGCAGCAATTGCCTCCACAAAGTAGTACACAGGGAGCTGAGATGGTGGATTCCAGTGGGGACGAATTGATAATCTGTGAGGAGCGGGATGTACACGGTGATATATCGGAGGATGATGATGAGGTGGACATCTTGCCTCTGTAGAGCCAATTTGTGCAAGGAGAGATTAATTGCTTCTTTTTCGGTGGGGGTCCAAACCAACCCGTCATTTCAGTCACAGTCGTGTGGCAGACCCTGTCACTGAAATGATGGGTTGGTTAAAGTGTGCATGTCCTGTTTATACAACATAAGGGTGGGTGGGAGGGCCCAAGGACAATTCCATCTTGCACCTCTTTTTTCTTTCATTTTTATTTGTGTCATGTGCTGTTTGGGGAGTGTTTTTTGGAAGGGCCATCCTGCGTGCCACTGCAGTGCCACTCCTAGATGGGCCAGGTGTTTGTGTCGGCCACTAGGGTCGCTTATCTTACTCACACAGCTACCTCATTGCGCCTCTTTTTTTCTTCTTTGCGTCATGTGCTGTTTGGGGAGTGTTTTTTGGAAGGGCCATCCTGCGTGCCACTGCAGTGCCACTCCTAGATGGGCCAGGTGTTTGTGTCGGCCACTAGGGTCGCTTATCTTACTCACACAGCTACCTCATTGCGCCTCTTTTTTTCTTCTTTGCGTCATGTGCTGTTTGGGGAGTGTTTTTTGGAAGGGCCATCCTGCGTGACACTGCAGTGCCACTCCTAGATGGGCCAGGTGTTTGTGTCGGCCACTAGGGTCGCTTAGCTTAGTCATCCAGCGACCTCGGTGCAAATTTTAGGACTAAAAATAATATTGTGAGGTGTGAGGTATTCAGAATAGACTGAAAATGAGTGGAAATTATGGTTTTTGAGGTTAATAATACTTTGGGATCAAAATGACCCCCAAATTCTATGATTTAAGCTGTTTTTTAGTGTTTTTTGAAAAAAACACCCGAATCCAAAACACACCCGAATCCGACAAAAAAAATTCGGTGAGGTTTTGCCAAAACACGGTCGAACCCAAAACACGGCCGCGGAACCGAACCCAAAACCAAAACACAAAACCCGAAAAATTTCAAGTGCACATCTCTAGTTTTTAGGGGTCTTGTTGTCCTCCCTATATATTGCAGATGACAAGGGCATTCAATCAAATAGATGACACCCTTAGATTGACATGATATATGTTCCTGGATGTCGAATATTTCTTGTGTGACATTCGATTGGAAGCTTGCAATACCTTTGGTGGAAACATGATTCATTTTACAATATTGGCAAGAGTTGCAATGAAAGAAACCTTTGCTGAGAATATTACCTAATAAGGTGGTCTGTAATGTCTCTCTCTTGTGCAGGTGGCTGTGTGTTATTTTAGATTTGAGGTTGGGTGCCTTCCTGTATATCACCTTCGGTTTGGCTGGTAATATGTCCCCTAGAGTTTCGTCTTGTAAGAGGATGTGCCAATGATTTTGGATAATTTTTTCCAGTTTTCTATTCTTATTATTGTACTGAGTTTGAAATGTTACCTTCCAGTCTTTCATTTGTTCTTTTTTGCTATTTTTGTTTTTATATGTCAGGAGCGTCCCTCTTTCTAGTTCCTCGACTTCCTTTAGGTCTTTGTCTAGTGTGTCTTCCTTATAACCTTTCCTAAGGAACTGGGTTTTCATTTCGTTGGCCTGGGTCTGGTAGTCTTCTATTTTTGTGCAATTCCTCCTAATTGGTGTCCACTGGTGGTGAGGAACAGCTATATCCTCACCACCAGTGGACACCACCCTAATTGGCTACGGAGTATTCCTTCGGGCCAATTTAAAAGAATTAGGAGGAATTGCACAAAAATAGAAGACTACCAGACCCAGGCCAACGAAATGAAAACCCAGTTCCTTAGAAAAGGTTATAAGGAAGACACACTAGACAAAGACCTAAAGGAAGTCGAGGAACTAGAAAGAGGGACGCTCCTGACATATAAAAACAAAAATAGCAAAAAAGAACAAATGAAAGACTGGAAGGTAACATTTCAAACTCAGTACAATAATAAGAATAGAAAACTGGAAAAAATTATCCAAAATCATTGGCACATCCTCTTACAAGACGAAACTCTAGGGGACATATTACCAGCCAAACCGAAGGTGATATACAGGAAGGCACCCAACCTCAAATCTAAAATAACACACAGCCACCTGCACAAGAGAGAGACATTACAGACCACCTTATTAGGTAATATTCTCAGCAAAGGTTTCTTTCATTGCAACTCTTGCCAATATTGTAAAATGAATCATGTTTCCACCAAAGGTACTGCAAGCTTCCAATCGAATGTCACACAAGAAACATACGACATCCAGGAACATATATCATGTCAATCTAAGGGTGTCATCTATTTGATCGAATGCCCTTGTCATCTGCAATATATAGGGAGGACAACAAGACCCCTAAAAACAAGAACTTCAGAACACATAAGGAACATAAAGAAAGGCCTAGAAACACACAGGGGGAAATTTACTAAGCTCCCGATTTTGACCGAGATGGCGTTTTTTCATTAAAGTGTCATCTCGGTAATTTACTAAGCAATAATCACGGCAGTGATGAGGGCATTCGTAATTTTTTGCAAGTCCAAGAAAAAAATTACGAATGAATACACCATCGGTCAAAACGCGGCTGTTTAAGTATGAATCTCGGTCATTTACTAAGAAGTGCAAAGCAAAAAAAAAACAAACACTGCCGTGAAAAATTACAACTCGTAAAAAAGTGCTAAAAAAAAACAGACCTGCTTTTTTTTTCCGTGATTGGATAGGCATGCAGGGATCCATGAGATCCGTGCATGTATATCAGTGGGAAGGGGTGGGAAAGTTGTTATTTTATTAAAAAAAATTGCGTGGGGTCCCCCCTCCTAAGCGTAACCAGCCTCGGGCTCTTTGAGCCGATCCTGGTTGCAGAAATATGGGGGGAAAATTGACAGGGGTTCCCCCATATTTAAGCAACCAGCATCGGGCTCTGCGCCTGGTCCTGGTTCCAAAAATACGGGGGACAAAAAGAGTAGGGGTCCCCCGTATTTTTAAAACCAGCACCGGGCTCCACTAGCTGGACAGATAATGCCACAGCCGGGGGTCACTTTTATATAGTGCCCTGCGGCCGTGGCATCAAAAATCCAACTAGTCACCCCTGGCCGGGGTACCCTGGGGGAGTGGGGACCCCTTCAATCAAGGGGTCCCCCCCCCCCCAGCCACCCAAGGGCCAGGGGTGAAGCCCGAGGCTGTCCCCCCCCATCCAATGGGCTGCGGATGGGGGGGCTGATAGCCTTTGTTGTAAAAGAAAAGATATTGTTTTTAGTAGCAGTACTACAAGTCCCAGCAAGCCTCCCCCGCATGCTGGTACTTGGAGAACCACAAGTACCAGCATGCGGCGGAAAAACGGGCCCGCTGGTACCTGTAGTACTACTACTAAAAAAATACCCAAAAAAACACAAGACACACACACCGTGAAAGTATAATTTTATTACATACATACACACATACATACATACATACTTACCTTATGTTCCCACGCAGGTCGGTCCTCTTCTCCAGTAGAATCCAAGGGGTACCTGTTGAAGAAATTATACTCACGAGATCCAGGGGTCCAGGGTCCTCGGGGAATCCAGGTGTAATCCACGTACTTGAAAAAAATAACAAAACGGACACCCGAGCCACGCACTAAAAGGGGACCCATGTTTTCACATGGGCCCCCTTTCCACGAATGCCAGAAACCCACTCTGACTGATGTCTAAGTGGGTTTCTTCAGCCAATCAGGGAGTGCCACGTTGTAGCACTCTCCTGATCAGCTGTGTGCTCCTGTACTGAGTGACAGGCGGCACACGGCAGTGTTACAATGTAGCGCCTATGCGCTCCATTGTAACCAATGCTGGGAACTTTCTGCTCAGCGGTGACGTCACTTTAGGTCAACCGCAGGGCAGAAAGTTCCCAGCATTGGTTACAATGGAGCGCATAGGCGCTACATTGTAACACTGCCGTGTGCCGCCTGTCACTCAGTACAGGAGCACACAGCCGATCAGGAGAGTGCTACAACGTGGCACTCCCTGATTGGCTGAAGAAACCCACTTAGACATCAGTCAGAGTGGGTTTCTGGCAGTCGGGAAAAGGGGATCCATGTGCAAACATGGGTCCCCTTTTAGTGCGTGGCTCGGGTGTCCGTTTTGTTATTTTTTTCAAGTACGTGGATTACACCTGGATTCCCCGAGGACCCTGGACCCCTGGATCTCGTGAGTATAATTTCTTCAACAGGTACCCCTTGGATTCTACAGGAGAAGAGGACCGACCTGCGTGGGAACATAAGGTAAGTATGTATGTATGTATGTGTGTATGTATGTAATAAAATTATACTTTCACGGTGTGTGTGTCTTGTGTTTTTTTGGGTATTTTTTTAGTAGTAGTACTACAGGTACCAGCGGGCCCGTTTTTCCGCCGCATGCTGGTACTTGTGGTTCTCCAAGTACCAGCATGCGGGGGAGGCTTGCTGGGACTTGTAGTACTGCTACTAAAAACAATATCTTTTCTTTTACAACAAAGGCTATCAGCCCCCCCATCCGCAGCCCATTGGATGGGGGGGGACAGCCTCGGGCTTCACCCCTGGCCCTTGGGTGGCTGGGGGGGGGACCCCTTGATTGAAGGGGTCCCCACTCCTCCAGGGTACCCCGGCCAGGGGTGACTAGTTGGATTTTTGATGCCCCGGCCGCAGGGCACTATATAAAAGTGACCCCCGGCTGTGGCATTATCTGTCCAGCTAGTGGAGCCCGGTGCTGGTTTTAAAAATACGGGGGACCCCTACTCTTTTTGTCCCCCGTATTTTTGGAACCAGGACCAGGCACAGAGCCCGATGCTGGTTGCTTAAATATGGGGGAACCCCTGTCATTTTTTTTCCCATATTTCTGCAACCAGGATCGGCTCAAAGAGCCCGAGGCTGGTTATGCTTAGGAGGGGGGACCCCACGCAATTTTTATTTAAATATTTGACAGTGTTTAATTTAAAAAAAACAAAAAAAATGAACCCCAGCACGGACCACACAGATCCGGCCGAGATTCATTGTAAAAAAGTCGGCAGTGTTTTGCTAATCACTGCCGTAAAAATAGAAAAAAAACCACGAATGACATCGACATCGGAACAAAAGAAAAACCCGAATACGACAGCTTAGTAAATTTGTCGTAATCAATTCAAAAAGTTGCAGTTTTACACTTTCGATGTCATTCGTGATTGAACTTTGACCTGAAACGGGAAAATACGAATCTTAGTAAATTTACCCCACAGTCTCTCTAACCATTTCAGAGAAAGACATAAACAGAACCCAGAAGGGATGAAAGTGTTAGGCATAAAAATGGTGAAACAAAATTGGAGAGGGGGAGATTTCCTCAGGACAATAAACAAAGAAGAGCTAAAATGGATGTTTACATTAAAGACTCTAAAACCTCATGGGTTAAATTTAGACAATGAGGTAAGGACAATAATCACAGGCAAATGACAATATTGTGGACGTAGAAGGGACATTAGACTGCATACAGTACACACATTGATTCATACTCCTACATGTAGGAGGAGTTTTTAAACCAATAACCCCATTAGTAATGATCATAGGAATTAATCCCAATACGAAAGTAATCGTTTGTATGTGCATACTAAGCAACATAGCCCTGATATGCGAAAAAGACAGATCACAATACACACGGATCCATTACTTATCCATATATATATATATATATATATATTTTTTTTTCCATTTTATTTTATTTAATTTTCTACAATTTATCATTCACTATTCATTCATTTACTTAATCTTTAATTTATATATATATATATGTATATCTTTATTATTATTTTTCATTATTATTTAATATTATTATTATTATTATTACTTTTCATTCTTTTAGTCTAATATAATTAGTGCACTTCATTCATTTAGTTCATTCTTCCAGATTATTCTAATTACTGCACTTCTTTCCATGCCAAATAAAAATCAATTGCACCAAGATGTGTATTCGATAACATTGCGTATTAATCCAATAAATAACATTATTAATATATCTTCTCACACACAATCATGGACATAAAAGATTAACAGACTAGAACCGATTTAACTTTTTGCTTTATTTTAATTTATACATTTCTTTTTTCCTTTTTACACAATTTCTCTTCGATCCACCACTATTACTCTGAAAAATTCCTATCTGACTAACCGGCTCCTCCCCCTTCCCCTGTTCTCAATATGGAACAATTATCCCAAGCCACTCCCGCTGGATGTGGGCATAAAAAGCCCACACCAAAGATGGCGGAAACGGACTCCCTGACGAAGGCCAACACTGGCCGATACGCGTTGGAGCGAACGCACACTACTACCTTCAAACATCGTTTATCTACTGACAATCTAACTAACAGAGCGGCAGAACAAGAGACAAGAAAGACGGAGGACGGAGAGAACGAGAGGACGACGAGAGATAGACGGGACCCGGAGGCACCCGAGACTGGTCACGTGGTTAGACCATCCCGGAAGTGCAGGAGAACGCCGGGCCGCGACCGATACGGAGAAGACCGCTGGCGGAGGGACAAGGAGACGGAGCAGAAGCTACAAGGTAAGGGACTCTGTAGGAGAGGAGAAGGCGCGGCGGACAGCACTAACTGTGCTAGAAGCAGCCCCTACCTCTCTCTCCAAGACTCATGACTGTTCCCCTTCTGTCCAGGGCACCGTGTTGCGCTCATTAGAGCGACATCAGGGTGGCCCAGGGCGTAGAGGGGCACAGCCTGTCCGGAGTCCTAACTACCCTAGCACTCACCATACCCTGACCCCTCATCGCCAGCGGCAACCCAGGGGTACCCCACATATTTTTCTTGGTCCTTTTTACTTTTTCTTTTTTCCTTTTTTCCGGATCCAAAGACAATAGATTACTTCACCTGAAGCTCTGGACATTTGCCTTGCACCTATTAACGATTCACTCAGAGGTGGGACGCCACCATTCTGGAGTGACCAACATTTTAGAAAAAATTTCACCTTTCTAACAAAGAACTCCATCGCTGTTTCTGACAGCAGAGGATTATCCTCACACCCATTTCCCCTAACCCCCCCCCCCTTTTTCTTTCTTCTTTTTTCTTTTTATCACACTCCCAGCATTTATTATTATTATTCATTTATAATAAAAACAGAATCTTTTCATTGTAGTACTGTTTATTGCATTTTTTCCTTATCAGCATTACGTTACGCATAGGGTTAAGGGTGTCAAACTGCATATTGTTTTAGTAATCAAATCATTATACACCTCTTTACACACACCATAGATATCAGGCGCACCTGTGAAAACCCGTTAAATTTAGAGTAACCTGCTTTTGAAATCTGATAGTTATGTGCTATTGTATTAAATGCCTACTATCCCACCTTTGAACTAAACGACACTATTGTATAATTTGTACTCAGCGCCCGCATTCTTCCGCACTTTGCGCAAACACGCGACCGTGCGTGTCTCTTATGCTGCGTGCGCAGTCCTTTACTTTGTCCGAGACACGTGTACAAAACCCTGCGTCTGCAATAAAACAAATCATACTACTCTATAAATGTGAGCAATAAAACTACTATTGCCCACTAAACACAACACAGTTTCTTTCTGTATAAACCTTTACAACTAGGCCAGACTGTGTTTGTGCTTTACGCTTACTTCCTTAAATATTTATTTTAGTTTTAACTATATAGCAACAAATATCTCCGGTTTCACACAGGTCTAAATTAATCTAGCAATGATCAATAATTTAAATGATATGATTCAGATTGGATAGCCATCTTGCAGAACATACATTGATATAAACACACACATAATTATAATAATTATATATATGTACCATTCACTGGTCTCCTGAGACTCATTTACCCATTCAGTGCTTCTAATTTGCATATCAACAGAGGTTCATATGCCTGTTCAAGAGGGTAGTGGGACAGGTTCATTAACATTTCAATGGCTAGCCTAAACTAGCAAGCAGAGTTACTAAATCCTAGAGGCAAAAAAAAACAACTTTGTTTATATCTGTGTGTAATTCTTACATCAAGTATTCATCTCACTATTAACTTTCGCTAGGCCCCATTGAAACTATTTGTAATTGACTATGGCATGGGTTAAATAAATGCATTGGTAACTCATAAATCGTGTTTCATGTGACCAAGGAAAGCTGATTATTCTGAGCAGACTGAAAATCAGCCATTTAGAAAAATGACCTTCCCAAAATGGCCGCTGCTGCTCCCCCTTCCACATCCATGAGGGTTACACAAAATGGTGGACAGGCCATGTGGTTAGTCCAAAATGGAGGACAGACCATGAGGCTTCCTTTGTCACAAAGAAATCACACATCATTCAAGCATCAGAAGTTATTTTAGGCCTGAGTTAAAAAAAAACTATATCAAGGCTATGCAGCAACTTTTAAATGTACTTTTAACCCTACTTAATAGATAAGCAATCCAATCTGAATCAAACACAATATGACTTATTTGAACCTTGTTTTGCAACAATAAAAATACATTTTAGCATCTTAAATATTATGAGAAACGCGTTGTCCCTTGAATTTCATATCAGCAGCTTACTGATACCACAACAATACATTAACATGGATGTTATTTTCATCAGCTTCTCAATGCATCCATTGGAGGCGGTCAATTACAGCCGCGTTTGTAATGTACAGTGCATCATTAAGACCTTGATATTCCGTAAGAGCCCTCATCTAAGAATGCCAAATTGATTTCTCACAAATATTTAAAATGCCCGCTCTAATATATATTGTAAATGCCTGCACATCTTATTACCATATCCCATGAATGTGCGCTGTACATCGCACAACACTGCATCCCATAAGTGAAAACAATACACCCACACATTATCTGAGTTCCAAAGCTCATTGATGTATATATTTGTTGTTAAAAAGATATGGATTCAATATATATTACAAAGTACAGTATACCTATAGTTACATGAATACAACTCACACAGTAAACAGTTAGAACATACAATTACATACAGTTATATGCAGTTTCAGTTACATGCCAGTGATACAATACCATATCTTTCTCATATAAATTTGTCCCTCCATATGACTCTCGCTCTCTCTCTTTCCTCTGTAAAATCATGCAAGACCTCCATCTCCCTCTGAGACCAAAAAGGAACTAACTTCCTGTGTGGTCAGCAGAGTATTATCTAGTTTCTGGGGGAGGGGACTCTCTCTCATTCATGATTGAGTCACTAGTTTCTTTGTATGTGCTGAACATGCTCAGCCCTTGGGGACGTCCAAAGGGGCTGGCCTGAGTTTCCTGTTTGGAACTTCTATTGTTCAAATAAAAGTGATTTTAGCTTTTATACATTCAATCATAATTATCCGCTACAATGTCCTACAACTTAATAACAAGTATCAAATTAATCTACACATTAAGCTGGTTGTTTTAATAGTAAATATGACAGGTGTATCTGGTTTCGTTCAAATAATACACATACATGACATTAATTCATTAGATAATTTTAAATCATCATGATGTCTGGCGCTTGATATTATTATAATTATGTACTGTATGAAATAAGTGTCGAATCCATCTCTGTGGCATGTCCGTCTAAATGCGTGTGTTACCATATATGGCTGTGCTCGCTGCGTGTATTTGCAAGTATAGCGACTTAAATGTGTGTAGTTTGTATGTTCTCTTTATGTAATATTTTTGACTTCGACATTGGGGACAATATTGGTGACCGATGAACGATGTGCGTTACTGCACGCCGTTCAGCGATCACCTCTATTGAGCTGACATGCAGCTCAACCCGTCAGTGTTGGGCTGAGCTGCATGTTCGGAAATGCCGGCGGTGATGTCACTGAATTATAGCGTTGAACAATAACGTTCAGTGTGTACATACTATATTGTTGAACGCTATATCGTTCGTGCCTTTAGAATTAAGCAATATACTGCTCAGAATGAACTTTGTGAATTGACTGTATTACATTCACACTGGTTAACAAAGAAATATATCATGACAAAATAAGAGACACACATTCATATTTATTTGTGGCGTTAATAAAATGTAAAGTTTATTAAAATAATCCAGGAGGCTACAGTAAAGGACACCATAAATAAAATTGTAGCCACAAAGCAAAAAGTATAACAAATTTAAAATCATTAATAAGATAATGAATAGAACATTCAAGTAAGGAGTAAAATAAATTAATATCCAACATTATAGGAATAATTACAGACAAACATTAGCGGACAATTGTGAAAACTGGATAATAGACATATATCTTATATGAGATTATCAGTGAAATAATATTTTAACACAATTTCTTTATTTTCTTTTTTTCTTTATTTACCATTTTTTTCACTTTTCTAAAATATACATAAATTAGATTTTAAATAATCAGTGGTCACTCATTTGTTTTTGATGTGACTTATAGTTGTAGAATGCCACATGATTAATCCGTGAGCGCCCCATCAAGGAATACTTGTCTTCTTTTGTGGGCAGCATGGATAGTGGCAGCCCCCCATCCAAAGAGGTAGGAGCCACGCTGACCTCCTCAGTGGAAATGCTGTTGAAATGTCTATGACTATGCATCACCCCTTCCTGTATTTCTAGAGTATGTACAGCTACAGTGTGAATATACACAAGGAATGCTCTGCAAACGTATGATCAACTACTATTAGGTGAACAAAACACTGTGTTTTACTGCATAGCAATTCCATGATAGTGATAGTTTCAGTGGCATTCTTCCCTGTGTCTCCAACCTATTTTTTCTGCCACACTCACTAAATTTTCCCAATCCTGACTCTCCTGGTATTGTACTTTAGTTTGGTTCAAATTGAACTTACTTCTACTGGGTGGTCTTCAGGTTGCCGGCGGCCGGCCTCCCGGCGACCACCGTACCAGTGCCGGAATCCCGACCGCCGCCATACCGACATCTTTTCTCCCTCTTGGGAGTCCACGACCCCCCTGGAGGGAGAATAGATGCTGACTGCTCTTACTCCTGTGTTATTGCTAATACAGCTGTGGCAAACCTGCTCTCACATCGCTTGGAGTCCACTCTTGTACAGAAGTTTATTGCGAAGTCAAGCCCAGTAACCTTGGACTAAGCCTTGATGATTCTGTGACAGTCTTATACAAATAGAAGGTAAATGACTGTGAAGTATCAGTACTGTTGTCTTTTCAATAAGGCCATCCTCTAGAAATGTGTTGGCCACTGGGCCTCACAACCAAATGTTGATGGAGCCCCATGGTTTCTAAAGAGGAGTACTCATCCCTCTCACCTCTTACCAGGATTACAGTGATCTGCTCTTTCTGCTCAGAGGAGAAGATATCATCACTATATTCTGGGGTTTCAAAGAAATGCTCCTAAGAGGAATCTGCTTCATTGTGCTCTACGAGGTTGAGCGTGCAGATTTTGCAAAAGGCTAAGAGGGTTGTGACCATATGGACCAATTAGACGCTATTGGTCTGTGCAGTCACTTTCCCCTACATATAATCTGATTCAGATGGGGCCATGGGTGTGTGGCTGGAGATGTAGGCAAAGAATTGGTGGATGAAACTCCTGCTGATGGTAGAGAGGAACAGGACCTAGAGCAGCACTAGGGATGCCCCTTTTTTTTGAACGATAGTCTTCCCTTTCAAATGATGTGCCCCTTTAGTAGTTATTTTCTGATCATCACCAGTCAATGACACTCTAGACTACAGAAAGTAATAAGAAGTCCAGCAATGGATGTTCTAATCCACAGGTTCCCCCTACTCTGGCTTCAGTTAACGCAATGGTACCCTCATTTGTTTGATGGGGTAGATTGCAGAGCCCCTTTTACACATTACGGCGTCCCTGCAGTGACCCTTCCCTATGGAGAGCACAGCACCACCACAGGAGAGGGCACTACCTGTGACGAGAGGAAAGTGAGGGACTCACGCAGCTAGCGCGGGGTAGCGTAGGCTCTCTGGATAGGCGGCAGAGGTGCTGCCGCTGCTGGGTAGGCTGTCTCCTCTCTCGCGGCTCCCTGGCAGCGGCCAGCCAATGTGGAAGGAGAGGAACAGCTGCAGCGGCGCCACCACCAATTACAGTGCGCTGCTGCAGCTTCCGAGTCCCCCTCCCTCATCCTCCTCCCCTGCCCCCGGAGCTGCTCCTCTCCTCGCTCCAGAGGCAGCACAGACAGGCGGCTTGTAATGAGTCAGTTTGACACATTACAATGCCGCTGACAGTTGCGCCCTCAGGGTGACTGCGCTGTGTGCCAGGCACCGCTGGCACACATGTAGTTACGGCCCTGGTAGATTGTCTACACTTTAGTAGTAGACATACTTTATTTTTGTAAAACAAGTATTCAGTACAATGTAGTCTTGCTTATAAATCATAGTGTCAGCATATTAAATTGATTTTTAATAACAAGATTGACTTAGACACATTAGACTAATCAGACACTGCCTGTGATTGTCTTCATCAGCAGCAGTTCACAACTTACACCAGTGTTTAAGTATCCAGAAGACTAGTCCTGCCAAACAGTCACATATGCAACTTTTCACTAGCCAGAATGGCTTAAATTTGTGTCAACATGCCCTAACTGTACATACTTTGGCTGCATCTACAAACCCCCTCCAACCCCCGACCTAGCCCCCTTGTAGTAGGAAGCCACAAAATGCAAGTTGCTTGAAAAATGAAAAAATAATAGGAATCAGGAAAACAAAGACATGTGTACCAAAAACATAGCAAGCTGAGAGCGGAAAAAGCGCAACTTGCATTTATGTCCAACTTTTATAAAGATCCTTTATGTATTTCATGACAATTAGCAATTAAAATGCATTATCAGTTTCAAGTACAGATTTTACTGTGAAGGCCTACATTTTTTTTCTGATGTTTTGGTATGATATTTTAATGATTTAATATTGAGACAAGTACCACAAAGGATTTCTTTCTGGAATATGTATGTATAGGTGGTGGTGGTATGGTAATGAATCAGCGGGTGCCCTGAGACATTGAACAGGCCACTACTTAACCAGTGATGTGGTTTATTTAGTAGCAAATAGCAATGTGATGGTACAGTTGTACTCACAGTTATACATATAGTATACACAGACTTGTTGTATGGAGCAGAGCATACACGTCACCAGCTGGTAGCTGTAGCTGGGTAGCCGTGTAGAGTGCAAGTGGTACCAGGCTCTCTAGCAGTAGTAGCAGCTCTCTGTCTGTGTGGAATGGCAATAATCGCAGGTCTCTCTAGAGCTAAGTGGAAGAAGTCCATCTCCCCTTGTGGTTCTCTAACAGAACTAGATAGTACTGCGCATGTGCAGTATTAGGGTTGGTGGCCATCTTGGTTAGGGATTTGAAGCCTCCCTGTAGGAATGTAAATATGGGGTATGCACAATAGCGATCTCCTACTTCATAATTTCTCTCTAGTGTTTGTTAAGAAAAAAAAGCTCTTCTGCAATTTTAATAAAAAACTTTTTGGACATTTTGGTTACATTTTGTTTGCCATGTGAGAATATAAAAACAAACTAATTGTAATTTTTAAAGTTGAATGTCTTCTGGATGCAGCATCGGATCGCTCTGCATGAACATTGGCTGTCTGAGTAGTTATCAGGATAACTGTGCAAAGGAAAAAGTTGCCCTAGTGCACAACTAGTATACACGTAGGTGAGCACACTGGCCGGGTCCCTGCACACCTTTCTCTGTCAGCGGGCAGAGAATACTGTGCAGGAGGAAGCATATCGCAGTGAGCCCTATCTGAAGCTGGCGTTATTATTATCACAGGGCTCGCTTTTTTAGCAAATTCAGTTAGGTTGCATTTCCCATTATAAGAATGGGAAATGCAATCTGGTTACTAAAGAAATGAGAGTTAAATGGTTTAAAAACTTTTAATACATTCAGGTGATAATAGAATAATGTAAAAATGGTGTGAAACACCCTTTTCCTCCTTATTTTAGGAAAAAAAGTTATTCAATATGCCCCTAAATCCCATTGTGTATTTTAATACAATATATTTATTTTACTGAATAAAAATTCACACGTGAAACAGAGGCGTGACGCTGCCGTTTAGTGAGAGGTAAGAGGTCAGGGATCTCTGTAGCTGGATGGCAATTTTCCGGCCTCTGTGATGGGCAGCTTGCATGGCACCATGGATGCCGCAAGCCGCCAGATGGTGAATCTAGTGATCTGATGCCACATCCTAGGATGCAGGTCAGATCACTGCTGCTGCAGCAGCAGGCGTCTGCCTGTAACAGACGCCTCCTGCTGCATCACCGTACAGCGCTATCACTGCTGCTTCCAAGGAAGTAACAGCCGCTCCACCCACATCTGAAATAGGAAAAAGGACTGTTATAAATTTGAACTGACTAAATAATAAGCCGGACTGCTAAATAATGTATGTAGTGTCATCTAAGTAAATCTAGTAAACATTGCAATACACCTCTCCAGCTCACTGCATACTACAGCTTCACAGAATAACGCAGAGCATCAAGCATTAACTCAGAGAAGTAATATAACACAACACAGATTACTAATATAATCACATTCAGAAGACTGACATAACAGAATTATTATAGAAAAGTTTCCAGTAAGGCTTAGAAGATAAAATGAACACCAGATGAGTGATTATTTAATAACACCAATTGTGCGCGTGTAATAACACATACAGCACTGGTAGAATAATACACAATACACTAATAAAATAACAAACAATCTATTAATATAATGATATAGTGAATCTCTGAGGAGATTGACCAGACTTTGTCCACATAAACGCACATTTCTAGAAGCTTTTATAGAATGTACAATGCAGAAGTGAATTATACAAGGCTTGATGGTACATTGATTAAATCTATTGAAGGGCCCATACCCCAAAATATGAAAGTATTATGCCGCCCAAGTACATGACTGCAATAAACACCGGGAATTTGACAGGGTGTGGATCATAGGGTCGACAGTAACTAGGTAGACAGTCACTAAGTTGACCACTATTGGTCAACAGTGACTAGGTCGACACCTGAACTTGGCCGACATGGGGGGTCATTCCGACCCGATCGCTCGCTGCAGTTTATCGCAGCGCAGAGATCGGGTCAGAATTGTGCATGCGCCGGCGCATGCCGGACGGCCGAAGTCCATCGTTCAGTAGCGATCGCCTCTGCCTGATTGACAGGCAGAGGCGGTTGCAGGGCGGGAGAGGGCTGGACAGTGGCGTTAAGCCGCCGTTTAGGGGATGCGGACCGGCCAATGCAGGCGTGGCCGGACCGTTGGGGGGGCGGGCCACGGCGGCTGCGTGACGTCTCACGCAGCCGCTGTGGCCAGTGGCAGTGACGGTCAACTCCCGGCCAGCCGCAGGAGCTGCACTGGCCGGGAGTTACTCCACAAATACAAAAGCATCGCCGCTGTGCAATGCTTTTGTATTTGTGCGGGGGGGGGGGGGGGCGGACTGACATGCGGGGCGGACTAGCCCTGTGCTGGGCGTCCCCCCGCATGTCAGGGAAGATGATCGTAGCTGTGCTAAATTTAGCACAGCTACGATCAACTCGGAATGACCCCCATGGTCATTAGGTCAACATGGACAAGGCCGACATGGGTTTTTTATGGGTCTTTTGTGTCGCTTTCTTCGTAAAGTGACCAGGAACCCCAATTAGAGCACCGTATCCCCTGGCATGGCTTGCTTTCCTCGCCATGCTTTGGGCAAGGTGCCTCACTTCGCTATCGCTGTGCTTGGCACAGGTTACTATGACCATTCGTCATCCATGTAGATCATAAAGTATGAAAAAGTTTTAAAAAATAATTAAAAAAAAAAAACTCATGTCGACGTGTTTCCATGTCGACCTTGTACATGTCAACCTAGTGACCATGTCGATCTATAGACCATGTCGACCTAATGCATGTTGACCAATAGGGGTTGACCTAATGAGTGTCAATCTAAGTGCTGTCAACCTAAAGACCGGATACCATTTGACACAGTGGGCAGATGTATTAACCTGGAGAAGGCATAAGGAAGTGTTAAAGCAGTGATAAGTACAAGGTGATAAACGCACCAGCCAATCACTCCTAACTGTGAATTTGCATATTGGAGCTGATTGGCTGGTGCGTTTATCACCTTGCAGTTTTCACTGGTTTATCACTTCCTTATGCCTTCTCCAGGTTAATACATGATGAAGTTAAGTTACATAATAGTTTTCCATTACATAAGAGAGATACTGTACATGACCTAAAAGACAGATAAAGCAGAACAAATATATGTTGTTTTGTTTTTTAATTCAATTCTAATTTGATAATATATTTTAGTTTTGAAGGTAGTGTATAAATATTAAAGGTCTGCTGCTAAATTCACAGAAGTCATATAAATTCTGAATCCTATCAGCAGAAACAATATTTACAGCTGCAGGACAATTAATTTAAATGGCTTTCAAGTGGTGAAGATTGCACACATGAATGACAGGTCACTCCTGGTTACCCTCTATAGAAGTGAATGGGGATACGCTGATTGGTCACAGCACAACAATTCCCACATTCTGACCAATCAGCATGTCCACATTCATTCCTATGAAGAATGTACCAGAGTGACCAATCATTTGTTACAGGGCTCTGTAAAGTAAAGTAGCAATGTTTTTTGCTAAGTGTTGGGATGTGACCCATTCATCTTCCAAGTAATAAATCGGTGAAGGATAGAGGTGTGTGTAATTGTGTGTGTGTGTGTGGGGGGGAGGGGGGGGAGGGTTATTTAATAAAGGATTTCCCTTCTCAGTGTGTGTGTGTGCTGTCTGTTGTTTCATATTTGTTTTACAGGTGGTCTACAGGCAGAACCGGCCCTAACCAATATGATGCCCTAGGCTAGATTTTGGCTGGTGTCCCCTAGCACCACAGCTGGTTCCGCCTCTGACCTTGCACCTCTTTCCCAGTACCATCACCCCTCACTCATAGCAGTCCTTATTTTGGTGTTTGTATCCCCTATATTTTAAAAAGAAACAGTTCGCACATTTGGCGCACAGCCCAAAAAGTGGTGTGTTTTTGCTGGCAAGGGGCATGGCCACACAATAGTAACCCCAGTTCCAATTACGCCACACAGTACTTCAACTTTATTCACATTTGATCATGCGATAGTGTCCATAATTCATATAACATCCCACAGTAGTAAACTTTACCTTATAAACATTACTCCTCACAGTAGAGCCCCTTATTCACATTACATCACACTGAATTGCTCCTTATTCACATTACACCACACCATATTGCTCTTTATTCACATTAGATGACACAGTAGTGCTCTTTCTATACGCAATGCCACATAGTAGAGCACCTTATACACATAATTCCACACATAAGTAATGCATTTATACACATAATTCCACACAGTAATGCCCCTTACACATACAGTATGAGACACATTGTTAATGTCCTTATAAACATAATGCCCCTTACACATTATGACAACCTTTATTAATGCCCTTTTACACATAATGGCACTTACACATACTGTATGCTGCACATTATTAATGCCCTTATACACATAATGACACACATAGTGCCCCTTACACATATGCCGCACATTATTAATGCCCTTATACACATAATGACACACATACAGTAGTGCCCCTCTACACAAATGTTGCACATTATTAGTGCATTTTTACATGACACACATAATGCTTCTTACACATATTCTGAACAGTACTGCACAACCAATCCACTCACATGCACACAGCACTCACACTGCCACTAACACTATGTCCTCTGCCTCTGCTTGGATACATATGTGTCCTCATAAATCTTGCCTCAATGCTAACGTTGGGTACCTTTTTTTATGAAAATGCATCTTATTTGCATTGCTATGTGGCTAGGATGCACAAGCCGCTTCTGCCGATTAAACTGATATGCAGCATGCCTATATACTGTGTGAGACTGTGGCTGTATCTGCATATGAAATGCTACACACATAATATAGGCATGCTGCATATCATTTTAATCAGCAGAAGCTGCTGGTACCCCTAGGCATAGCAAATGCCCTAGGCAATTGTCTAGTTTGCCTATGCCTATGGCCGGCTCTGTCTACAGGTGAAAGTGGGTCCTTAATAACCAAGTTCTGCCATCACGCACTCCTGATTTTTCGGGTAGTCCCCCACACCCACAGAAGACTGTCCAAATCTTCTGCATCCCACCAGCTTCCTAGTAAAGTGGGCAGGATGAGGAAATTATACCTGGGATTAAAGGCTCTGTATAGATGGGGCAGAGCTAAATGACAGATATTCACATAATTTAGCTCCACCTCCTCCTGGCGGACCCACAAATTGCTGCATTTTGCTGTAATGGGAGTGGGGCTTAGCAATGAGACAGCCCTGCCGTACCCTCTCGAGCAGGCATGTCCAAACTGCAGCCCTCCAGCTGTTGAGAAACTACACATCCCAGCATGCCCTGTTACAGCTTTAGCATTCACTGACAGCAAAACTGTGTTAGGGCATGCTGGGATATGTAGTTTCACAACAGCTGGAGGGCCTCAGTTTGGACATGCCTGCTCTAGAGTGTCCTGCAGAGTCTCCTCTTCAGGCTACTCTCGGGAAGAAGACCATAAAAGTAGGTAAGTATGTGCTTGGGCAGGCTTGCTGGGACCTATAGACAATCTGTACAGATCAGTATCATTTAACTACTGCTACCTAACCAACCTATTGAGAAAGTCACAGGACGTGACGAACCACTTTAGGACTCCCATTGACGCTAGATAGGACTGGGGTTACTTCTCCTGAACCGTCTGGTACTTTGAAATTCAGTCCACTGTAAAGGAATTACCGCCGCCGCAACTAAGCAGTGAGGGGTAGATTTATTAAATCTGGTGAAGTGATAAAGTGGAAGGTGATAAATGACCAGCCAATCAGCTCGTAACTTCCATGTCACAGGCTGGGTTTGAAAAATGACAGTTAGGAGCTGACTGGCTGGTGCATTATCACCATCCACTTTATCACTTCACCAGGCTTAATAAATCTGCCCCTTAGTACGGTGTCAGTCTTATACCCCCGAGGATGCTCGGTAAGGACATATAGAACTCTCCTCCGGAACGGGTCCCATACCATTGTGTTAGAGAGATCGTCTGCTTTACACGCTGCTCACATACACACGGCCATGGGTTAACAGTCTGTCAGTGACTATCCTGTGATTATTACTATTAAACTCACCCAGCGGATCAAACACCATGATAAGCGATCACATTTCTATATATTGGACCCCAGTCTTCAGCCGGCATATTATATGTATGCTCAATTAGGTTACAAGTTAACCAATTATATTTATCATCTGAAATTGCAACTATAGTGACTGCATCTTCTTCCACTGCTAACAAATGTTTAATCAGCAATGCTTTCAAGCATTACATTTTGCCAGATGTCAATGTGATATGCATCAAACTTTAATTGATTTTATTGTGATTAATATATGTGCTTTGTTATGCATGTTTTTGTAATTAATTAAAATAATTTTTACTTTTATTGAACCACTGGCATATATATTTCTATTTGGTTCATATGTGCCACCCTTCTATTCATTGATTGGTTCTAACATCTGGAACCTGGGGATCAGTACGAAATCCCGCTGGACGGGATCCCGGCGGTCGAAATACCGACACCGGAATCCTAACCAGCAGAATCCCGACAGGGGTGGCGACTGGCGAGCGGAACGCAACCTCTTGCAGGCTCGGTGCCTCACTACGCTCGGCACACTATTTTATTCTCCCTCTATGGGTGTCGTGGACACCCACGGAGGGAGAATATATCGGGATTGTGCCGGTCGGGATTCCGTTGTCGATCTTGACCGCATCCCGGAACCTGTGCAGACAGGCTCCAAGGGATTGCTGCAGCTGAACCATTTCTAAACACGGCAGTGTAATATTTTTGATTGTTTGATATATTATATCACCTTCTCGGACCTTCAGGGGAATTACATATTTTCTAGTGTTAGGATTTGCCTACTGAACCTTTGTCATTTAGATAGTAAATGTCATATTCCGAGAGGCAAAGAAGGACTAGAAGGCCAGACAATCTGAAGAAAACTCCCTTTTCTCTTATGTCCTAGGGGATAATGGGAATCCATTTAGTACCATGGGGTATAGACGGGTCCACTAGGAGCAATGGGCACTATAGAAGTTTGATTGTGTGTGCTGGCTCCTCCCTCTATGCCCCTCCTACCAGACTCAGTATAGAAAATGTGCCCGGAGGTGCCGGTCATGTCTCCAGAAGCTCCTGAAGAGTTTTCTGCATTTATTTTCTAAGTTTGCTGTTTTCAGGCAGGACTGGATGGCACCAGCCTGCCTGTTTCGTGGGACTTAGTGGGGTTGGGCCGTTTTCCCCCCTAAGGGTTAATAATCCCGTTCCTCTCTGACAGGACGCTAGCTCTTGAGGGAACTATTTGCAAGCCCCACCACGGCGAGTGTACATTCCCACAGCACGCCGCCACCCCTAACAGAGCCAGAAGAAAGAAGAGTGGTGAGCACTAGCCGGTGTCACCGGCCATTATGGCGGCATGAGGGTACGGTGATGCATGGTTCTACACGGGGCGGACTGAGTCTCCTCACTAAGTACACTGTTGTATATACAGTACCCATACTGGCAACACAGCCATAAAAGGTGTCTATCTCCATTTTACGCACCCAGACACATAAGCCAGTATAAAGAAGAGCGGGAAGACCGCACGCCATTGAAGGGGTGGGGCTTCACTATGAGTGGACCCAGCAGCTCACCAGTGCCATTTTCCCTACTGTAGCGGACACAGACGCTGACTGACAGGGATGCGCAGCTCCTCCGGAAAGCCTCCAGTTTACCTCAGCAGTATCAGGGTGTCATAGCAGGGGGGGGAGCAATTACTAGTGTACTAAATCCATAATCTAGGTACTTAGTCTGCGACCCGGCTAAGCTTGGCATTAGCAATAAGGGCGCCGTGTGCTGGTTCCATACCCTCTCTGTGTCTCTCTGAAAGGGCTCTTTGTGGGTTAATGGTGCTTTTAACCTTTTCCTGTGTGTGCTGTTACTACTGCAGTATGTCAGGCCAAGAGTGTGTTTCATGTAAGGCACAGTGTTTCTTTTTTCTAGTGGGTTCACTAGTGTGTACTCAGTGTAGTATCCCTTCACAGGGTAGTGGGGCAGAACCATCATGGCTGAACTCCATTAGGGGAACGATTTCCACCATTTCTAGAAAATTATCGCGTAATGAAAAAGAGATGCAATACTTAAGGCAGTCTATGGATGGGTTTATAAAAAAAAGGACTCAGTACTCAGACTAGCGTCTCATTCCTCTACCATTTTTCCGCAAAAACGTACCTTGGCCCATATACTGCACTCTGATGATGAAGGGTCAGAAATGGAGGAAGGTGAGGTGGACACAGAGGTAGGGGAGGGTACTTTGTCACAGGGTGTAGAGGCTCTCATAGATGCTACCTGATAAGGTGACAAAGGAGAGTGAGAAATCTTATTTTAATATTAAGAAAAAATCCTTAGCCACTTTTTCCACTGTAACTGACACAGGCGCACTGCGGCACTGGTGCATGCGCAGTTCCAACCCGATCACTGCGTTGCGACAAACTGCAGCGAGCGATCGGGTTGGAATGACCCCCAAAGTATCATCTTTTATAAATGGAGGTAGAAACTCCTTTACAGAATATTGGCTCTGTATTAATAATTTATCCAGCAATTAACAATTCAACAGTATAGTTATAGGATTGAATAGCCCAATCTACTGTTGATGTGGGTACCAGCAGAAAAGCACATGTGAAATAATTTTAAAACATTAATTCATATATATGTGACAAGGCCTAAACTGTACAAGTATTTGTCAGTAATTATATAACTGTCAATCTTATCTGGCTAGTATAGGGTCAGGGAGAGCATCTGTGTCTCATAATTAGCACACACTGGTTAATCATGAATCACATTCCAATACTGTATAGCTAACACTCTGCTCAGATCTGATAATGTACACACAAGAAAAATCATGGATTATTCTAATGCAGCAGGTACGTCTAATCCACGAAGCTGGGTACTCATAAGACAACCTGTGTATGCAGCCGGTAGCAGAAGCTACAGAACGTTATATTGCGCAGCCTGTGTACACTGCACCATCTGGAGAGTGACCACATGATATATTGTTCCCCTGCCACATTCAAACGCATGGGGTCGTCAGCCACATCTTTAGATTGGGCTGCATGTACATCAGATCTCAAGATGTGACGGATGACCCATGGGAGCGTGCAATAGTGCGTACACATTTTAGGATTTTAACGATTTCTCTTTCTGATTCGCTGGAATTCGGGCAATCATTCAAAAAAATTATTTAATATGTACCCAGCTAGAAAAAGCCCTGTGATGCTATCAGGTGCTGTAACTAGACATTTTGGTGCCCTGTGCCAGAAAAAGAATTGGTGCCCCCTCTCCCGCTATATTTAAAATGGGACAATGGGCATAAAAAAAATATAGGGGTGTGGCCTTATGGGGAAGAGGCATGGCCACAGAATAGTACCAATTCACATTACATGGCACAGTGGTGTCCGCTATTCACATTACACCACACAGTAGTAGCGCTTACACAAAGTACACCACAGTAAAGACTCTTATACACATTACACCACAGTAGAGACCCTGATACACATTATGTCAGGCAGAGCCCCTGATAAACATTATGCCAGGTAGAGCCCACATTATGCCAGGTAGTGCTCCTGATATATATTATGCCAGGTAGAGCCCCTGATGCACATTATGCCAGGTAGAGTTGCTGATATACATTATTATAGGTAGAACCCACATTATGCCAGGTAGTGCCCCTGATGCACATTATGCCAGGTAGAGCCCCCCATCTCTGTGACTGACCTGCCAGCCTCAGTGTCTGTCCTCCTCCTCTCCCTCCTGCCCTAACGCTGCGGCTCTTTATAGCGAGGGCTCTGTGGGTGGGCTGGGAGAAATGTAATCTCTCCCAGAAGACACTGCAGGGGAGAAAGGTGAGCCAGGAGGGGCAGAGCCGGAACATGAAGATGAGCTGCAGCCAATGCAGCTGAGCTAGATAGCGGACCCAACCACGTGGCTCAATAATGCAGTGGAGCAGGTGTTGCTAGTGGTCCTGCGCCCAAAGTGCATATGTGCTGCATATGTGCTCTGTGCCAGGCACCAGCGCTAGCTACCTCCATGATGCAATCACCATTTAAGCATAACAGATGCAGACTGAAAATAAAAGAGAAGATCACCCATATGTGTATACGGCAGGTATCTTCAATTAACACAGTTAATAATACAGAATATTTCTGCAGTGGGGTACATTGGTTTCCACAGGGAAACATCGGGGTGCAGAGATGGATCTTGATCCAGGCACCAACAGGCTAAAGCAGGCATGTTCAAACTGCGGCCCTCCAGCTGTTGTGAAACTACACATCCCAGCATGCTCTGACACAGCTTTAGCATTCTCTGACAGCAAAATTGTGTCAAGGCATGCTGGGATATGTAGTTTCACAACAGCTGGAGGGCCACAGTTTGGACATGCCTGGACTAAAGCTTTAGACTGTCCAGAATGCATTGGGGCCTCCTCTATAACCCCGCCTCCAGGCACTGTGAGCACAGTTTCAGGTTGGTGCCCTGCAAAGCAGGTCACTTAACAGGAGGGCTGCGCTGGGCAGCCCTGTAAAAGCTTTTAGAAGACTTCAAGAGCTGCAGCACTTACATGTCATGGTGACATTCTGTGCTGCGGCTCCGTCACCTCCCCATGGAGTTGCATACTCCCGCTGGCTCTGTTCCTGGGTACTTGCAGTGGAGATGCTCCGGCTTAGGCACAAGGTCGCAGATGCTCTCCTGGTTCACGTGGCTGCTACTGAAGGGAGGAGGTAGGAGGGTCCCCCAGACGGGACCCGCCATTAAATCGTGTTCCAATCACAGTCTAAGGAGACAGACTGTGATGCTGGTGTGGACACTGTAACCGAGCAGGGACCCCACTATATCCACCAGGTCATAGTAGTACAGGTCTGGTGTACTAATGCCCACTTTACTAAGACTCCATAGTACCAGGTGGTGAGGACCAGCATAGGGGAGAAGGCGCTTGACCTGTAGCCCCTCCCCCAGCTCTGGGCGCCATCTACTGCTGGTGTTCCCTTCCTAGAGCTGCCTCACACTCTCCCTCACTCCCTGACTGAGACGCTGGGCTCCATCTTCTAAGAATAGCTGCGAATGGTCTCCGGGACTGCAGGGCAAGGTTTCTCTGTAAATCCGCCTGTATATAAGCGCCGTGATTTTACACACACTTAAGTATTCTACATGTCGATATTAAGACAGCGTTAGTTAAGAACAAGTGTACCTGTGCCAGAATATATTGTACGAGGCAGATATAACATGTGCAGAGAGAGTTAGATTTGGGTGTGGTGTGTTCAATCTGCAATCTAAATTGCAGTGTAAAAATAAAGCAGCCAGTATTTACCCTGCACAGAAACAAAATAACCTACCCAATTCTAACTCTCTCTGCACATGTTATATCTGCCTCCCCTGCAGTGCACATGGTTTTGCCCAATTGCTAACAAAAATCCTGCTGCGATCAACTTGGAATTACCCCCATGGTTTTGCCTAACTGCTAACAAATTTACTGCTGCGATCAACTCTGAATTAGGCCCAAGGTGTGTCTGGGTCTCATATATAGTGCTTCACAGTATTTGCTGTTAAGTGTATTCTACTGTGTACTCAGTCACATACTGACAAATTTATTCGCTTGTGTTGTGTACTGTGTGCGCAGTCACATACTAGGGGATTTGTTTGCAAGTATTGTACTCTGTCTGGCTGTAGCGTACTCATACGCTCTGCGGTTACATTCATTGAAAATGTCTAACACAAAGGGCGGGAAATCGTGGACGCTCCTGTATCATGCAGAGCATGCGTCAAGGATTTGCCTGATGGGGAAGTTTTGTATGATGGTCTGTGTACTATGTGTCAAACATTTCTCAGTCAATCCGCAGCTCCTGTAACCAATCAGGAGCCACCTTGGGCGGCGTTCTCATCTATGTTAAATACGATTGTGACACACCTTACACCCCCTATGGGACTTCCTGTGCCATTACATTCACATATTGTCCCTATGAGAAATCTGCCTTGGGCGGATAATTTGTCTACCCAGTTGCAGCAATTGAATCAATCCTTGGTTAGAGATAAAACTGCCCCAAGTCACTCTCATGTCACGGGGTCATCTAAGCGGGCTACTTCCTCCTCAGATTCCACTAATCTCTCAGAAGATTCTTCTGATAATGTCGATATTATCTTAAACCATAAAGCTATACCTTTAAACACTCTTTTACCATGGAGCCGCACCGGCCGCTAAACTTAATATTCACTCTATACCCCTTTTACGCTATTTGCGTAATGAGTCCCATACCGTGTACGGACTCTGCGTACAAACGCCGCGCTAAGGGTACAAAGTACACGCAGCGCGTACACACTCAATATGATACACCTTAAACCTTCGTAGTAATGCAATGCAATGATATTATACTTTACACCTTATGCAGCGCTGACGGTACAAAGTACCCGCAGCGCGTACACACCTTATTAATACACTTTTGAACCTTATACAGTTAGGCAATGTAATACACTTTAAACCCTAGCAGGGAAAAGAGGACACAACACAGATTTGGAATTAATCACTGGGTTCCGACACCACAGAGTAATATATCTGAAAGGGGGTTAACAATACAATTTATACACTACAATACAACAGAGTAAATGGCTACAGTCAATGTACATACGTGAGAATATTCGCATGTGCTTCCTGGTCCAGTCCTCCGCTAATCAGGTAGATAACGTTTAGAGTCTTCTGACCGGCCAAGCAGCAACAGGCTTTTTATACAATACTTCCAAAAGCAATACAATGGATACTGTAATCCCTTTGTCCATTGGACACAGGGATGCATCTTTACAGTACAGGAGAGGTCATAGGTTGATTTGAAAAGGTGGGCGATGTCTTTCTCAACTGCTCTTGTGGGTGGTCTTCTCTGGATTCCCGCCGCATACATAATATACAGTAAATACAGTTTATATCTATATTCTACTTCTGCACATAACTATCCACAGGAACATGCGATCTTCCGCAAACCAACACCGGAATGTTACCCTTAAAATACCCTACAGCTGGATACCAGACACCACCTTATTACCTTAGTCTGTCCCCTCCTATCATGCAAAGGTGAATCCCTTTGTTCTGAAATCATTTAAACTGTTGATACTTGCTGATGTGGTGCAGGGGGACTATGTGTACAATGTGCACTATTTGGATTAAATATGTAATGTTTTGATAGCCCTCCATGCGTTCACAAACTCCGCCGTAAATACCCACACCACGCGCAGGGTCGCGGGAGCGACCATACGCAAATTGCGGATATGTGCACGCACGGCGGAACAAGTGCACGCGCAGTGGGCATGTGTGTGTATTTTATACATGCTGTGTGTTCTATAATATTTTTCGACTTTGGCAGTCAACAATAACTGCCACTATCTAAACACTAAACAGAAAAATATACAATACAATATCTACAGATGATCAGATGGTAGTAGGAGAGGTGTAGGCGGGAAATGTATGACCTAGTGGGATAGTAAAAAGCATGTATGTATGAATCCATGTCTGAGGGGCATGTATCATCGTGCCGTATATGTTCTAGATAAGCTTCGAGGTATTGCGAAGTATACATTAAATCCCTCTTATCCGGTATTAAGGGTCTGTAAGTGGGCCAACAAACACTACCGAGCTCTTTTCGGCTTCTTGTTCCAACAAATGGGATGCACATTTAGTTGATGATACATGGAGGGGGAACAAATGTGAGTGCTAGTACATGTGGATATCACCTGTCGACTATGTGTGCTATTAACTGGAGGTTGTAGAGATGAAGATAAGACACATATCTAAAATACGTTCACATAACATTTTCATAATCGTTCTTGGGTAGGGTCGATGTCTTTTCCGGATCGGTGTATCTGGGCAAAGGGGGAGACAAAGGAAAAACGGGTGAAAAAAATAGGCCATGGAATTCATTTGCAATCCTTATCATAACACTGTCTCTATGGATGGGTCGTAAATTAAATCTGCTGCTGTAACAATGCCCCCACCCCTTAAACTCATCAATTTTGTGCTGTGCTTGCGCCGCATCAGAATTCGAACACACCTAAATATCAATCCAATAATTATGACGACTCCCAGGATACAAAGGAGAAACTTTCCCACACTCATAATAACGTCTTGAGCCCACTCTCCTAATCCTGAGAACCAATTTCCTGGGTTCAACCATGAGACCCAGCCGGTCAGCTCATTACCCACAGCGGTCAGGGTAAGGTTGTGTCTCCTCCGGAACTCCCACTTCAACTGCTATATATCATCCATCTTTTGATCGATAATCTCTGTGGGGTCGTCAGTGCTGTTTGTAATATACGTGCAGCACTTCACACCATATTGAGTTGCCAAAGTGACACAGTACCCACCCGTCACGGCTGTGATATAATTGAGGACCATCCTATGCTGGATCAGTTCGGTCTTGTAAGCTTGCAACTCCCTACCCGTATACCTGAAGGTGTCATCATACATCTCAGTGATATTATCTATCAGTTCGCTAGCGCATGGATATACCTATAATTTATCATTCCTCTGGCAGTACGGGTGATGTCTAATGGGAGAAGGAATTGAATCCCGGTGGATTCGTGGATCAAATCAGTGGCTACGTGCTCTGTCCTATCTATGAGGTGTCTCTTAACGATGTGTTCATAGTGAGTATGAGTATAAGGAGCCTGAGCAGTGAGCACTGCGGTAAACGTCTTTCATCTTATCATGGGTTATGGTCATGACCTCTGGCAACACTCTTCCAACATAACACAATCCCTCTGAGTTTGGGGCAAGCCACTTATACGCCTTCCTCCCACATATGAAATAGGCATCATCGGGGAGAACATATGGGACAGAATATGACATTACCATATTACAAACTTTCCAAGTGAAAAACCCAATCCCTAGTTCTCTCATCTGTTCAGTACAAGTATCAGGCTGTATGATATGAGCTCAGTACCGTGGTGATACTTCCCTAACCCACATGGTCTTGCTTCCTCGAGTATACCTATACCGAAAATACCTTCCACTGTTGGCTATTTGGCGTACAAGTTCAGAGTCTATGGGTATCCTATCAGCTCTATGCGAAAAGGCCATGGTCTGGTTATTCCATGTCACCTTCCAATTTCCTGGTTTTCGGTAATTGGAAATGTTGAAGCATAATAAGGATCTATCTACATGATACTGGTGGAGCTTCAAACTAGGGGGCCTAGAAATATTAAATTTCTTGTCCACCGGTCTCCCACACCGTAATTCGAGTACCTCATCTATTGCTAAAGGGTACGGTACTAATCCTGACTTGCTCTGACCTTGAGGTACTTGTGAGCACACCCAGCATTCTGTCTGGTTTAAAACCTTACCCACTAGTGAGTGGTAATCACTCAATGGATGACGGTCCATGTTGATATTAAGGCTGGACTGACATCTCTGGATGCACCCATCCTCAACTATGTTCTCACAATTCCTACAAATGCAATTTTCCTCAGCCAATAACCCTTCACAGTGCCTCCGAGCTCCCTGACTACCAGATCGTTTTCTGATACTCGCCTTTGCTCGAGTGATGTGTTGATCTTGGAATTCTACAAATCCGTCCTCGCCATCAGAACCCATTCCAGATCCTTTCTCGACCTCTCTGGGACTCTCACCGAAACAGACTGTTCTGGTCAACAACAGGGTTAACAGGAAAACCCGGAATGCAGTCTCTTGGGGTAAGTCCATCTTGTTAAGGGAAGAGAAAGGAAACAAGAAGGGGGAGGAAAAGGGAAGGAGAGAAGGAGGGTAGTGGGAGATGGAGAAAATAATAAAAAAGAAAAACTGGTGCGACAACCGCCTCTTGGTCTTGTTGTTCTCCGCGCTCAGGTGCCGTGACAACAGTCCTGCCTCTCAACCTTCCCGGAACAGACACTCCAGTGATACGATGTTCTCTACACTCTGCTCTTTGTCACGGGTTCTCTCCGGGTCAGCGACCTTCTTACAGTGGGACGAGTGGACCCAAGTCTCTCTTTCGGCAACCTTTAATGCTGTCCTGCTGGTTAGTAAGACTTGGTACGGTCCTTCCCACCTGTCAATGAGGCAACCTGAGCGTAGAAAATTTCGAATCATTACATAATCCCCAGGTTCAATGTCATGACAATTACTGTTTGGAAGGTCAGGAATCACCAGCTTTAGATTTCTGTTTTGATTCCTCAGCTGCTTGCTCATCTTAACCAAATGTTTTACAGTCACTTCGTTATTGCATTTCAAATCATCCTGGGGGTCTATCATTACATAGGGTTGTCGACCAAAAAGAATCTCAAAGGGTGATAGGTTAAGTGGGGACCTGGGAGTGGTTCTGATGCTGTACAATACCAGTGGCAAAGCTTCTGGCCACAACAATCCAGTTTCAGCCATCACTTTGCTCAGCTTGTTCTTAATAGTGCTGTTTACTCTCTCCACCTTCGCACTCGCCTGTGGGCGGTACGGAGTGTGCAGCTTGCTATTAATTCCCATCAGTTTGCACATAACCTGAAAGACTTCACCTGTAAAATGGGTACCCCTATCGCTTTCAATTATTCTAGGGATACCATATCTACACACAAATTCCTGCACAATTTTCTTTGCAGTGAACATAGCAGTATTTGTGGCAGCAGGGAACGCTTCTACCCAATTGGAAAACACATCAATACAGACTAACACATGTTTTAAATTCCTACAGGGTGGTAACTGTATGAAATCAATTTGTATTACCTGAAAAGGGCTGTCTGTCGGTGGGATATGGGATGGTTCTGTTGGTATTGACTTTCCAATATTCTTCCTCAAGCAAGTAAGACATGTCATTGCTCTCTTACCCGCATGAGAAGAGAATCCTGGTGCACACCAGTAGGCTCTCACCAGCTTACACATACCCTCTTTACCCAGATGAGTCAGACCGTGTGCCGCCTCAGCTAAGCTTGGAAGATATGCTCTGGGGGCCACTGGCTTACCCTGTCCACCTGTCCAGAGTCCTGAGGACTCCTGGCCATACCCCTTTGACTTCCAGACCGCCTTTTCCTGTAGAGAACACAAATTTTGCATTTCAATTAATTCTTGTGTGTTGATTGTGTTGAATGTCATCAGTGATGTGATATCTGTTTGTATGGGGGTGCTGGCTGCTGATTTAGCAGCTTCGTCTGCCCGGCTGTTACCAAGTGAGATTGGATCTTGGTTGTAAGTGTGTGCTTTGCACTTGATAACAGCCACTCTGTCTGGTTCTTGTATCGCTGTTAGAAGCCTTTTTATGTGGGATGCATGCGCTACAGGTGTGCCAGCTGCCGTCATGAAATTTCTGAGGCGCCATAGGGCCCCGAAATCATGCACTACTCCAAAGACATACCTAGAATCTGTGTATATATTGGCAGACTTTCCCTTGGCCAATTCACACGCTCTGGTTAGGGCGACCAGCTCAGCAACTTGTGCTGAGTGTGGTGGGCCCAGGGGTTCTGCTTCTATGATACCTCTGTCATCTACGACTGCATATCCAGTACACAGGTCTCCCGAGTCCGTCTGTCTGTGGCAACTACCGTCAGTGTAAAAAGTAAAATCTACGCCTTCCAGTGGGTTGTCACTAATGTCGGGTCTTGCAGTGAAAGTCTGGTTCAGGTATTCCATACAATCATGCGTGTCAGTGTCTGCACTAAATCCTCCTTCACCATAATTCTCATCCTCCACCCTTTGTGCCTGTCCAGGCACACCCGGCAGATAAGTTGCAGGATTTAGTGCGCTGCATCTCTTTATGGTGATGTTTACAGGGGCCATTAGTGCTAATTCCCACCTTGTAAACCGTGCCGATGAGACATGTATGGTTTGGGCGGAGTTCAGTAAGGCTGACACTGCATGAGGTGTATGGACTGTCAGGTTGTGTCCTAACACTACGTCTTCGCTTTAACTTACTAGCAAAGCCATCGCTGCAACACTTCGCAAGCATGTGGGGAGAGACCGCGCTACGGTGTCCAACTGTGCGCTGTAGTAAGCTACCGGCCTGCTGGCATCACCATGTCTCTGGGTTAGGACACCTGCCGCACACCCAGCAAATTCCGTACCGTACAATTCAAAGGGTTTCCCATAATCTGGCATGCCTAATGCAGGTGCCTGTGATAGGCACTGTTTGAGTCTCTCAAATGCTAGTTCGGACTCATCTGTGTGCGAGATCCGATCCGGTTTGTTTGAAGAGACCATCTCTTGCAAAGGTAAAGCCAGTATGGAGAACCCTAGGATCCAGTTTCGGCAGTACCCACACATTCCAAGAAAAGTGCGGATCTGTTACTGGGTTTGTGGCAGAGTCATGTCGCGAATCGCCTGTATTCTATCAGCGGTGAGGTGTCTAAGTCCTTGCGTCAAGCAATGTCCCAAATATTTTACACTGGTCTGGCACAACTGCAACTTATCCTTTGAAACCTTGTGTCCCGTATTAGAAAGGTGAAACAGAAGCTGTTTCGTGTCTTTCAAGGACGATTCGAGTGAATCAGAACACAGCAGTAAGTCATCTACATACTGTATTAATATTGATCCGCTCTCAGGTTGAAAGGATTTTAAACAGTCATGCAAGCCCTGGGAGAAAATACTTGGGCTGTCAATGAAACCTTGGGGTAGGCGAGTCCAGGTGTACTGTACTCCCCTGTATGTGAATGCAAACAGGTATTGGCTGTCAGGGTGCAGAGGGACAGAAAAGAAAGCAGAACAGAGGTCAATGACAGTGAAAAATTTTGCAGTAGGGGGAATTTGCATGAGGATGACAGCTGGATTTGGCACTACTGGGAATTGTCTCTCAACTATCTTGTTTATCCCCCTTAGATCCTCCACTAGCCTGTAACCCCTCCCCCCACTCTTTTTCACATGGAAGATGGGACTATTGGCAGTGCTGGACGTCCTGACTAGGATGCCCTGTTGTAGCAAGCGCTCTATGACTGGGTACACTCCTAATTCCACCTCTGGCTTCAGAGGATACTGAGGGATTTTTGGAGCTATCCTACCATCTTTTACTTGCACTACTATGGGAGCTACATTGGCCATCAATCCAGTGTCTTGTCCATCTTTGGTCCAGAGGGATCCCGGTATTTGTGAGATCATTTCCTCTACCTTGGATGGACACCTGTCTATACCAGCAGAGTGTGACATTAGCCTTTGTGGGGTGTCTAACATATCCTGCACTTCCTGAACATGATTCTCGGGTATATCCAAGAAGACACCCTCAGGAGTACAATATAAGACACACCCCATTTTACACAATAAATCTCTCCCAAGTAGATTAGTCGAAGCTGATGCAGCAAAAAGGAATGCTTGGTCTGCAAGGGCCCTATCGTAATCTCCGCAGGTCTACTCAAAGGGTAGTGTTGCACTACTCCTGTTACTCCCATTGCCGAAATTGTTTTACCCTTGGTTTTCATACCTACCGTTGAATTTAACACTGACCTGGCCACCCCTGTATCTACAAGAAAAGGTAATGATCTACCAGCTACATCAACTGTAACCTCAGGTTCACTACCAAGGCTAGCAATCAACTTCACTGGTTGCAGACTACAGGTGTGGCCCAACCCCTATTGTATATTGTGACCCTCCCGCAGCGCACTGGCAGCTACAATATGTGAGGGGGGTAGCTGAGAATTTTCGGAGGTCTGCCAGTCCCTCCTAGGTGGGTACCTCCTTGTTTCCCCTGCATGCGGCTCATAACTTATCTTATGCGATCCCTGATCCCTATTATGTGTATTATAATGTGGTTCATATCCTGGTCTAGGGGGTCGGTATACCTTATGTGTGTTTGTATATCTACAATTCCGTGCAAAATGTCCTTCCTTCTTACAGTTATAGCATACTACTAAACGTGACTTACCATCAGGGGTCTGGGGTTTTGGCTGATGCGGTTTGGTTGTAAGAGCATTTATACTTACTGTCATCAGCTTATCCCCCTGTGACTCCCTGTGCTTAATGACGTTCTGATCGTGCTCGATAGCGGACTCTCTTAATGCAGCCACCGAGATACTTCTCCAGTTAGGTAGAGTGGTTTGTACCCTTGTTTTTAATGTCTCTTTTAACCAGTCCATTAATACTGACACAGCTACCTCCCTGTGATGTACATTGTCCTTAATGTCCTCGATCCCAGTGTATCTAGCCATTTCCTGCAGTGCTCGGTGGAATTATTCAGATGCCGTTTCACCTTCTTTTTGTCTTATGGAAAAGATTTTATTCCATTTGACAACAGTAGGGAAATATACTCCTAATTGCAGATTGATTTGTCGTACGTTCTCCTGAGTGTACTCATCAGTGAGAGGTACTTCTGCGTCTAATTTACAATCAGTAATGAATTTTGTGGGGTCAATATTGGAAGGTAAACATACTCGTAGCCCTGTTCGCCAATCTTTGTTTGTGGGTTCGGTGGCGTTACCTAATTCTTTAATGAACCTCTGGCATGCGACTAGATCCTTTCTGGGATCGGGAAATTCAGACGTAATTGTCCTCAATTCTATCCGGGACCAGGGACAATGCATAGCAATGTTTCTGATGGGAGTGACTCCCTGAGCGTCAGTCTTCCCATTGGGGACTGCGATCACCCTGACAGGATTTAATTCAATTACGTCATTCTGAGTTGACTCCACAATCTGAGGTACTATTGTCTCTGCATAATGTATGGTACCGTACTTACCTGTGGACACAACCTCACTTATCCCTCCGCTAGGGGGCCTTACTACTGATCTTACTGGTTGGGCCGTGCCCACCTGAGTGTTCTGTATGGTGGCTGCTAGATAGAGTGCCGATATTGTGCTGGGCTCATCTTCTTGCTCGCAATTCTGAGGAAAGTTTAAAATGGGATACAACTTGCAAGGGTTAGCGTTAGTGCATTTATCAACTATACTCTTATCGGATACCAATATGCCATTGTCTGTAGCCACTTTCTCCCCTACAATATACGGTGGTGGTGGTGCGGTTGCCATCATTTTCCTGCTAGGTTTGGAACCTGCTGCGTGAGCTAGTTCCCTTTGCATATCGCCCTCTTGCTGCCATAAATTTAAACAGTTTGTGTGTCTGACCCTTTGCTTTAGGGATTTTATCAGACATATCCTAATCCTTAAATTCTGCAATACCTCTGGTTCAAAACTGCCTACCTTAGGGAATGGTTCCCTATCTTCCGCAGTCATACGTTCCCATTCATTGCACAAAACTTCTGTGTGTGGTCCATACTTCTCACACATTATGAACCTCGCTGACCCCCTGGGCCGCGGTATGTCAACCTGAACCCTGGTTGAACGTCCCTTACTTGAGCAACTGGCCCCCATATTTTTGCAGGTATTGTCAGAGGCATCACTTACTTTTATAACACCCGGTGCGGTCGCGGGTGAAAAGGGGACGTGGCTTCTCGGAAGGGGTGTGGCTTCATGGAAGGGGCGTGGCTTTGCGTCCCGACCCCGTTTTCGGCACATTGTGGGTCGGGGGATACGGCCTTCACCCAGAAACTGCTGAATCTGCACTGTGACAGGAGCCGGGTATCAGCATCCAGCTCCTGTCGCTGAGCAG
Organism: Pseudophryne corroboree; assembly: GCF_028390025.1. NCBI lineage: Eukaryota > Metazoa > Chordata > Amphibia > Anura > Myobatrachidae > Pseudophryne > Pseudophryne corroboree. Next base: position 187,142,519 of record NC_086447.1, read on the forward strand.
GAGCCGGCACTTTGGTGTCACCCCTCAGAGGGTAACACCCGGGTGCGGGCCGCACCCCCCGCACCCACGTTGTGACGCCACTGGGTATTGTCCTTTCGGCTAATCCCACAAAAAATAACCAAAATACTCAATATAAGGCAACGGTGAAAGTTCTCTGAGCGCTCTTCACCCGCTCACCGCTCACGTTGGCCAGTACTACCATACACTGTCGATAGCGAAGGCAATGTACCCAACCTAGGGCCCTGTGTAACCTCTATTTACTGGAAGTATCTGGGAATAACTTACCCTTTCCAGTAAATGTAAGTTGTTGGAGATTTCCTGAGAGAGACCAGCGAAAACTCCCTAAACCTTTATTATACACAAATCACGCTTGCGTATGCTATAGTTACCGCGATTTTACGCAAAGCTCGTAAAAAGAGTATCACGTTGTGCTAATATTGCACCCACTAACGCGCGGTCCAATCGCACAGCGTATAGGTACTTGTTACTTATCCGCCGTACGACCAATGGAATAGATTTTTCAGGCTGCGAAACCTCAGCCAGAGTGTATAAAAAAAACTATATGGGTAAACCTTCGCTAACCCCCTGGGCTGCGGTACTCTAAACCTCGCTGACCTCCTGGGCCACGGTACTCTAAACCTCGCTGACCTTCTGGTCTGCGGTACTCTGCTACCTTGCTCCTTTGTACTTCAATCTATATTAACGTGAGTCAGCTGCCTCACGCCACCAAGTCTCCACTCACTTGATGTACCACTCGACTGGATCCCGAATTCCCTGGGTCCACAAAACCTTTATTATGTTTGCTCACTCACGTTCGTTCACTCAAATATACTTTGGTTTTTCTGTACAGAAAATTTACTTTCATTCAGATAAACAGCCTTAGTACCAGAGGTAATACAGTAAAAAAGGTTTAATTTAAACTAAATCTTGGAAACCGAGCAGTTTGTGCTATTGTCGCGTGGCTACTGTTCCGCCCCTAAACTAAACAATGCTATTGTGTAATTTGTACTTAGCGGTCGTACCCTTACGCACGTTGCGTAAACACGCGACCATGTGTATGTCTTTACGTTGCGTACGCAGTCCCGTACTTTGTCCGAGACACGTGTACAAAAAAACGTACATCCGCAATAGTACAAATCCCACACTTCTATAAATGTAAGCGATATTACCTATAATCGTTTACTTAACACAACACAGTTTCTTTCTGTATAAACCTGTTTAACTAGGCCAGACTGTGTTTTGTGTTTTACGTTTACTTCCTTAATATTTATTCTATATTTTTAACTAAATAGCAACAAATTTCTCCGTACAGGTCTAAATGAATCTAGTAATCAGTATTTATGGCAACAATTTGAGCAGGTATACAAATACAAACTACAAGTGTATGCTTGTGTTGTGTGCGCATTTGGCGCCAAACAGAAATTCACAGACTTTAAAAATAGCTTTGCGTATTTACTTTACGGGTCCCACCAGCATCCCTACAAACCATGCAAAGCAGACGCCGTCTAATCAGTAATAAAAAATAGGGTTTCCCAGTGTATCCTACGGCCAGAAAAAGGTTCACGTAGGATGCCTGTCCGCCCTTTGCTGATAGACAGAGTCTGCTTTAACCTGCTAGGCTGCGGGTATGTGGAAAAACCGGACGATGCCCCCAATTGATAATGTCGATATTATCTTAAACCATAAAGCTATACCTTTAAACACTCTTTTACCATGGAGCCGCGACGGCCGCTAAACTTAATATTCACTCTATACCCCTTTTACGCTATTTGCGTAATGAGTCCCGTACCGTGTACGGACTCTGCGTACAAACGCCGCGCTAAGGGTACAAAGTACACGCAGCGCGTACACACTCAATATGATACACCTTAAACCTTCGTAGTAATGCAATGCAATGATATTATACTTTACACCTTGGGGGTAATTCCAAGTTGATCGCAGCAGGATTTTTGATAGCAATTGGGAAAAACCATGTGCACTGCAGGGGAGGCAGATATAACATGTGCAGAGAGAGTTAGATTTGGGTGGGGTGTGTTCAATCTGCAATCTAATTTGCAGTGTAAAAATAAAGCAGCCAGTATTTAACCTGCACAGAAACAAAATAACCCACCCAAATCTAACTCTCTGCAAATGTTACATCTGCCTCCCCTGGAGTGCACATGGTTTTGCCCAATTGCTAAAAAAAAATCCTGCTGCGATCAACTTGGAATTACCCCCCTTATGCAGCGCTGACGGTACAAAGTACCTGCAGCGCGTACACACCTTATTAATACACTTTTGAACCTTATACAGTTAGGCAATGAAATACACTTTAAACCCTAGCAGGGAAAAGAGGACACAACACTGATTTGTAGTTAATCACTGGGTTCCGACACCACAGAGTAATATATCTGAAAGGGGGTTAACAATTTATACACTACAATACAACAGAGTAAATGGCTACAATCAATGTACATACGTGAGAATATTCGCATGCGCTTCCTGGTCCAGTCCTCCGCTAATCAGGTAGATAGCGTTAAGGATCTTCTGACCGGCCAAGCAGCAACAGGCTTTTTATACAATACTTCCAAAAGCAATACAATGGATACTGTAATCCCTTTGTCCATTGGACACAGGGATGCATCTTTACAGTACAGGAGAGGTCATAGGTTGATTTGAAAAGGTGGGCGATGTCTTTCTCAACTGCTCTTGTGGGTGGTCTTCTCTGGATTCCCGCTGCATACATAATATACAGTAAATACAGTTTATATCTATATTCTACTTCTGCACATAACTATCCACAGGAACATGCGATCTTCCGCAAACCAACACCGGAATGTTACCCTTAAAATACCCTACAGCTGGATACCAGACACCACCTTATTACCTTAGTCTGTCCCCTCCTATCATGCAAAGGTGAATCCCTTTGTTCTGAAATCATTTAAACTGTTGATACTTGCTGATGTGGTGCAGGGGGACTATGTGTACAATGTGCACTATTTGGATTAAATATGTAATGTTTTGATAGCCCTCCATGCGTTCACAAACTACGCTGTAAATACCCACACCACGCGCAGGATCGCGGGAGCGACCATACGCAAATTGCGGATATGTGCACGCACGGCGGAAAAAGTGCACGCGCAGTGGGCATGTGTGTGTATTTTATACGTGCTGCGTGTTCTATAATATTTTTCGACTTTGACACTTCTGATGAGGATGGGGAGTATACTGCCCCGTCAGACACTGACACAGTTGCTTCTGACGAGGAATCTACTACTCAGGTTGATGTCCCTGACTTAGTGGTTGCTATTAAGCAGATCCTACAGATCACTGATGATGTTGAGGATTCCATTGCGGATTCTAAGAAACCTGATAAGTTTAAACATCAGAAGGTAACTAAAACTTTATTACCGCATTCCGACCATTTAGTAGATATACGTAAAGAACCCTAGTCTTCTCCAGGAAAGAAATTCTCCCTATCTAAAAGGATGGTAGTGGGAAAACTCACCATCGGTGGATTCCCATGTCACCCGTCTCGTGGTGTCATCTACTCTACCTATCACCACTGTCATCTCACTGAAGGAACCGACAGACAAGCTTGTGGAGGGATGCCTGAACTCTATTTCCTCCCTTACAGGTGCTGTACATAGACCCACTATAGCAGCTTCCTGGGCTGCAAAAGGAATTGAAGCATGGGTTCAGGCATTAGAGGAAGAGCTGCCTCAGGATATCTCTGACTGCCAGACAATACCTGTCTCATATTACCACTGCCGCCTATTTCATTCAGGAGGCGCCCTCTGATGCGGGTGTGCTGGCGGCCAAGGCATCCTGGCTCGCTGTATTCTGTGGTTGAGGTCATGGAAGGTGGACCTGGACTCCAAAAAGACTTTGGAGGTACTCCCTTTTAAGGGGGACATCCTGTTTGGGGAAGATATCAATAAAATTGTGACTGACTTAGCGTCTGCTAAGAATGCTTTTCTCCCAGATACTAATCCTTCTGCACAAAAGGCAAAAGGTACCACTTTTCGCTCCTTTCGACCTCAAGAGAAAGCAAAAGGTCAGGCATACCCGAGACAATCTCATACTCCCAAAACCACTAAGCCCAAGGCAAAACAATCCTGGGCAGCCCGTCAGCCTACTTCTAAACACGACAAACCTGCTGCATGATGGGGCGGGCCTCCCTTTGGGGGACCCCAGGGTGGGAGGCTGACTTCTGCGATTCACCCAGGTCTGGTTGAAGACCACTTCAGACACATGGGTGCGAGAAGTTGTCTCTCACGGGTACGCAGTCTCTCTTTCAAGAGACGTCCCCCTCGCCAGTTCTGCACAATGGTTATCCCTTCGGATCCATTAAAGGCGCAAGCTCTACAACTGGTTGTACGTTCTCTCCTGGATACAGGAGTGGTGGTGTCAGTACCTCTGTCCCAGAGAGGCAGAGAATACTACTCAACCCTGATTCTAGTCCCGAAAACCCAATGGGTCTTTCCGGTCTATACTCACCCTCAAATCACTGAACAAGTTTGTGAGAGTGTCCAAGTTCCGTATGAAAACACTGCGCTGAATTGTACTGGCCATGGAACCCAGAGAATATATGGTATCCCTGGATATACAGGATGCTTACCTGCATATACCTATTGCCATATCGCATCAGCAATATCTGCAGTTTGCTATTGGCAACCTTCACTATCAATTCCAGGCTCTGCCGTTTGGACTGGCCACGACACCTCAGATCTTTACCAAGGTTATGGCCATGATGACGGCTCATCTCCGTCGCCAGGGAGTCAGGATCCTGCCATATCTGGACGACTTGCTGATTCTGGCAAACTCCCACGATGTCCTCCTCAGTCATCTACAACTGACGTTACACTTCCTACAAGCCCACAGGTGGCTAATCAACTGGAAGAAGTCCTCGCTGGTCCCTGCTCGGAGCATGGTGCACCTGGGGGCACTGCTGTACACACACAGTCAATGGCTGATTCTGTCTCCAGAGTAGGTCCTGAAACTTTAGGACAGGATCAGATACTTCCTCTCTCGCCCAAGATTGTTGATATACTCGGCGATGCAAGTACTAGGCCTGATGGTGTCGGCATTTGACATGGTAGAGTACGCTCAATTTCATTCCCGCCCTCTGCAGATGTTAATCCATTCCAAGTGGGACAGCCCACTTCATCGGATCAGGTCTCACATGATCTCCTTGACTCCGGAGGTTCGTCTGTCGCTGACCTGGTGGTTACAAGACCAGCAGTTGAGCAGGGACCTTCCCTTCTGGATCCCCAACTGGGTCCTACTGACTATGGATGCGAGTCTAAGGGGTTGGAGCATGGTGTTGGAGCAACACTCTTTCCAGGGTTGGTGGACCATGGAGGATTTACTCCTCCCGATAAACATTCTGGAATTGCGGGCAGTGTTCAATGCTTTGTCTCTCACCCTGCCTCTGATACAGAACAGGCCTGTTCAAGTACGGTCAGACAACACCACCACGGTGGCATACATAAACCATCAAGGCGGCACTCAAAGCCACATGGCAATGATGGAAGTGTCAAAAATCTAGTTGGGCGGAAGGACATCTGCCAGCAATATCGGCAGTGTTCATTCCAGGAGTCCTGAACTGGGGAGCAGCTTTCCTCAGTCATCAGGATGTGCACGCCGCAGAGTGGAGTCTTCATCAGGAAGTCTTCCAACTCCTAGTGGGGCCTACCAGATGTAGACTTGATGGCGTCTCGACACAATCACAAAGTTCCGGTCTTCGGATCAAAAACCAAGGATCCTCAAAGCAGCATTTGTGGACACACTGGCAATTCCATGGAACTTTCGGCTGCCATACATGTTCCCTCCAGTGTCACTCCTGCCCAGGGTACTGCGGAAGTTCAAACAAGAAGGAGGAATACTACTTCTAGTCACTCCAGCATGTCCAAGACGGCATTGGTTCTCAGACCTACAGAGTCTATCGCTAGAGCGTCCTCTTCTATTTCCTCAACGCCCAGACCTACTCATTCAGAGCCCTTGTGTCTACCCAGACCTGGCCAGACTGGCTTTGATGGCATGGATCTTGAAGCTTCACTCCTGAGGGCCAAAGGATTCTCCGAGGTGGTTATCCAAACTATGCTGAAGGCCTGCACACTGGCATCTGCGCGGATTTATTACAGGGTCTGGAATTCTTACTTCACCTGGTGTGCTACTAAGATTTATGATGGTTACAAATTCAGTACTCCCAGACTTCTGGTTTTTCTACAACAAGGCCTGAATTTAGGCCTTCGTCTTTCCTCCCTCAAGGTTCATATCTCTGCCTTGTCGGTGTGGTTTCAGAGAAAAATTGCATCTCTTCCTGACGTTCATACTTTCACTGAAGGTGTTTTACGGATTCAGCCTCCCTATGTCCCTCCTGTGGCTCCATGGGATCTGCTGTTGTCCTGAATGCCCTGCAAGAGTCTCCATTTGAACCTCTTGAGTCAGTGAACCTTAAATGGCTCATGGTCAAGGTCTTGTTCCTACTGGCTATTGCCTCTGCTAGAAGGGTGTCAGATCTAGACATTCTGTCCTGTCGTCCACCCTTTCTGATATTTCACCGTGACCGGGCAGTTCTTAGAACTCGCCCTGGTTATTTGCCTAAGGTGGTGTCATCTTTTCACCTTAACCAAGAAATTGTGGTTCTGGCCTTTATCTCTTCTGATTTGTCCTCCAAAGAGTGGTCTTTGAATGTGGTAAGGGCTCTTCGTATTTATGTGGAGAGGACTGCCTCTATCAGGAGGTCAGATTCCCTTTTTGTACTTTTTGGTTTTCACAAATGTGGCTGGCCTGCGAATAAGCAAACCATGGCCAGATGGATTAGAATGGTGATTGCACAAGCCTATGCGCAGGCTGGACTTCCAGCTCCTGCTGCTATCAAAGCCCATTCTACTCGGTCTGTTGGACGTTCTTGGGCGGCTAGCCAAGGCACATCCGCTGAGCAATTATGCAAGGTGGCTACGTAGTTTTCAGTGAACACGTTCATTAGGTTCTATGCCTTCGATACTTCTGCCTCCCAGGATGCTTCCTTTGGACGCCGGGTTCTTATAGCCACTACGGCGCGTCCCCTCCCATGAGGAACTGCTCTAGGACATCCCCGATGTTTCCCTGTGGAAACCAATGTACCCCGCTGCAGAAAAGGAGATGTATGATAGACTTACCATGATTAAATCTCTTTCTGCGAGGTACATTGGTTCCATAGGGTGCCCACCCTGATGCACCTAGCTTCTATGGGTTTGTATAGCATTAGCCACTAGTCCCTTCTCCTGTTGTGAGAACGTGGTTCTATGTGACTAACATCTACCTTCTCTTTTATCTGCTCCTGCATTGGACTGGTTAACGAAACTGAGCTCACAGTGCCTGGAGGCGGGGTTATAGAGGAGGCCCAATGCATCCTGGGACAGTCTAAAGCTTAAGCCTGTTGGTGCCAGGATCAAGATCCAGCTCTACACCCAGATGTTTCCTTGTGGAACCAATGTACCTCGCAGAAAGAGATTTAACCATGGTAAGTCTACCATAAATCTCCTTATTCTAAAGGGTATTCCACAATAAATACTACAAATAAAATCCTCTCATTGATCGTCAGTAATCAGAGAAGGTAACATTTTTATGTGTGTGTGTAAATCATTAAGGGTAAAGGGGGTAATTCAGACCTGATCGCTCGCTAGCATTTTTTGCAGCACTGCGATAAGGTCAGAACTGCGCATGCGTATGCACTGCAATGCACAGGCGCGTCGCACGGGTACAAAGCGGATCGTTGCTGTGCAGTGGGTTTTATGAAGAATCCATTCACACAGCCGATTGCAAGGAGATTGACAGGAAGAAGGCGTTTGTGGGTGGCAACTGACCATTTTCAGGGAGTGGTTGGAAAAACGCAGGTGTGTCCAAGCGTTTACAGGGCTGGTGTCTGACGTAAGTTCCAGTTCCAGACAGGCTGAAGTGATCGCAGCGGCTGAGTAAGTCCTGGGCAACTCAGAAACTGACAAAGTTGTTTTGTACCGCTCGGCTGCACATGCGATCGTACACTTGCACTGCTAAAATACACTCCCAGTGGGCGGCGACTATGTGAACGCTGGACTGCAAAAAAATACTAGCGAGCGATCAGGTCAGAATTACCCCCAAAGAGAGAGATATCTCTGTGTATATAAGGAGGGAACCTTTCTTCTGTTAACCCATGTGCTAGTCAGCAGTGGATAGGTTAATGAGTGCAGGGAGCCTACAACACTGAGATGAATGAAAGAAAAGTAGCGCAGACTTCTGTTATCCCCGCTATTGGCTGGTCCCTCCCTTGATGAGGAATCACATTGCAGGGAGAAGTGGTAAGTACTGTATATGCAGGAATGAAAAAGCCCGCTGAGATTACCTGTGGTTTTATGCGGCAAAGTGTGTGGAATCCAGTGCATCTGCTTTTGGCTGGGAGCTGCTTCACAACGGTGCCCAGTCATGTGAGCACTCCATGGACCTGGAAGTCAAACCCACCGAGTAGCTTGTTCACATCGGATTATTTTATTCCACCATACATCTACACAACTGAACAACAGTATACACTATGATCTTGTTTCCTTTTCCTTTATTTTATAACCACATTGCCGGGAGAGCTATATAATATTACTTTTATACACCAATAAGGCAGAGAGAGCACCTGGACAAAACTCCTCATTTATAACTGCAACCCCCGGAGCTGAATTGAACAGTTCTAACGTCACAGTCTGCTTATCCCTGGTCTTCAAGAATTTCAGACACTTCTGGGGTAAGTCATCCACAACACTAGATCTTGACAACTCGTGCCTACTACGTACCAACAGAGGAGTATAGGCGGCTAATACTGGGAGAGGGATGGGTAAGCCCTAAACTAATCCATGTTGTTTATGCTGTAAGGTGGCTTGCCTCTGGGAAGGGGCCAGCCAACAGTAAACATATGTATGTCATGGTCAGCCACTAATAGTCATCCCCAATGAGCCCTGACCACTGAAACCTGGCCGCAGGACAAAAAAAAAAAAAAAGATACATGGTAAAATAACTAAAATGTACTAATAAGCCCACTGAGCCTTCAGCCCACTGGGGATAAGCCCAAAACCATACAGCTAATCCGCCCCTGCATACTTGTTAAGATGGATTCCCCACATAAATGAAGCCTGCTATCAGTAACCCTGTTATGTATATGATTAGGCTATTTAAAATTCCCTATCAAAGATGACAACTTTAATTTTGTGTACAAACACGTTAGGGAGCCTCAATTGTGAATTTTCCACTATGCACATAAGGCACGTGCCTAGGTGTGCCACTTGCTGGGACAACACAGCAGGTCGCCCCACCCCTCACGGCTCCAAACCCCCTCCTCTACCACACTGGTTCTCTTTTCCTGCTCTTTCCCCTCACAGCTCCAATCTCCCCCCACCCTAATCGTGCTGCCCCCCAACACCGATGCCTTTTTTTTATTCTTTTACATCTCCAAACTCACCCCTCCAATCACGGCACCTCCGCACCCACCCCCATCCCCATACCGGTGCCCCTTTGCTGCTCTCTACCCTCACAGCTCCAAACTCTCAATGCCTCCCAACTGTAGTTCTCCTAACATCAGTTACCCTCTCCTGTTCTCTCACTTCTTTAAACATCCCCATTACGGCACCCCTGCACCAAACCCCTTCCCCACACCAGTTCCCCTTTTCTGTCCAACCCCCCCTATTTTAGAACTCCTGCACCCCCCTCCCCCACACCAGTACCTCTTTTCTGCTCCCTCCCCTCACAGCTCCAAACTCTCAGCCTCCCATTTGCAGCACCCCTGCACACCCCTTCACCACACCAATTCCCCTCTCCTGCCCTCCCCTCCCCCCCCCCCCTCCCCCCCACACACACACAAGGACTAGTTCCCCTTTTCTGCATAGGAAGTTTGCGGTGATGTGCTGGCAGGCTTGAGGTGTTTGCATGGATCAAGCCTGCCAGCACATCACCGCAAACTACATCCACAAGACTCCTCGCCGGCCGGCGAGTGGAGCGGCCGTTGAGACCGCACAGGGCATAGGAAGAAGCGGAGCGTTGCGGCAACGCAACTTCCGGTTGTCCAGTGCGGCTTCTGGCGGGACCCGGCAGCCTAGCAGCAGAGCCAGGAAGGCTTCCAGCTCTGTCTGCTGAGGAGCACCACCGGGGACGGATACAGCGGAAACAGCGCAAGCGGCCACATCATCACTCACCACAGAGTGAACAAAGAGAACTAAACATCACATCGTGAGGGTAAGTTGCACCTGGTAGGCCGGGACGCCGGCCTCCCAGAACACGACCTCCACCTACGATCAATTATTGACAAAGAACCGCCTCTGGGCACACTGCTTAGACTCACACTGAGGGGAAAGGAAATCCCTGCAGATAAAGACTGACTCCTATATATCTGGAACAAAGATACTCCTTTTCTCACAAGACTTTTCTTTAGGATATTCATCACACGGCAATACCATATTTTATTTCATCTTGTGTTTATTTTCCCTATACATCGGATGTTCACACAAGGAGGGTAATTCCAAGTTGATCGCAGCAGGAAATCTTTTAGCAGTTGGGCAAAACCATGGGGGTCATTCCGAGTTGTTCGCTCGCAAGTGAATTTTAGCAGATTTGCTCATGCTAAGCCGCCGCCTACTGGGAGTGAATCTTAGCATCTTAAAATTGCGAACGATGTATTCGCAATATTGCGATTACACACCTCGTAGCAGTTTCTGAGTACCTTCAGACTTACTCGGCATCTGCGATCATTTCACTGCTTGTCGTTCCTGGTTTGACGTCACAAACACACCCAGCATTCGCCCAGACACTCCCCCGTTTCTCCAGCCACTCCTGCGTTTTTTCCGGAAACGGTAGCGTTTTTTCCCACACGCCCATAAAACGGCCTGTTTCCGCCCAGTAACACCCATTTCCTGTCAATCACATTACGATCGCCAGAACGATGAAAATGCCGTGAGTAAAATTCCTAAGTGCATAGCAAATTGACTTGGCGCAGTCGCAGTGCGGACATTGCGCATGCGCATTAAGCGGAAAATCGCTGCGATGCGAAGATTTTTACCGAGCGAACAACTCGGAATGACCCCCCATGTGCAATGCAGGGGAGGCAGATATAACATTTGCAGAGAGAGTTAGATTTGGGTGGGTTATTTTGTTTCTGTGCAGGGTAAATACTAGAGATGAGCGCCTGAAATTTTTCGGGTTTTGTGTTTTGGTTTTGGGTTCGGTTCCGCGGCCGTGTTTTGGGTTCGACCGCGTTTTGGCAAAACCTCACCGAATTTTTTTTGTCGGATTCGGGTGTGTTTTGGATTCGGGTGTTTTTTTTTCAAAAAACCCTAAAAAACAGCTTAAATCATAGAATTTGGGGGTCATTTTGATCCCAAAGTATTATTAACCTCAAAAACCATAATTTACACTCATTTTCAGTCTATTCTGAATACCTCACACCTCACAATATTATTTTTAGTCCTAAAATTTGCACCGAGGTCGCTGTGTGAGTAAGATAAGCGACCCTAGTGGCCGACACAAACACCGGGCCCATCTAGGAGTGGCACTGCAGTGTCACGCAGGATGTCCCTTCCAAAAAACCCTCCCCAAACAGCACATGACGCAAAGAAAAAAGAGGCGCAATGAGGTAGCTGACTGTGTGAGTAAGATAAGCGACCCTAGTGGCCAACACAAACACCGGGCCCATCTAGGAGTGGCACTGCAGTGTCACGCAGGATGTCCCTTCCAAAAAACCCTCCCCAAACAGCACATGACGCAAAGAAAAAAAGAGGCGCAATGAGGTAGCTGACTGTGTGAGTAAGATAAGCGACCCTAGTGGCCGACACAAACACCGGGCCCATCTAGGAGTGGCACTGCAGTGTCACGCAGGATGTCCCTTCCAAAAAACCCTCCCCAAACAGCACATGACGCAAAGAAAAAAAGAGGCGCAATGAGGTTGCTGACTGTGTGAGTAAGATAAGCGACCCTAGTGGCCGACACAAACACCGGGCCCATCTAGGAGTGGCACTGCAGTGTCACGCAGGATGTCCCTTCCAAAAAAACCTCCCCAAACAGCACATGACGCAAAGAAAAAAAGAGGCGCAATGAGGTAGCTGACTGTGTGAGTAAGATAAGCGACCCTAGTGGCCGACACAAACACCGGGCCCATCTAGGAGTGGCACTGCAGTGTCACGCAGGATGTCCCTTCCAAAAAACCCTCCCCAAACAGCACATGACGCAAAGAAAAAAAGAGGCGCAATGAGGTAGCTGACTGTGTGAGTAAGATAAGCGACCCTAGTGGCCGACACAAACACCGGGCCCATCTAGGAGTGGCACTGCAGTGTCACGCAGGATGTCCCTTCCAAAAAACCCTCCCCAAACAGCACATGACGCAAAGAAAAAAAGAGGCGCAATGAGGTAGCTGACTGTGTGAGTAAGATAAGCGACCCTAGTGGCCGACACAAACACCGGGCCCATCTAGGAGTGGCACTGCAGTGTCACGCAGGATGTCCCTTCCAAAAAACCCTCCCCAAACAGCACATGACGCAAAGAAAAAAAGAGGCGCAATGAGGTAGCTGACTGTGTGAGTAAGATAAGCGACCCTAGTGGCCGACACAAACACCGGGCCCATCTAGGAGTGGCACTGCAGTGTCACGCAGGATGTCCCTTCCAAAAAACCCTCCCCAAACAGCACATGACGCAAAGAAAAAAAGAGGCGCAATGAGGTAGCTGACTGTGTGAGTAAGATAAGCGACCCTAGTGGCCGACACAAACACCGGGCCCATCTAGGAGTGGCACTGCAGTGTCACGCAGGATGGCCCTTCCAAAAAACCCTCCCCAAACAGCACATGACGCAAAGAAAAAGAAAAGAAAAAAGAGGTGCAAGATGGAATTGTCCTTGGGCCCTCCCACCCACCCTTATGTTGTATAAACAGGACATGCACACTTTAACCAACCCATCATTTCAGTGACAGGGTCTGCCACACGACTGTGACTGATATGACGGGTTGGTTTGGACCCCCCCCAAAAAAGAAGCAATTAATCTCTCCTTGCACAAACTGGCTCTACAGAGGCAAGATGTCCACCTCATCATCATCCTCCGATATATCACCGTGTACATCCCCCTCCTCACAGATTATCAATTCGTCCCCACTGGAATCCACCATCTCAGCACCCTGTGTACTTTGTGGAGGCAATTGCTGCTGGTGAATGTCTCCACGGAGGAATTGATTATAATTCATTTTAATGAACATCATCTTCTCCACATTTTCTGGATGTAACCTCGTACGCCGATTGCTGACAAGGTGAGCGGCGGCACTAAACACTCTTTCGGAGTACACACTTGTGGGAGGGCAACTTAGGTAGAATAAAGCCAGTTTGTGCAAGGGCCTCCAAATTTCCTCTTTTTCCTGCCAGTATAAGTACGGACTGTGTGACGTGCCTACTTGGATGCGGTCACTCATATAATCCTCCACCATTCTTTCAATGGTGAGAGAATCATATGCAGTGACAGTAGACGACATGTCCGTAATCATTGTCAGGTCCTTCAGTCCGGACCAGATGTCAGCATCAGCAGTCGCTCCAGACTGCCCTGCATCACCGCCAGCGGGTGGGCTCGGAATTCTGAGCCTTTTCCTTGCACCCCCAGTTGCGGGAGAATGTGAAGGAGGAGATGTTGTTGACAGGTCGCGTTCCGCTTGACTTGACAATTTTCTCACCAGCAGGTCTTTCAACCCCAGCAGACTTGTGTCTGCCGGAAAGAGAGATCCAAGGTAGGCTTTAAATCTAGGATCGAGCACGGTGGCCAAAATGTAGTGCTCTGATTTCAACAGATTGACCACCCGTGAATCCTTGTTAAGCGAATTAAGGGCTCCATCCACAAGTCCCACATGCCTAGCGGAATCGCTCCGTGTTAGCTCCTCCTTCAATGTCTCCAGCTTCTTCTGCAAAAGCCTGATGAGGGGAATGACCTGACTCAGGCTGGCAGTGTCTGAATTGACTTCACGTGTGGCAAGTTCAAAGGGCATCAGAACCTTGCACAACGTTGAAATCATTCTCCACTGCGCTTGAGACAGGTGCATTCCACCTCCTATATCGTGCTCAATTGTATAGGCTTGAATGGCCTTTTGCTGCTCCTCCAACCTCTGAAGCATATAGAGGGTTGAATTCCACCTCGTTACCACTTCTTGCTTCAGATGATGGCAGGGCAGGTTCAGTAGTTTTTGGTGGTGCTCCAGTTTTCTGTACGTGGTGCCTGTACGCCGAAAGTGTCCCGCAATTCTTCTGGCCACCGACAGCATCTCTTGCACGCCCCTGTCGTTTTTTAAAAAATTCTGCACCACCAAATTCAAGGTATGTGCAAAACATGGGACGTGCTGGAATTTGCCCAGATTTAATGCACACACAATATTGCTGGCGTTGTCCGATGCCACAAATCCACAGGAGAGTCCAATTGGGGTAAGCCATTCCGCGATGATCTTCCTCAGTTGCCGTAAGAGGTTTTCAGCTGTGTGCGTATTCTGGAAACCGGTGATACAAAGCGTAGCCTGCCTAGGAAAGAGTTGGCGTTTGCGAGATGCTGCTACTGGTGCCGCCGCTGCTGTTGTTGCGGCGGGAGTCCATACATCTACCCAGTGGGCTGTCACAGTCATATAGTCCTGACCCTGCCCTGCTCCACTTGTCCACATGTCCGTGGTTAAGTGGACATTGGGTACAGCTGCATTTTTTAGGACACTGGTGACTCTTTTTCTGAGGTCTGTGTACATTTTCGGTATCGCCTGCCTAGAGAAATGGAACCTAGATGGTATTTGGTACCGGGGACACAGTACCTCCAACAAGTCTCTAGTTGGCTCTGCAGTAATGATGGATACCGGAACCACGTTTCTCACCACCCAGGATGTCAAGGCCTCAGTTATCCGCTTTGCAGTAGGATGACTGCTGTGATATTTCATCTTCCTCGCAAAGGACTGTTGGACAGTCAATTGCTTGGTGGAAGTAGTACAAGTGGTCTTACGACTTCCCCTCTGGGATGACCATCGACTCCCAGCAGCAACAACAGCAGCGCCAGCAGCAGTTGGCGTTACACGCAAGGATGCATCGGAGGAATCCCAGGCAGGAGAGGAATCATCAGAATTGCCAGTGACATGGCCTGCAGGACTATTGGCATTCCTGGGGAAGGAGGAAATTGACACTGAGGGAGTTGGTGGGGTGGTTTGCGTGAGCTTGGTTACAAGAGGAAGGGATTTACTGGTCAGTGGACTGCTTCCGCTGTCGGCCCAAGTTTTTGAACTTGTCACTGACTTATTATGAATGCGCTGCAGGTGACGTATAAGGGAGGATGTTCCGAGGTGGTTAACGTCCTTACCCCTACTTATTACAGCTTGACAAAGGGAACACACGGCTTGACACCTGTTGTCCGCATTTCTGGTGAAATACTTCCACACCGAAGAGCTGATTTTTTTGGTATTTTCACCAGGCATGTCAACGGCCATATTCCTCCCACGGACAACAGGTGTCTCCCCGGGTGCCTGACTTAAACAAACCACCTCACCATCAGAATCCTCCTGGTCAATTTCCTCCCCAGCGCCAGCAACACCCATATCCTCCTCATCCTGGTGTACTTCAACACTGACATCTTCAATCTGACTATCAGGAACTGGACTGCGGGTGCTCCTTCCATCACTTGCAGGGGGCGTGCAAATGGTGGAAGGCGCATGCTCTTCACGTCCAGTGTTGGGAAGGTCAGGCATCGCAACCGACACAATTGGAGTCGGACTCTCCTTGTGGATTTGGGATTTCGAAGAACGCACAGTTCTTTGCGGTGCTACTGCTTTTGCCAGCTTGAGTCTTTTCATTTTTCTAGCGAGAGGCTGAGTGCTTCCATCCTCATGTGAAGCTGAACCACTAGCCATGAACATAGGCCAGGGCCTCAGCCGTTCCTTGCCACTCCGTGTGGTAAATGGCATATTGGCAAGTTTACGCTTCTCCTCCGACAATTTTATTTTAGGTTTTGGAGTCCTTTTTTTACTGATATTTGGTGTTTTGGATTTGACATGCTCTGTACTATGACATTGGGCATCGGCCTTGGCAGACGACGTTGCTGGCATTTCATCGTCTCGGCCATGACTAGTGGCAGCAGCTTCAGCACGAGGTGGAAGTGGATCTTGATCTTTCCCTAATTTTGGAACCTCAACATTTTTGTTCTCCATATTTTAATAGGCACAACTAAAAGGCACCTCAGGTAAACAATGGAGATGGATGGATACTAGTATACAATTATGGATGGACTGCCGAGTGCCGACACAGAGGTAGCTACAGCCGTGGACTACCGTACTGTACTGTGTCTGCTGCTAATATAGACTGGTTGATAAAGAGATGTAGTATGTATGTATAAAGAAGAAAGAAAAAAAAACCACGGGTAGGTGGTATACAATTATGGACGGACTGCTGAGTGCCGACACAGAGGTAGCTACAGCCGTGGACTACCGTACTGTACTGTGTCTGCTGCTAATATAGACTGGTTGATAATGAGATGTAGTATGTATGTATAAAGAAGAAAGAAAAAAAAACCACGGGTAGGTGGTATACAATTATGGATGGACTGCCGAGTGCCGACACAGAGGTAGCTACAGCCGTGGACTACTGTACTGTGTCTGCTGCTAATATAGACTGGTTGATAAAGAGATGTAGTATGTATGTATAAAGAAGAAAGAAAAAAAAACCACGGGTAGGTGGTATACAATTATGGACGGACTGCCGAGTGCCGACACAGAGGTAGCTACAGCCGTGGACTACTGTACTGTGTCTGCTGCTAATATAGACTGGTTGATAAAGAGATGTAGTATGTATGTATAAAGAAGAAAGAAAAAAAAAACCACGGGTAGGTGGTATACAATTATGGATGGACTGCCGAGTGCCGACACAGAGGTAGCTACAGCCGTGGACTACCGTACTGTACTGTGTCTGCTGCTAATATAGACTGGTTGATAAAGAGATGTAGTATGTATGTATAAAGAAGAAAGAAAAAAAAACCACGGGTAGGTGGTATACAATTATGGATGGACTGCCGAGTGCCGACACAGAGGTAGCTACAGCCGTGGACTACTGTACTGTGTCTGCTGCTAATATAGACTGGTTGATAAAGAGATGTAGTATGTATGTATAAAGAAGAAAGAAAAAAAAACCACGGGTAGGTGGTATACAATTATGGATGGACTGCCGAGTGCCGACACAGAGGTAGCTACAGCCGTGGACTACTGTACTGTACTGTGTCTGCTGCTAATATAGACTGGTTGATAAAGAGATGTAGTATGTATGTATAAAGAAGAAAGAAAAAAAAACCACGGGTAGGTGGTATACAATTATGGATGGACTGCCGAGTGCCGACACAGAGGTAGCTACATCCGTGGACTACTGTACTGTGTCTGCTGCTAATATAGACTGGTTGATAAAGAGATGTAGTATGTATGTATAAAGAAGAAAGAAAAAAAAACCACGGGTAGGTGGTATACAATTATGGATGGACTGCCGAGTGCCGACACAGAGGTAGCTACAGCCGTGGACTACCGTACTGTACTGTGTCTGCTGCTAATATAGACTGGTTGATAAAGAGATGTAGTATGTATGTATAAAGAAGAAAGAAAAAAAAACCACGGGTAGGTGGTATACAATTATGGATGGACTGCCGAGTGCCGACACAGAGGTAGCTACAGCCGTGGACTACTGTACTGTGTCTGCTGCTAATATAGACTGGTTGATAAAGAGATGTAGTATGTATGTATAAAGAAGAAAGAAAAAAAAACCACGGGTAGGTGGTATACAATTATGGATGGACTGCCGAGTGCCGACACAGAGGTAGCTACAGCCGTGGACTACTGTACTGTGTCTGCTGCTAATATAGACTGGTTGATAAAGAGATGTAGTATGTATGTATAAAGAAGAAAGAAAAAAAAACCACGGGTAGGTGGTATACAATTATGGATGGACTGCCGAGTGCCGACACAGAGGTAGCTACAGCCGTGGACTACTGTACTGTGTCTGCTGCTAATATAGACTGGTTGATAAAGAGATGTAGTATGTATGTATAAAGAAGAAAGAAAAAAAACCCACGGGTAGGTGGTATACAATTATGGACGGACTGCCGAGTGCCGACACAGAGGTAGCTACAGCCGTGGACTACTGTACTGTGTCTGCTGCTAATGTAGACTGGTTGATAATGAGATGTAGTATGTATGTATAAAGAAGAAAGAAAAAAAAACCACGGGTAGGTGGTATACAATTATGGATGGACTGCCGAGTGCCGACACAGAGGTAGCTACAGCCGTGAACTACCGTACTGTGTCTGCTGCGACTGGATGATAAATAATGATATAAAAAATATATATATATCACTACTGCAGCCGGACAGGTATATATTATATAATGACGGACCTGCTGGACACTGTCTGTCAGCAGAATGAGTTTTTTATAGAATAAAAAAAAAAACACCACACAAGTCACACGACGAGTGTTTAACTTTTTCAGGCAATCACAATATAGTATACTACTAACTATACTGGTGGTCAGTGTGGTCAGGTCACTGGTCAGTCACACTGGCAGTGGCACTCCTGCAGCAAAAGTGTGCACTGTTTAATTTTAATAATAATATGTACTCCTGGCTCCTGCTATAACCTATAACTGGCACTGCTCCCCAGTCTCCCCCACAATTATAAGCTGTGTGAGCACAGTCAGATATATACATAGATGATGCAGCACACTGGGCTGAGCACAGATATGGTATGTGACTGAGTCACTGTGTATCATTTTTTTCAGGCAGAGAACGGATTATATTAAATAAAACTGCACTGTCTGGTGGTCACTGTGGTCAGTCACTACTAAACTCTGCACTCTCTACAGTACTCCTAAGCTCCAGTAAATCAAGTGTCTCTGTCTCAAATCAATCTCACTCTCTCTCTTCTAATCTAAATGGAGAGGACGCCAGCCACGTCCTCTCCCTATCAATCTCAATGCACGTGTGAAAATGGCCGCGACGCGCGGCTCCTTATATAGAATCCGAGTCTCGCGATAGAATCCGAGCCTCGCGAGAATCCGACAGCGTCATGATGACGTTCGGGCGCGCTCGGGTTAACCGAGCAAGGCGGGAAGATCCGAGTCGCTCGGACCCGTGAAAAAAAACATGAAGTTCGGGCGGGTTCGGATTACGAGGAACCGAACCCGCTCATCTCTAGTATTTACTAAGCCTTGGGTAGAGATAAAGTACCAGCCAACCAGCTCCTGTCATTTTTTTTAAAACCCAGCCTGTGACATGGCAGTTAGGAGCTGATTGGTTGGTACTTTATCTCCGTCCACTTTATCTCCATCCAAGGCTTAGTAAATAGACCCCCAAATTTCCAGCAGCAGCATATACTGCTGCACCTTTGTATAATGCCCACGTGAACCCTTAGGCTCATATAGTGTGTGTAAATCTGGCTCTAGTACTAGTCATGCCTCCTCAGCCATTGACCTCACCGCACGTCCCTGGTAGAATCTGACTTCTACTTCTAAAAACCTGCACTTTAGTCTATATACCCCCATGTCTCTGTGGAGCAGTCACCCAAGTAAAGTATCATGAAGCCTATTTAAAACCATCTAACAATGTAGAAGATTGTTAGAAGAAAAAAATACTTTATTTATTAAATGAAGCATTTTTTCTAAATGTGCAAATGTATTTTGTGCAAAAAAAAATATTTAATATATTTCGTTTTCTTATTTTTTTCTATTATTGTTTCTTTAGGGAGCTGGGGGCTGTGAGCGAGACAACAAAGCCACAAACAAAGAGACTGCGGCTCACACAACTCCTCAGTCAAAAGTTGGTTAAACTTAAAGATAATAACTCAGTTCTGTAGTACAGATTTGGCAAAGCCCCAGGAATAACTGTAAGTGTGTGTGTGTGTGTGTGTGTGTGTGTGTGTGTGTGTGTGTGTGTGTGTGTGTGTGTGTGTGTGTGTGTGTGTGTGTGTGTGTGTGTGTGTGTGTGTGTGTGTGTGTGCGCGCATGTATATGTGTGTTGGGGGGGGGGCACTAATGCCCTTTACTAACCAGTTGTGCAGCTTAACGGCTATTTGTGGAAAAAGATACTCATCCTCACTTTCAGATAGCTGGCTTTTTTAGTATGTGAATGCATTGTAGATTACTAGCATAGACTGTAAAAGGTTAACATTATTTTATCTGCTGATGGTGGGGGTCATGGAAGATGTTTACCTTTGTTTCTGAGTTCATGAAACCATTCTTGAATTCCTTTAGATTTATATATGGAGACATTATTGTCTTGGACTATAGAAAAGTCTTGATGCCTGATATTGCTTTATAAAACAATGTAAATGGCTGTCGATACCACAACAGATCTGCCACTGTGGTTATCAGATTGGAACCGTCAGCACGAGTTACAGGCCTCTTTGAGCATTTTCCAAACATAAACCTTTCCAGATACATCAGAGCATATTACTTTTTTCCACTGCTCAGAAGTCCAGGGTTTGCATCACATGAGGTCATGTGTTCTCACGCATTGGACTTGCTTACAAGTTTGTGAATGGCAGTACTATCACAAATAAAGACTGTGTGAATTGCACAACATAAATCCTTTGCTTGCAGTGGGTCACGGGAAGGTAACAATACATGAAACAAAAAGGCGAAGAAACAGCTCACTAGCGCTTACATTTTAACAGCAATGTGAAAATTAAAGTGACTAGCCCCCCCCCCCCCCTTCACAAAGGGCAAGGTCCATAGTAACTGTGGCTTTCAATTATCTGATCCTCGATATAAGCGGCCTTATTAAGCTGGGTACACATTAGACGATTTTTTGAACGATTGCTCGATTTCCGACAGATCGAAACGAGAAATCGCTCAAGTCGTCAAATGTGTACGCGGCTTATCCATCACATCTTCTGTACATGCAGCCTCATCTGTTAATGTGGCTAATAAATCCATGCATTTGGATGCTGGGGGAGAACGATATATCTGAAAGATCTGCTCACCAGATTGTACAGTGTGTATGGGCTACACAATTTATCGTTCCATCGCACTGCTGTCGGCTGGGTACACAGGTTGTCTATTGTGTACCCAGTTTTAGTCTGCTCATTTCCCTGACGGTACCTGTGCTCTTCATGGTGTAGTTTAGGACAGATACCAAGAGGCTGTGAATTTTTGGGGATGATTCAGGCAGTGATGGTAGCGGGGGGCTGGTGTTCCGTTTCCATTTCTCTTGTACTCCCCCCCCCCACCATCGCAGATTTTCTCCCTTACACCCCACAAAGAAATTCTGCAATGAAGCTGCATTGTAATTAGAGATGAGCGGGTTCGGTTTCTCTGAATCCGAACCCGCCCGAACTTCATGTTTTTTTACACGGGTCCGAGCGACTCGGATCTTCCCGCCTTGCTCGGTTAACCCGAGCGCGCCCGAACGTCATCATCACGCTGTCGGATTCTCGCGAGGCTCGGATTCTATCGCGAGACTCGGATTCTATATAAGGAGCCGCGCGTCGCGGCCATTTTCACACGTGCATTGAGATTGATAGGGAGAGGACGTGGCTGGCGTCCTCTCCGTTTAGAAATTAAAATAGATAGGAGAGTGAGAGTGAGACACTTCATTTACTTACTGGAGCTTAGGAGGAGTTATACTAGTGACTGATGACCAGTGACCTGACCACCAGTGCAGTTTTATAATTTATTATTATTTAATAATCCGTTCTGTTCTTGTTCTCTGCCTGAAAAAAACGATACACAGTGACTCAGTCACACTCACATACCATATCTGTGCTCAGCCCAGTGTGCTGCATCATCTATGTATAATATCTGACTGTGCTCACACAGCTTAATTGTGGGGGAGACTGGGGAGCAGTTATAGGTTATAGCAGGAGCCAGGAGTACATATTAAACAGTGCACACTTTTGCTGCCAGAGTGCCACTGCCAGTGTGACTGACCACTGACCACTGTGACCAGTGACCTGACCACACTGACCACCAGTATAGTATATTGTGATTGAATGTCTGCCTGAAAAAGTACACTCGTCGTGTGACTTGTGTGGTGTTTTTTTATTCTATAAAAATTAAAAAACTCATTCTGCTGACAGACAGTGTCCAGCAGGTCCGTCATTATATAATATATACCTGTCCGGCTGCAGTAGTGATATATATATATATTTTTTATATCATTATTTATCATCCAGTCTATACAAGCAGCAGACACAGTATGGTAGTTCACGGCTGTAGCTACCTCTGTGTCGGCACTCGGCAGTCCATCCATAATTGTATACCACCTACCCGTGGTTTTTTTTTTCTTTCTTCTTTATACATACTACATCTCATTATCATCCAGTCCATATTAGCAGCAGACACAGTACAGTACGGTAGTCCACGGCTGTAGCTACCTCTGTGTCGGCACTCGGCAGTCCATCCATAATTGTATACCACCTACCCGTGGTTTTTTTTTTCTTTCTTCTTTATACATACTACATCTCATTATCATCCAGTCTATATTAGCAGCAGACACAGTACAGTACGGTAGTCCACGGCTGTAGCTACCTCTGTGTCGGCACTCGGCAGTCCATCCATAATTGTATACCACCTACCCGTGGTTTTTTTTTTCTTTCTTCTTTATACATACTACATCTCATTATCATCCAGTCTATATTAGCAGCAGACACAGTACAGTACGGTAGTCCACGGCTGTAGCTACCTCTGTGTCGGCACTCGGCAGTCCATCCATAATTGTATACCACCTACCCGTGGTTTTTTTTTCTTTCTTCTTTATACATACTACATCTCATTATCATCCAGTCTATATTAGCAGCAGACACAGTACAGTACGGTAGTCCACGGCTGTAGCTACCTCTGTGTCGGCACTCGGCAGTCCATCCATAATTGTATACCACCTATCCGTGGTTTTTTTTTTCTTTCTTCTTTATACATACTACATCTCATTATCAACCAGTCTATATTAGCAGCAGACACAGTACAGTACGGTAGTCCACGGCTGTAGCTACCTCTGTGTCGGCACTCGGCAGTCCATCCATAATTGTATACTAGTATCCATCCATCTCCATTGTTTACCTGAGGTGCCTTTTAGTTGTGCCTATTAAAATATGGAGAACAAAAATGTTGAGGTTCCAAAATTAGGGAAAGATCAAGATCCACTTCCACCTCGTGCTGAAGCTGCTGCCACTAGTCATGGCCGAGACGATGAAATGCCAGCAACGTCGTCTGCCAAGGCCGATGCCCAATGTCATAGTACAGAGCATGTCAAATCCAAAACACCAAATATCAGTAAAAAAAGGACTCCAAAACCTAAAATAAAATTGTCGGAGGAGAAGCGTAAACTTGCCAATATGCCATTTACCACACGGAGTGGCAAGGAACGGCTGAGGCCCTGGCCTATGTTCATGGCTAGTGGTTCAGCTTCACATGAGGATGGAAGCACTCAGCCTCTCGCTAGAAAACTGAAAAGACTCAAGCTGGCAAAAGCTCCGCAAAGAACTGTGCGTTCTTCGAAATCCCAAATCAACAAGGAGAGTCCAATTGTGTCGGTTGCGATGCCTGACCTTCCCAACACTGGACGTGAAGAGCATGCGCCTTCCACCATTTGCACGCCCCCTGCAAGTGCTGGAAGGAGCACCCGCAGTCCAGTTCCTGATAGATTGAAGATGTCAGTGTTGAAGTACACCAGGATGAGGAGGATATGGGTGTTGCTGGCGCTGGGGAGGAAATTGACCAGGAGGATTCTGATGGTGAGGTGGTTTGTTTAAGTCAGGCACCCGGGGAGACACCTGTTGTCCGTGGGAGGAATATGGCCACTGACATGCCTGGTGAAAATACCAAAAAAATCAGCTCTTCGGTGTGGAAGTATTTCAACAGAAATGCGGACAACAGGTGTCAAGCCGTGTGTTGCCTTTGTCAAGCTGTAATAAGTAGGGGTAAGGACGTTAACCACCTCGGAACATCCTCCCTTATACGTCACCTGCAGCGCATTCATAATAAGTCAGTGACAAGTTCAAAAACTTTGGGCGACAGCGGAAGCAGTCCACTGACCAGTAAATCCCTTCCTCTTGTAACCAAGCTCACGCAAACCACCCCACCAACTCCCTCAGTGTCAATTTCCTCCTTCCCCAGGAATGCCAATAGTCCTGCAGGCCATGTCACTGGCAATTCTGACGAGTCCTCTCCTGCCTGGGATTCCTCCGATGCATCCTTGCGTGTAACGCCTACTGCTGCTGGCGCTGCTGTTGTTGCTGCTGGGAGTCGATGGTCATCCCAGAGGGGAAGTCGTAAGCCCACTTGTACTACTTCCAGTAAGCAATTGACTGTTCAACAGTCCTTTGCGAGGAAGATGAAATATCACAGCAGTCATCCTGCTGCAAAGCGGATAACTGAGGCCTTGACAACTATGTTGGTGTTAGACGTGCGTCCGGTATCCGCCGTTAGTTCACAGGGAACTAGACAATTTATTGAGGCAGTGTGCCCCCGTTACCAAATACCATCTAGGTTCCACTTCTCTAGGCAGGCGATACCGAGAATGTACACGGACGTCAGAAAAAGACTCACCAGTGTCCTAAAAAATGCAGTTGTACCCAATGTCCACTTAACCACGGACATGTGGACAAGTGGAGCAGGGCAGGGTCAGGACTATATGACTGTGACAGCCCACTGGGTAGATGTATGGACTCCCGCCGCAAGAACAGCAGCGGCGGCACCAGTAGCAGCATCTCGCAAACGCCAACTCTTTCCTAGGCAGGCTACGCTTTGTATCACCGGTTTCCAGAATACGCACACAGCTGAAAACCTCTTACGGCAACTGAGGAAGATCATCGCGGAATGGCTTACCCCAATTGGACTCTCCTGTGGATTTGTGGCATCGGACAACGCCAGCAATATTGTGTGTGCATTAAATATGGGCAAATTCCAGCACGTCCCATGTTTTGCACATACCTTGAATTTGGTGGTGCAGAATTTTTTTAAAAACGACAGGGGCGTGCAAGAGATGCTGTCGGTGGCCAGAAGAATTGCGGGACACTTTCGGCGTACAGGCACCACGTACAGAAGACTGGAGCACCACCAAAAACTACTGAACCTGCCCTGCCATCATCTGAAGCAAGAAGTGGTAACGAGGTGGAATTCAACCCTCTATATGCTTCAGAGGTTGGAGGAGCAGCAAAAGGCCATTCAAGCCTATACAATTGAGCACGATATAGGAGGTGGAATGCACCTGTCTCAAGCGCAGTGGAGAATGATTTCAACGTTGTGCAAGGTTCTGATGCCCTTTGAACTTGCCACACGTGAAGTCAGTTCAGACACTGCCAGCCTGAGTCAGGTCATTCCCCTCATCAGGCTTTTGCAGAAGAAGCTGGAGACATTGAAGGAGGAGCTAACACGGAGCGATTCCGCTAGGCATGTGGGACTTGTGGATGGAGCCCTTAATTCGCTTAACAAGGATTCACGGGTGGTCAATCTGTTGAAATCAGAGCACTACATTTTGGCCACCGTGCTCGATCCTAGATTTAAAGCCTACCTTGGATCTCTCTTTCCGGCAGACACAAGTCTGCTGGGGTTGAAAGACCTGCTGGTGAGAAAATTGTCAAGTCAAGCGGAACGCGACCTGTCAACATCTCCTCCTTCACATTCTCCCGCAACTGGGGGTGCGAGGAAAAGGCACAGAATTCCGAGCCCACCCGCTGGCGGTGATGCAGGGCAGTCTGGAGCGACTGCTGATGCTGACATCTGGTCCGTACTGAAGGACCTGACAACGATTACGGACATGTCGTCTACTGTTACTGCATATGATTCTCTCAACATTGAAAGAATGGTGGAGGATTATATGAGTGACCGCATCCAAGTAGGCACGTCACACAGTCCGTACTTATACTGGCAGGAAAAAGAGGCAATTTGGAGGCCCTTGCACAAACTGGCTTTATTCTACCTAAGTTGCCCTCCCACAAGTGTGTACTCCGAAAGAGTGTTTAGTGCCGCCGCTCACCTTGTCAGCAATCGGCGTACAAGGTTACATCCAGAAAATGTGGAGAAGATGATGTTCATTAAAATGAATTATAATCAATTCCTCCGCGGAGACATTGACCAGCAGCAATTGCCTCCACAAAGTACACAGGGAGCTGAGATGGTGGATTCCAGTGGGGACGAATTGATAATCTGTGAGGAGGGGGATGTACATGGTGATATATCGGAGGATGATGATGAGGTGGACATCTTGCCTCTGTAGAGCCAGTTTGTGCAAGGAGAGATTAATTGCTTCTTTTTTGGTGGGGGTCCAAACCAACCCGTCATATCAGTCACAGTCGTGTGGCAGACCCTGTCACTGAAATGATGGGTTGGTTAAAGTGTGCATGTCCTGTTTATACAACATAAGGGTGGGTGGGAGGGCCCAAGGACAATTCCATCTTGCACCTCTTTTTTCTTTAATTTTTCTTTGCGTCATGTGCTGTTTGGGGAGGGTTTTTTGGAAGGGACATCCTGCGTGACACTGCAGTGACACTCCTAGATGGGCCCGGTGTTTGTGTCGGCCACTAGGGTCGCTTATCTTACTCACACAGCTACCTCATTGCGCCTCTTTTTTTCTTTGCGTCATGTGCTGTTTGGGGAAGGTTTTTTAGAAGGGACATCCTGCGTGACACTGCAGTGACACTCCTAGATGGGCCCGGTGTTTGTGTCGGCCACTAGGGTCGCTTATCTTACTCACACAGCTACCTCATTGCGCCTCTTTTTTTCTTTGCGTCATGTGCTGTTTGGGGAGGGTTTTTTGGAAGGGACATCCTGCGTGACACTGCAGTGACACTCCTAGATGGGCCCGGTGTTTGTGTCGGCCACTAGGGTCGCTTATCTTACTCACACAGCTACCTCATTGCGCCTCTTTTTTTCTTTGCGTCATGTGCTGTTTGGGGAGGGTTTTTTGGAAGGGACATCCTGCGTGACACTGCAGTGACACTCCTAGATGGGCCCGGTGTTTGTGTCGGCCACTAGGGTCGCTTATCTTACTCACACAGCTACCTCATTGCGCCTCTTTTTTTCTTTGCGTCATGTGCTGTTTGGGGAGGGTTTTTTGGAAGGGACATCCTGCGTGACACTGCAGTGACACTCCTAGATGGGCCCGGTGTTTGTGTCGGCCACTAGGGTCGCTTATCTTACTCACACAGCTACCTCATTGCGCCTCTTTTTTTCTTTGCGTCATGTGCTGTTTGGGGAGGGTTTTTTGGAAGGGACATCCTGCGTGACACTGCAGTGCCACTCCTAGATGGGCCCGGTGTTTGTGTCGGCCACTAGGGTCGCTTATCTTACTCACACAGCTACCTCATTGCGCCTCTTTTTTTCTTTGCGTCATGTGCTGTTTGGGGAGGGTTTTTTGGAAGGGACATCCTGCGTGACACTGCAGTGACACTCCTAGATGGGCCCGGTGTTTGTGTCGGCCACTAGGGTCGCTTATCTTACTCACACAGCTACCTCATTGCGCCTCTTTTTTTCTTTGCGTCATGTGCTGTTTGGGGAGGGTTTTTTGGAAGGGACATCCTGCGTGACACTGCAGTGCCACTCCTAGATGGGCCAGGTGTTTGTGTCGGCCACTAGGGTCGCTTAGCTTAGTCATCCAGCGACCTCGGTGCAAATTTTAGGACTAAAAATAATATTGTGAGGTGTGAGGTATTCAGAATAGACTGAAAATGAGTGGAAATGATGGATTTTGAGGTTAATAATACTTTGGGATCAAAATGACCCCCAAATTCTATGATTTAAGCTGTTTTTTAGGTTTTTTGGAAAAAAACACCCGAATCCAAAACACACCCGAATCCGACAAAAAAAATTCGGTTAGGTTTTGCCAAAACGCGGTCGAACCCAAAACACGGCCGTGGAACCGAACCCAAAACCAAAACACAAAACCCGAAAAATTTCCGGCGCTCATCTCTAATTGTAATACTCAGGGACAAGCACATCTGGATATTGGGACCACTCATCACTGGGAACTGCATACAGGCCTTTGTGTTTTTTATGCTAGAACATACCTGACCCAAACTGTATCTTTTTTCTTGATGTGTCCACTGAATTAGAACACAGAGAATAGAGTCAAAGGTCACCCACTGTAACATCCGCTTCATAAAGCATAGCAAGAAGCTGGCCCTTTATTATACCCGTGCTGGAACTCAGTGTGAGAGTTGGTCTGCATTCTGCACTATCATCTCCTGGGAGGCTGTATTCTGACGTCAAAGATGCTCGCTCTCACAAGGGTTTGAGCGGCGTAGAAGCTGAATGAAAGCAGCTGAGGAGTGAGTATAATGCAGAATGCAGACCGCCTGAAGCCTGTTTATCTCAAAAGTTCCCTTTACTCCAGTAATAGCAATTATACAAATAAAAATAAATCACTTATCAATGCAATTTGCCAAATGAAATAATATGCAGCTGCCCCTGCGATACTGGCCCGGAACATAATTAAGGGTTAATGTAAGTGAGGAGGAGGCCTGTGCGCAGCCTCTGTCCAGGTCTTCTCCTAACTAGCTGCTGTCACCGACGCAGGGGGACTCCTGAGGGGTAGGTACTGAAGAAATGGGTGCTGGGTGTGCTGCGTGGGCCCCCTGCACTCATCATAGATACACCAGTGATTAACTTACACTTTCGCCAAGCCAGATTTGGATTTTCAGTTCCACTAATTTGGATTAAAAAAAACTATAAAACATATATTACATATTTTAAAAACCTACATTCATTTAAAAAAAAATCCTTAGTCACAAAATAAAGTACTTTAATGCTTTAGATGCAAATCTTAGTGGCAACAGTGAGGTTACAATTTCGTTTTGTTAGAGTTATATCAAATACTGTAGTATTGAGCTGACAATGTAATGGGGTGAAACAACCCCCCCCAAAAAAACAGCTTGTGGCTGTGCAATTCCGTCTAATTAAAATGCAGCAGGAGGCTTCTGTAGGAGATAGACGCCTCCTGGTAGCATTAATAAGGATCCGAGTACTGTGTCTGAGGAGGCAGCCTCAGTTCACCATCGCAACCATTGGTCGCGATTCGCGGTGGTTACATGCACCGGCCAGTCTGCATAAGCTGAAGCTTTCTCAGACTGGCCGTAGGATCCAGACACTGAGGCGCAGGAAAACTGTATCAACACTGGACCCATCATGCCTGTTTTGAAGTATGGTACCAAGTGCCGCCACCCAAACATCGCAGCATGGAAATTCTGAATACTTTTCCACATATTTATTATTATAGTATAGAAAAAGTATTCTACTATAACTGGGATGCTGACTGTTCCACCTTTATAGGGCTGATTCTAAGTTGCATGCAATGTGGCTTTAGCTGTGGGCAGCCGTGCAAGCCAGACCTACTACCTTATGCTGATGCTAAACTGCATTCAACGAATTCAAGGCTTCTGTCATCTTTATTATGGGCATCAGCCCCATGCTAGGTACAGGAGATCCGTCATAAACAGGCGTCCCTTCCCTGGACTCAGAAGGAGAGAGAATTGACTGCATAGGAAAGGAAAGAGTTAAACATCTGGGGAGGGGTGGACCTAGCTGTTAGGAAAGTACAGCCTTTTTAGGGGGAGGGTTTGATATATATAGGGAAGGTGAGGCCATCTTAGTTCTCTTGGTGGATTTGCTTTTAGGTGAGTGCTGCAATGCAGACAATTTTGTTTTCTCACTTACTGTGCAAATATTACACAGAGTAACCCCCACTTGCTTGTTAATACTCCTCCTCTCCTCCTTCTTATTACCTGCTGCTATGGCTGCCCGCCCCCAGCGCGTTTTACGGGCCCCGGCTAGATACCGTGGGTCAGACGGTCGAGCGGGGCCTGAGGAGGCAGTGGGTGGCATGGGGGACGGGGCTCCGTCCCTCGTGGCCCCAACAAGCACAGACGCGGGCATCATAAGCAGGGCCCGGTCGGGCTCGCCGCCGGGAGCCGAGTCGGTCAAACCGGCCGGGCGAGGGCGGCGTGGGGTACCAGGGGTCCCTGCAGGCCGCCCGAGGATCGACGGGCGGCGGCCATCCCCTCCGGGAGCCGCTGAGTCCGGGATCGTGTCGGACGCCCGCGGGCGCGCGCTCGGCGGTTGCAGATCCTAGCCCTCCTCCCTTGCCACGGCCGAATGCTAGTGCCGGGCGGGGGGAGAGGACGGGAAGGGGAGCTGGCGGTCGCCGCGCGGGGCCTGTGCAGGAGCCTCGCGCGGCGGACGAGGAGGAGACGCCGGCCGGGAGCTCGTTGGCGGGAAGAGGTGGGACGCGTGCACAGGGTGCGCGCGCGCCCACGCTCGCTCCGGACGGCGCCGGCCGCGCACGAGTGCGCGCAGCGGCGCCGCCAATGCACCGGCCACCCCTTTTGACTCCCCGGATGCCGGAGTCCGGCAGGGGGAGGGGGCACACAAGGGGGGTGCAGCGCTTGCCTCTGGTAGGCGGCGCTGGGCGGAGAGAGATGGCGCCAGGAGAGGGGGCCACGACAGGAAATACAAGGGGTGACCGCGAGCAACATGCGCGTGCGCACACCGGAGGCCGTGCGACGCGCGGGGGAGCGCACGCGGGCGCACCGCGGGTCTCTGAATCCTCACACCAACCCTACAGAGGCGGGACGCAGCGGGTCCCGCGGGTGGAGGGGAGACAGGGAATGAGTCAGCGGCCGCAGGGCCGCGGCACGGGCCGCTGCACACGACAGCGGGTCCTCCCCAGGACCGGGGGATTCTTCTGCTTCGCTGGGGAGGGAGGACGAAGGCTCAGAAGTGGAGAGCCAATGGTCCGGCCGGGGGGCACTTGCCTTCACGTCGGATCAGGAGGGGCCGGGTCCCCGGGTCACATCGGCCGGTCGGCGGGCGCGGGCTCGCGACCAGGCAAGGGCCGGTGGTCCTTCGGGCGCCGTTGACGGGGGTCGCGGCACGCGGGATCCTCCCGGGGCCCTAGCGTCGGCTCTGGCCACGGTAGTAGAGGCTTTGGGGCCGTTAGCTGCAGTGGCTTTCCCTAGGGCGATGTCTGATCTCGGCCAGCCCACAGGAGGCAGGGGGTCTGGCAAGCGGAGGGCCTCAGCGGCGCAGCGGGTGGCACGAGCCTGCTGAGAGCTAGGGGCGGCCGCGGCGGAGCTGGAGCTAGGTATGGACCAGGAGCGGCAGGGACGCGCGCTCACAGCGCATACCACACGGGGGGCCCGGCGTGCGCCGCAAGCATGGGCCGGGCCCTCTTCTGCTTTGTCTTTCACAGAGGGCCGAGAAGAAGGGGATTTGGCAGGATTCGTGGATGACGACGATTGGACTGAGGAGAATGAGGATTCCAGGTCGGAAAGGTCGATGGCATCCGGTGAGTTGGCACAGTCTAGATCAATTTCCCCCACGAGCTCGAGTTCGCATAGCTCCTCGTCTTCCTCCTCTTCCTCTTCTCTGTCGTCGCAAGCGTCCGACGTAGACAGTACTTCTAGGGCAAAGAAGAAGGCGGCAAAATTTGCCAAGCGGGCAGCGAAACAGCAGAAGAGGCGTAAGCGGCGCAAGCGAGTTAGCGAGGAAGAGGGTAGGGCAAAGAAGCGGCGCGATCTTCCTGGGGTAGTGCGCTGCGAGTACACCGCGGTTATGCGGGGGCTGCGAGACAGCTGCCGCAAGAAGATACGTAGGGGTGACTTCGTGGACTTATTCGTTTTGACTAAGGCCATGAAGAAGGATTACAAAGCGGCGGCCGCTAAGAAGGGCATGGGGACAGAGGTTTTCCGGTCTTTTGATAATTGGCTGGCCGGTTTCTGGGTCTTTGCGGCATGCTATTTAGAGGATAGGCCGGAGGAACACATGAATATTATCCGGTACCTGCATCTCATTCACGACATGCAGCGCACGTCCTCGGGCTCGGAATGGCGCCGGTATGACCAAGAGTTTCGGGAGAAACAGGACGGGCTAAGGGTCATGGATTTTGGGTTCAAGGACGTGGAGGTATGGCTCAAAGTGACCCGGGCCTCGCAGCAGGAGGAAGAACCCCAGAAACAGGGAGCAGGTGGGCGTCGCGCAGGGTCATCAGCCCAGGGGTCAGGCGCGGACGGAGGATTTGCCAGGACAGGCGGATCGGCCGTTCGCGTGGGCGGGCGGTCTGCCCCACGAGGGAAATGCTTCGCTTTTAACAGCGGAGCTTGTTCCTTTGGCAAGCAGTGTCGTTTTCGTCACTCCTGCCAGCAGTGTGGAGGAGCCCACCCAGCCTCCTCTTGTTTCAAAGGTGGTCGACAGGGAAATCGGGGAAAACAAGCGTACCCTAAGCAGGCCGTGAGCGGGACCGCTCGGCAGAGCCCCCACGCCAGTTAAGCTGGAAACGATGGGCAAGTGGTTGGATTTGTGTCCGAATAAAAGGGATGCAAAATTTTTGTTAGACGGTTTTCAGTTTGGTTTTCGCTTGCCTGTTGCGAGCGAAGTGTCCGTGCGCGCGCAGAGGAACCTCCAGTCTGCCCGAGCCTTGCCGGCTGTGCTGCGGGAGAAGGTGGATAAGGAGGTCAGGTTGGGCAGGATGGAGGGGCCGTTTAGGTCACCCCCAGTGGATGACTTGGTCATCTCCCCGGTCGGGGTGGTACCGAAGAAGACTCCAGGCGCTTTTCGGCTCATCCAGCATCTCTCTTACCCGCCGGGGGCATCGGTCAACGACGCAATACCACCGGCCCATTGCTCGGTGGTGTATCAGTCATTTGACGAGGCGCTAGAGATGGTCCGCAGCTACGGGAGCGGGGCCCTCATGGCTAAGATTGATGTTGAGTCAGCCTTTAGATTGCTGCCATTGCATCCGGACTCATTCCGTTTTATGGGTTTCCGGATTGGGGCGCAGTATTTCATCGACAAATGTCTGCCGATGGGATGTTCCGTTTCATGCTCATTTTTCGAGCGCTTTAGCACGTTTCTTCATTGGTGCGTGGAGTCTTCGTCAGGCGGTCACGGGGTTGCCCATTACCTCGATGATTTCCTGTGTGCGGGTCCGGCTAATGACGCAAGGTGCGGCGACTTGCTGTTTAGCACCCGGGCTCTTTTTTACCACTTCGGTGTTCCTGTAGCCGTGGACAAAACGGAGGGTCCGGACTCCTGCCTATCATTTTTGGGGATTGAAATTGACACGGTGGCAGGAGAGTGTCGCCTGCCCCGGGACAAGGTGTCGAAGCTCCGCGAAACCATTTGCCGGTTCAACGGCTCGCGTAAAGTTACGCTGCGGCAGGCGCAGTCCTTGCTGGGCATGCTGAACTTTGCTTGTCGGGTTATACCGATGGGCAGGGTTTTCTGCCGGAAGCTTGAGAGGGCGACGGCGGGGTGTGCCAGGCCTCATCATTTCGTGCGATTGTCCTCCGAATTAAAAAGGGATTTGGCCGTCTGGGCTTCGTTCCTGGAGGATTTCAACGGAGTGAGCATATGGCAAGCGCCAGCTGTAGACAGCGAGCGGTTGCAGCTGTTTACTGATGCCGCAGGTGCCTTTGGATTCGGTTGCTTTTTGGAGGGATCTTGGTGTGCGGCATCCTGGCCGACAAACTGGCATAGCGAGGGTCTTACAAAAGATCTGGTGCTGCTGGAGCTTTTTCCCATTATGGTAGCGTTGGAGGTCTGGGGCGATCGGTTGGCTAATCGCAGCATATTGTTTAGATGCGATAATCTGGGCGTGGTGCATGCGATTAATAACCAGAGGGCTAAATCGCTGGTGGTTCTGCGGGTGCTCGGGCAATTGCTTTTGACGTGCTTGCGTAGGAACCTATGGTTCCGGGCACAACACGTGCCCGGTTTGGAGAACGGAATTGCCGACGCTTTGTCGCGTGGACAGTGGGAGAGGTTTTGGGTTTTGGCACCCGAGGCCGAGGAGCAAGGTTTTCACTGTCCCGGTTATGTTTGGCAGGTGATCGGGCCGGACTGGAGGGTCTAGCGTTGCGGTCAGTCGCGCCAGCCACGCTCAAGGCTTACGGACAAGCTTGGAACGAGTGGGAGGAGTTTGTCCAAGGTCGTCAGCATCAAGGTAAGAGCAAGCATCGGCTGATGCTTTCTTTTATTTGGCAGCTTTACGTTTCCGGTAGGTCCCGAGCGGTGGTATCACGGTACTTGGCTGGCGTCTCATTTTTCTGCAATCTGCGAGGCGTCCCTGATGTAACAAAAAGCGAGGTTCTGCGGAAGGCAATGAAAGGGTGGGCGCGAGTTGCGCCGACGCCACCAGATAGGAGGCGGCCCATCGATGCGGCCTTGTTGCCAGCCGTCATCGCGGCGGTGGGGCGAGTCGCGTCGTCTAGGTTTGAGACGCTTTTGTTCAGTTTGGCATTCTCAATGGCTTACCACGGGGCCTTTAGGGTTTCGGAGTTGGTAGCGCCTTCCAAGAGAGCAGATTCGCGCATGCTGGTCGGAGACGTTGTAGTGGGTGAGAGGTCCTTGCTGTGCAGATTGCGGCGCTCTAAAACAAACCAAGTGGGGAGAGGGCGCTGGGTCACTATGGTTCCAGCGCTAGAGGAGAGCGTTTGCCCAGTGGGTCTGGCTATGCAATATGGGGTGGTGCGACCCGTTAAGGAGGGGTCATGGCTATTGCATTATGACGGGCTGCCAGTCACAAAATACCAGTTCCGTTGGATGCTGGGTCGTTGTTTGGCGAGCTTGGGCCTCCCACCCGCTGCTTTCGGTACCCATTCTTTTCGAATAGGCGCGGCGACGTCGGCTGCTGCGGCGGGTTTTTCCAGAACTGAAATCCAGGCGGTGGGGCGATGGAAGTCGTCAAGTTATAGACGATATATTCGCCCCGTCGCATGAGAAATCGGGTTGCGCCTAGTGCTTCGTTTTAATTGCAATGCATTATGTTGTTCCAGTTCTGTGAATTTATGGTGTTGCGTCTGTTGGTGTTTTCCCCCCTTTTTTTATCCTACTCAGGGATTAGCTACTCGCCGTTGCTGGCATGAGTCGGCAGCGGGGGTCTGGAGTTATTTTGCGATTTTATGCCTGACTTGACGGACTGAATTCTAATTCTAATCCGGTCTAATCAGAGTCCCTCAGCAGGTCTTTACGCTTTCACCTCCAGCTGAGTTATTACATGTGTTTCCCATTTTATACCCCCCCCCCTTTTTTATTTCGATTGTTTTATTTGAACTTTCCCCTTTGTGTCTTTAATTGCGCTTAAATTGGCAACGAAGCATGGTGCAGTTCGGCTAGGCCGTGACTGCTGCAATAGCGAGATCTAAAGTTTTTTCTTTTTGGCAGATCCTTCAGTGTAAACAATTAATAAGCCTCTTAGTAATCAATTTTACCCCTCTTTTCCCCTTCAGGATGGTGTGACGACAATTTGGGTGGTTGGCCACTCTTACATTTACTGGGCGGCCAGGTTTGTGGCCTCGGAAGGGGCTCAGGCGTTGCTTGGAGCACAGGGTGTCAGATGGCATGGCTGGCGAGGAATGATGTGGGGCGAGCTGAGGAGTAGGTTAGTGAGTCAGGCCAGCAAGCATGGAGTCCCTAGGGTCTTGGTTGTCCATCTAGGTGGCAACGACCTGGGGAAGAGGACATCCTTGGATCTGCGGTGGGCCATGATACATGATCTGGCAAGTGTGGCCGCAACTTGGACCAATTGTGTGTTGGTTTTTTCAATGATGGTGCCAAGGTTGTGTTGGAGGGGTGTGGCGGATGGGCGCCAGATTGACGAGGCCCGGAAAAAGGTGAACGGGGCGGTGGCAAAGTGGGTGCTGTCCCACGGAGGGAGGGTGGTTCGCCACCCGAGGATTCGATTCAGAGACAGCCACCTTTTCCGGCACGATGGAGTACATCTATCCAATGAGGGGATGATGTTTTTTCTGGAGGATCTAGGTTTCGTTTTGCAGGAGTTAGGGTAGGTTTATGGTGGCGGTGCGAAAGACTTTGGGGGATGAGTCTTTCGCTGTTGGCGGAAAAGAACGGCAGTTTTGTATTGTAGGGAAAACTGTAGTGTTTTACAGTTTGTTGTGGTTTAGGTGCACTCACCTCCATCGACTTATGGCCGCTTGACCACCCGTCCGGGAAGGCAGCGGCAGGGCACCCAGGAGCGGTGGGTAGTCACTGTGGGGGTTGAGTTGTCACCTATTACCGGTTTATGATAAGTTTTAGTAAATTTATAGGGTTAGTTATTTAAGGTTAATTTAGGTTAATTGAGCCGTTCTTTTGGGCCGCCACCATATGCCGGCTGGAGCGGCATATTAAATTAATTTCTTTATTACAGGTTTGCTAATGGATAGGGACAAATAAATAGCTAGCAATTTTCTGCCAAAATTCAAGTCTCCGTGTCGTTATTTCTGGTTCTAGGTTATGAATGCTTTACTTTCAAAGAAAGGGGGGTCCACCGAATATCACTAGGATGTTTACTGCACTTAGCTTTTGATGCACAACTACCATGAAACTCCCATGACCACTGGCGTATCTATAATGGGTGCAGTGTGTGCAGTGCACACAGGTCCCTGACACCAGGGGGGTCCAACCCGCACACGCTGCCCCCATTTTTTTAATACTCACGCCTCCAGAGTCCCACGTCGACGTCACTGGTGCTGTTAAAACCCTGTGAAAATGGTGCAGTGGCCATTTTCACAGAGTTCTACGCATGCGCAGTAGAGAAGTAACTGGGAAAATGGGCGCAGCGCCATTTTCCTGGAGATCTGCGCATGTGCAGTAGAGTCTGAGCCTTCTAGTTCTCAGACTCTACAGCGCTCCCGGAAGAGAGGAGGGGGCCTGAACGAAGGAACCTGGACACGAGCCTCCTCCTCTCTTAAATTTCTCATGAATTCTATATCAGGATGTATATAAGGCTATTTCCTAAAACTGGTCTATTATGTATAACCTCAGCAGTGCTGAACGTGTGGCTCTGTCATATTTGCAATAAAAGCGGATAAAGTAGTAATTAAAAGTTTACATAATTATTACAGTGGTATGAGAAGGCATTGTGCAGAAACATACAAATCATAGGGTCTATTAATTTTCAATAATTGATTTATTGTTTAATTTGTTCTGAATATAGGCCCTCATTCCGAGTCGTTCGCTCTGTAAATTTCTTCGCATCGCAGTGATTTTCCGCTTAGTGCGCATGCGCAATATCCGCACTGCGACTGCGCCAAGTAATTTTGCTATGAAGATAGTATTTTTACTCACGGCTTTTTCTTCGCTCCGGCGATCGTAGTGTGATTGACAGGAAATGGGTGTTACTGGGCGAAAACAGGCCGTTTTAAGGGCGTGTGGGAAAAAACGCTACCGTTTCCGGAAAAAACGCGGGAGTGGCTGGAGAAACGGGGGAGTGTCTGGGCGAACGCTGGGTGTGTTTGTGACGTCAAACCAGGAACGACAAGCACTGAACTGATCGCAGATGCCGAGTAAGTCAGAAGCTACTCTGAAACTGCTAAGAAGTTTGTAATCGCAATATTGCGAATACATCGTTCGCAATTTTAAGAAGCTAAGATTCACTCCCAGTAGGCGGCGGCTTAGCGTGTGCAATACTGCTAAAATCGCCTTGCGAGCGAACAACTCGGAATGACCTCCATAGGATGGACAGTGCACCAATGTTTTCTTACTCAAGAACATCCAATCTGAACATACTTGGCCAAAAATCCATAAAACCCTTCTTCTGCTCTCCGGTAGGCCTATTATTTGGGCCAAAATGTTCTCTTTTCCAACTTAGGACCTAATTCAGAGTTGATCGTAATAGCAACTTTCTTAGTAGTTAGGCAAAACCTTGGCCCTCATTCCGAGTTGATCGGTCGCAAGGCGAATTTAGCAGAGTTACACACGCTAAGCCGCCGCCTACTGGGAGTGAATCTTAGCTTCTTAAAATTGCGACCGATGTATTCGCAATATTGCGATTACTACTAACTACTTAGCAGTTTCAGAGTAGCTCCAGACTTACTCTGCCTGTGCGATCAGTTCAGTGCTTGTCGTTCCTGGTTGACGTCACAAACACACCCAGCGTTCGCCCAGGCACTCCCACCGTTTCTCCGGCCACTCCTGCGTTTTTTCCGGAAACGGTAGCGTTTTCAGCCACACGCCCCTGAAACGCCGTGTTTCCGCCCAGTAACACCCATTTCCTGTCAATCACATTACGATCGCCGGAGCGAAGAAAAAGCCGTGAGTAAAAATACTTTCTTCATAGTAAAGTTACTTGGCGCAGTCGCAGTGCGAACATTGCGCATGCGTACTAAGCGGATTTTCACTGCGATGCGATGAAAAATACCGAGCGAACAACTCGGAATGAGGGCCCTTGTGCAGTGCAGGGAGGGGGGTGGCAAATGTAACATGTGGAGAGAGAGTTAGATTTGGGTGGGGTGTGTTCAAACTGAAATCTAAATTGCAGTCTGAAAATAAAGCAGCCAGTATTTACCCTGTACAGAAACAAAATAACCCACCCAAATCTAACTCTCTCTGCACATGTTACATATGCCCCCCTGCAGTGCACATGGTTTTGCCCAACTGCTAACAAAGTTGCTGCTACGATCAGGTCTGAATTAGACCCCTAATTCTCAATATATATATTATTCTTTTCCAAACCGGTTTCTGGAAACAGGAAATTCTACAGTGTATTTCACAACTACCTATTACTGTTTTGGTAAACGTGTGTTAGATCATTTTATACTGTCATTCCACATTATTAAGGTGTCCAGGCAAAAATGGAGTCATTTAAAAATCTGGACATCATTCTCCACTGTTGAATTTACATAGATATCTATGAATGCCAGTACATTATGTTGCCAGCATTCTGTTTTATAAACAAGTTGTCAGTTATATTTTGTTGATTTCAAGTGATCTTGAATGTCATGTTGGTGAAACTCAATATTTACCAACCCCTAATGATTTCTAGTTTACTCTTGTACCAATCTATCCTGTTTAGCATTGCTGGACTATATGTGCAGAGTCTAACGAGCCCCCGGTGTTCACCAAGAACCACTGCTAGGCGGAGCGGACTTTGCAGCAGAGAGCTTGCAGGGTGCGGATCTTCCACCGGGTGGTATTCATGTGACCGGCGGTCTGCTGACCGACAGTCACATGACCTCCTCCACCATCCCGCCGGCTCAGTATCCCGATGGTCGGCATGCCGACCAACAGGGACTATTTCCACTCGTGGGTGCTTGCTGCACTCGCCCCTCCCCGCCGGGATCCCGGTGTCGGTATGCTGCCGGGATCCCGGCGTCGGTAAGCTGACCGGCGGTCAGGAGACCGCCGGTCAGCCATACTACACCCCTTCCACCAAGCACAGAATCATTTTAGTGAGGGAAATCAGGGCCGTTTCTAGACAATTTGGCTCCCAGTGCGAGATTTCAAAATGCGCCCCACCCCCCCATTGCTATAAAAAAAATTGCGTGCCCCCCCCCCATATAGCTATAAAAAGAAAAAGCATGCGCGCGCTCCCGACAAGGGTGTGTGGCCTGATTAAAATGGGCGTGGTCTCATTAAAGTGGGCGTGGTCTCGTCTGATATCATCACGCCCACCACAGGGGGGGGGGGAATACAAATAAAAAAGGTCCCCATTTTACACATTACAGCAGGCAAGTGTCCCCATTTTACACAGCGCGGCAGGCAGGTGTCCCCATTTTACAAAGTGCGGCAGGCAGGTATCCCCATTTGATTTTACACAGTGCGGCAGGCAGGTGCCCCCATTTTACACAGTGCGGCAGGCAGGTATCCTCATTTTACACAGTACGGCAGGCAGATATCCCCATTTTACACAGTATGCAGGCAGGTGCCCCCATTTTACAAAGTGCGGCAGGCAGGTATCCCCATTTTACACAGCGCGGCAGGCACGTGCCCCCATTTTACAAAGTACGGCAGGCAGGTGTCCCCATTTTACACAGTGCGGCAGGCAGATATCTCCATTTTACACAGTGCGGCAGGCAGGTGCCCCCATTTTACACAGTACGGTAGGCAGATATCCCCATTTTACACAGTAGGCAGGCAGGTGCCCCCATTTTACACAGTGCGGCAGGCAGATATCCCCATTTTACACAGTACGCAGGCAGGTGCCCCCATTTTACACAGTGCGGCAGGCAGGTGTCCCCATTTTACACAGTGCAGCAGGCAGGTATCGCCATTTTACACAGTGCGGCAGGCAGGTATCCCCAATTTACACAGTGCGGCAGGCAGGTATCCCCATTTTACACAGTGCGGCAGGCAGGTATCCCCATTTTACACAGTGCGGCAGGCAGGTGTCAAGTGGGGGGGAAGGAAGGGGTAGAGAGAGAGAGATAGAGATAATACTTACATCTTCCCGCTCTTCGGGTCCCGCCGCCTCACGTCCCTCGCGCCGGCCGCCTCCTCCTTCCAGGCTTATCTCCTCTCCTTCCTCTCCCCGAGCGCTCCTGCTCCGGGGGGCGGGGCTTCGCAGAATGACGCGTTTGCGTCGTGACGTCACGACGCAAACGCGTCATTCCGCGAAACTACGCCTCCCCCCCCCGAGCAGGAGCGCTCGGGAAGAGGGAGGAGAGGAGATAAGGACACACAAAGTGCCGCGGTGGCCGCCACGTGCGGTTGCACGGCTCGCCCGCCGCTAGAAACGGCACTGAGGGAAATAAATATGTTTGATAACTAAAGCGAGCAGCAGAAGGTCTACTGGTATAGATGAGGTACTGTACAGCAAGCAAGGGTTAATGCACAGATGATGCTGCAGGATTGCTGAAGTAGTGAATGATAATGTGAAAGTAATGTTGCAGGACTGCTGAAACAGTGTGAGATGATATGCACTGAATATACTACAGGTCTGCTGGAGCAGTGAAGAGGTTTAAACACTGATATAGATGCTGGACTGCAGAAGTAGTGTGAAAGACTGTACATATTGGGGGTAATTCTGAGTTGATTGCAGCAGGAACTTTGGCCCTCATTCCGAGTTGTTCGCTCGCAAGCTGCTTTTAGCAGCATTGCACACACTAAGCCGCCGCCTACTGGGAGTGTATCTTAGCTTAGCAGAATTGCGAACGAAAGATTCTCAAAATTGCGAATAGAAATTTCTTAGCAGTTTCTGAGTAGCTCCACACTTACTCTGCCACTGCGATCAGTTCGGTCAGTTTCGTTCCTGGTTTTACGTCACAAACACACCCAGCGTTTGCCCAGACACTCCCCCGTTTCTCCAGCCACTCCCGCGTTTTTCCCCAGAAACGGCAGCGTTTTTTCACACACACCCATAAAACGGCCAGTTTCCGCCCAGAAACACCCACTTCCTGTAAATCACACTCCGATCACCAGAACGAAGAAAATTCCTCGTAATGCCGTGAGTAAAATACCTAACTGTTGAGTAAAATAACTAAGCGCATGCGCTCTGCGAACATTGCGCATGCGCAGTAAGCGACTAATCGCAAAATAGAGAAAATCGGCAACGAGCGAACAACTCGGAATGAGGGCCTTTGTTAGCAGTTGGGCAAAACCATGTGCACTGCAGGGGGGGCAGATATAACATGTGCAGAGAGAGTTAGATGTGGGTGGGTTATATTGTTCCTGTGCAGGGTAAATACTGGCTACTTTATTTTTACACTGCAATTTAGATTGCAGATTGAACACAGCACACCCAAATCTAACTCTCTCTGCACATGTTATATCTGCCTCCCCTGCAGTGCACATGGTTTTGCCCAACTGCTAACAAAGTTCCTGCTGCGATCAACTCAGAATTACCCCCATTATCGGTCTGCTTGAGTAGTGAAAGGGGTAAAGCACGGGTGTAACTGCAGAACTGCAAGAACAGTGAAGAAGTTAAAGCACAGGTATAGCTGCAAGAGTAAATGTACTGGAAAGGCTACAGTCAAGTCACAGGGATACATGGATAGATGGGACCCAGAGTAGCTGGAGGCCCAGGGCCGTAACTACGTGTGTGCCAGGTGTGCCTGGCACACAGCGCAGTTGTCCTGAGGGCGCAACGGGCAGCGGCATGTAATGAGTCAAATTGACTCATTACATGCCGCCTCTGCTGTGTGCGCCGCGGCCGCGCTGTTGAGGAGAGCAGCGCCGGAGGGAACGGAGGAGGAGGGAGGGGGACTGGAGCCGCAGCAGCGCTATGTCATTGGTAGTAGCGCCACTGCAGCTGTCCCCTCTCCTTCCGTATTGGCTGCCCGGCGCTGTTGTGAATGCTGGGATACGGTTCCTCCATTCCAGCATT
Organism: Pseudophryne corroboree; assembly: GCF_028390025.1. Lineage (NCBI taxonomy): Eukaryota > Metazoa > Chordata > Amphibia > Anura > Myobatrachidae > Pseudophryne > Pseudophryne corroboree. The sequence continues at coordinate 187,184,541 of NC_086447.1, forward strand.
CACAGCAGCGCCGGGCAGCCAATACGGCTCCAGTCCCCCTCCCTCCTCCTCCTTCTCCGCTCCCTCCGGCGCTGCCAGCACGAGGAGCCTGACTGCCAGCGGGGAGATGGTAAGTATATGTCTCTGTCTCTCTCTCTCTCTCTCTATTTCTCTATTCTGTCTGCCGCAATGTGTAAAAAGGGGGACTGGCTGCCGTAATGTGTAAAAAGGGGGACGCTGTCTGACGCAATGTGTAAAAATGGGGACTGGCTGCCGTAATGTGTAAAAAGGGGGACGCTCTCTGCCGCAATGTGTAAAAAGGGGGACTGGCTGCCGTAATGTGTAAAAAGGTGGACGCTGTCTGCCGCAATGTGTAAAAAGGGGGACTGGCTGCTGTAATGTGTAAAAAGGGGGCCGCTGTCTGCCGCAGTGTGTAAATAGGGGGACTGGCTGCCGTAATGTGTAAAAAGGGGGATGCTGTCTGCCGTAATGTGTAAAAAGGGGACGCTGTCTGTCGTAATGTGTAAAAAGGGGGACCGGCTGCCGTAATCTGTAAAAAGGGGGACGCTGTCTGCCGTAATGTGTAACAAGGGGGACTGGCTGCCGTGATGTGTAAAAAGGGGGACGCTGTCTGCTGTAATGTGTAAAAAGGGGATGCTGTCTGCCGTAATGTGTTAAAAAAGGGGACGCTGTCTGCCGTAATGTGTTAAAAAAGGGGACGCTGTCTGCTGTAATGTGTAAAAAGGGGGACGCTGTCTGCCATAATGTGTAAAAAGGGGGACGTTGTCTGCCGTAATGTGTAAAAAGGTGGACGCTGTCTGCCGTAATGTGTAAAAAGGGGACGTTGTCTGCCGTAATGTGTAAAATAGGGGACGTTGTCTGCCATAATGTGTAACAAGGTGGACTGGCTGCCGTAATGTGTAAAAAGGGGGACGCTGTCTGCTGTAATGTGTAAAAAGGGGATGCTGTCTGCCGTAATGTGTTAAAAAAGGGGACACTGTCTGCCGTAATGTGTGCAAAGGGGGACGCTGTCTGCCATAATGTGTAAAAAGGGGACGCTGTCTGCTGTAAAGTGTAAAAAGGGGGACGTTGTCTGCCGTAATGTGTTAAAAGGGGGACACTGTCTGCCGTAATGTGTAAAAAGGGGACGCTGTCTGCCATAATGTGTAAAAAAGGGGACGTCGTCTGCCGTAATGTGTAAAGAGGGGACGCTATCTGCCGTAATGTGTAAAAAGCGGGACTGTCTGCTGTAATGTGTAAAAGGGGCTCTACCTGGTGTAGTGGCGCTACTGTGCGGCGTAATTTGAATAATGGAGACTACTGTGCACCGTAGTATGAATTGGTATTATTTTGTGGCTATGCCCCTTCCCCATGAAGTGTCAAAGTCAGAAAAATATCACGCTACACACTGCCATATTTGCACCTCATGCGAGTGCCTGTTGCACGTTCATGAGCCCTGCCGTGCGTGCGCATACTCACCGCTGCGGGCACCCGCAGGCGCACGGTGTGCGCATTTATGGTAAAGTTTATGTGCGTCTAGCGGGCGACTCGTTCGTTACATATTTTAACTATATAATGTATTTTGTAGATCATGGTCCCCTTGATAGATTCTGAAAGTTTAGTTAATATAGCATGTTCATGGACAAAGAGATCCCTCTTTGTTTGATACGAAGGGTCAGACATGGGTCATACAGTGGTGTTTAGTATCCATCGGAAGAGTATTTAATTAGCAATATTCCGGTGTTGGTTTGAAGCAGATTAATCGCTCGTGCGAATAGTTATGGACATAAGAAGTTTATGTACTTTTACTATTATTTGCACTTACTTATCCATGCGGCGGGAAACCTAGTTTCCCACCCACCTGAGCAGTTGGAAATGGTCTCAGCCCACCTGTATGAATCAACCTATGACCTTTTGTTATAATACTAAGACGAATTCCTGTGTCCAATGAACAATGAGATTGTAGGGACCATTGAATTGTATTGTGTGTGGGGCATAAATAGACAAGCCGATGATATCCAACGCACTCTCTTCAACGGTTCTCATTGCTGATAATCGGGAGCTGGATATCGAGGCGCATGCGATCGTTCCCCTTGTGCGTAAGTTTTCTCCGCAATCATATTGTCTTTATTGTTATTGTGAGCCATATCTCTCTCTATCTCTCTCTCTCTCTCTCTCTCCTCCTCTTTCTCTCTCATTTTTCCTTAAACGTAATTGTATTGTATTGTATTTCCTGTGTAGTTATCTGGTTAGTTAGTCTGTGTTATATTGTAGTGTATGACTTGTATTGTATTATTCTTTTCAAGTATAACATTTATATAAGGTGTTAGACCCTAAGCCCAGTATTTGTGTATTTCTTATAGTGTTAAGTATTCTCAGAGCGTCGGTGACGCTCGAACAGCTTTTGAGTTAATAAGGTTACACTGTGTTGCATCTACACTCTATCATTTCACTAAGGTTTTTCTGTATAATACATTGTTCATGGTTTACATATAAAGGTTTAACATTGTGAGCGTCTGCGCCGCTGGTGATCTCCTCGTGGTCCCGAGCGTTCGCTACGCTATAGCGAAACATTACGTTAGTCGGCAGCCAATAGCGTGCCTGTCTGTGATCTCTTGGCCGTGAGCGAACGTGACGCTTGAGCGTCTCGACTACGGCTAAGCGATCGTTACGCAACGTGCGTACCCTTACGGTATTCCATACGTCAATAGCGTACAGTGTTCTTAGACCTCTTAAAGGGTTTTAAGTAAGATAAATATTTAGCTTTATCAATTGGCGGCTCGTCCGTCCTTCACATATCTGCACTAGGTAATTTCAGCAGACATTATCCATCAGCAAAGGGCGGGAGGTCATATTCCTCGTAGTGCTGTCTGGATAAGCGTCTGCTTTGCTTAGTAAAGGGTGCTGAGGGAATCCGGAACCGGAGGTAAGAACAACACGCTAGTGTCTTTTAAAACTGTTTATTTCTGTCTTGCGTACGCACACACGCATATCTGCATTTCTTTTATTCGTGTATTTTCATATATCACTCTCCTGTTTGCCATTTTATAATTGATAAACGTGCTAAGAGAGATTTGTCGCTATTTCATAGTTAAAGTGTAAAAGTAATACATTAAGGGATAAAGTGCAAAGCACGCACGCAGCTCTACCTAAAGATACAAGGAGAGATTGGTGTGGTGTTCGGTAGATGATCGAGGATCATCTACATTGATAAAAGTGTAAATTGTGTTACGGTGGATATTTGCTTTGCGTACACGTGTCTCTAACAAAGGGTGAGACTCGCGTACGCAACTCAAAGGCCGACGCACGCAGCGTATATTACGCAACGGAGCGCTCGGGTACGCCCACGTAACTCAAATCACACACTAGTGTTATTGTAACAGGCGAAAAGGTGGCAACGCGATAAATAGCGCAAGTCTATTTTAGTGTCCGAAATTTAGACTAACAGATCCTTCTCCAAATTTACAACACATCTGGTCTAAAGGAAAGAAAATTTCTGCGCAGAAATAGAAATAGAAACAAAAGTGTACATGTGATGAGTGAGTGTTTTGTATATATAAGTTTATACAATTTTGAGGTTGAACCACAAGAAGTCGAGTTCTCGCAGGGTACATGCATGTAAGTGACGTACATGGTGGCTAGGGAGGCATCCCTTGTTAAACATAGAATCTGAGCATTAGAGTATAGCAGACCAGGAGCTCACACTGTAGCACAGACCAGGAGGTCCAGAACAGACCAGGAGGTCCAGGTACAGCAGACAAGGAAGTCCGCTATAAATAGAGAAAAGAGCACAACCCAGGGGGTTGGTGCAGAACCCATATAGGCCATTAAAGCTCATGCTGAAGGAATTCGCAGCCGAAATTTTCGATTCCACTGGTCGCTCTGCACATAAGATTAGTTGCTTATGTGCTGAACGATTGTACCGCACGTAATTGTGTGCATTAGTTAAATCTGACCAGTACCATTTGTGTACGAAACGGGTCATAAATACTATTTGTACATTCTGACGTGATTTGTGTAATTTTTTATTTTCTAAAGGGAAGTTCGCTGGTCACTCAGGAATTATCCAACAACCAACAGTTACTGGAAAGGGTTAATGCTCTGCGGATCACACTCACATGTTCCAGTAAACAAAGGTTCATAGGGGCCCTGGGTCGAGTACGCCAGCACTAGGGCAGTGTGTAGGTCGTATTGGTCGGCGTGGGCGAGTGAGTGGGGTACTCGGTAAACCGCCATCGTCAGCCTATCTTGAACATTTTGGTTTTTGTAAGGGTTGGCTGAAGAAAGCAACGCCTACAGGTATGGGGGCCAATTGTTCAGGTAGGGGGCGATCAACCTCGGTTCGGGTTGATTCAGTAAACCGACCAGTCGGGTCGGCAAGGTACGTAATGTGTGAAAAATACGGTTCACACACAGAAGTTTTATGTGATGAATGGGAGAGAATGACGATACATGACGGGGAGAAATTCCCAAGAGTAGGTAGCTTTAGCCCAGAAGTGTTACAAAATCTAAGGAGGAGGATATGTCTCATTAAATCAACAAAGAGACGAATCAAACATTATGATTATTTGCAGTTATGGCAACAGGAGGGTGAAATACAGAGAGGATTGGCTCAGGCGGCGGGATCTAACCCTATCAAGAAACTGATAGCCACGGCCCCGCCGCCACCATACATATCAGGAGAGAAATTGGTTGCGGAGAATGACGCATTAGGGTGTAACAAACAAACACTTAGCAACTGTGTAAATGTTAATAAGTTAACCAATGCAAGTATTAACCCGTGCAAGTTGTACCCTGTTTTGAACTTTCCCCAGGAGTGTGATCAAGAGGACGAATCGGCAACAATATCGGCGCTCTCTCTAGCAGCCACCATATCAGAAACTACAGTAGGCACGGCCCAACCCTTAAGATTAGTAACAAAGGCCCCTAGCGGAGGGACAGGTGAGGTCGTATCTACGGGTAAGTACGGCACCATACACTATGCTGAAACCATTTCACCACAGGCTGTAGAATCTACACAGAATGATGTTGCTAGACTTAATCCTGTTAGGGTGATAGCTGTTCCAAATGGGAAAACAGACACCTCAGGAGTCACTCCCATTAGGAACATTGCCATGTATAGCCCATTTTCCCGAATGGAATTAAGAACCATAGTGTCTGAATTCCCTGACCCTAGGAAAGACTTAGTTGCTAGCCAGAAATACATCAGAGACCTAGGGAACACTTTAGAGCCCAATAACAAAGACTGGCAGGTATTGCTGAGGGCTTGTTTACCCTCCAATGTCGACTCGGCTCAATTTTTAGCTGACTGTGGATTGGATCAGGATGTACCTCTTACAGATGTGTACAACAAAGACAATGTAAAAAGGATAAGTTTACAGTTAAAGGAGTATTTCCCAGCTGTAGTTAAATGGAACAAGATATTCTCCATTAAACAAAAGGAGGCAGAAACAGCTGCAGAGTATTTTCACAGGGCATTACTAGATATGGCTAAATACACAGGCATAGAGGACATTAAAACAAACATAAACCATCGAGAAGTAGCAGTGTCTGTACTAATGGATGGCTTAAAAGAGGCATTAAAGACAAGGGTACAGACCACGCAACCATGTTGGCGAGGTCTGTCGGTGGCTACTTTGAGAGAGGCAGCTGTTGATCATGATCGGAATATCACCAGACACAGGGAATTACAAGGTGATAAGTTAATGGCCGTAAGTATACAGGCCCTGACCACAAGGCAGCCTTTGTATAAATCACCAAACCCTGTGGGTAAGTCAAATGTGGTAACCTGTTATTCTTGTCATAGAGAGGGACACTTTGCACGAGACTGTAAATCGAGAAACATACAAAAGTCTTATCAACCCCCTAGACAACGACACGACACACGACATTGGGAGCAGGGTCCACAGAAACGGAGTTATGAGCCACATGCAGGGGAAACAAAAAGATACCCCCCGAACAGAGACTGGCAAGCCTCTGGTAGTTCCCATTTAACCCCTTCACAAGTAGTTGCTGCCAGCGGGATTCAGGGAGGTCACCATACCCAATAGGGTTGTGGCCATACCTGTAGTCTGCAGCCAGTAAAATTGATTGCAAGTCTTGGAAGTGAACCCGAAATTGCAATTAATGTAGCTGGTAAATCGTTAAACTTTCTTGTAGATACGGGGGCGGCCAAATCAGTGATAAATTCGACAGTGGGCATAAGAACCACTGGTAAGACAATTCCAGCCATGGGAGTAACGGGAGTAGTCCAGCATTACCCTGTTAGCAAACCAGCCGAGATTACAATAGGGCCTTTACATACCAAGCATTCCTTTTTGCTGGCTGCATCGGCACCGACTAATCTCCTGGGAAGAGAATTATTGTGTAAAATGGGGTGCGTCATTTATTGTACTCCTGAAGGTGTATTCTTGGACATACCTGAGAATCACGCTCAGGAAGTGCGAGACATGTTAGACTCCCCATCAAAATTAATGACACATACCATTATGACAAATAAGATTCCATCCCAAATAGAAGAGATGACATCCCAGATACCAGAGTCACTTTGGACTAAAGATGGACAGGACACTGGATTAATGGCAAACGTAGCTCCGGTAGTTGTATAAGTAAAAGATGGTAGGATAGCTCCAAAAATCCCACAGTACCCTCTGAAGCCAGAGGTGGAGTTAGGAGTTTACCCAGTAATAGAGCGCTTGCTACAACAGGGCATTCTGGTAAGAACATCCAGCACTGCCAATAGTCCCATCTTCCCTGTGAAAAAGAGTGGGGGGAGGGGTTACAGGCTAGTGCAGGATCTAAGGGGGATTAACAAAATAGTTGAGAGCCAGTTCCCCGTAGTGCCAAATCCAGCTGTCATCCTTATGCAGATCCCTCCCACTGCGAAATTTTTCACTGTTATTGACCTCTGCTCCGCTTTCTTTTCGGTACCCCTACATCCTGACAGCCAATATTTGTTTGCATTTACATACAGAGGAGTCCAATACACATGGACTCGATTACCACAAGGTTTCATAGATAGTCCAAGTATATTTTCTCAGGCTTTGCATGATTGTTTACAGTCTTTCCAACCAGAGAGAGGATCAATATTGATACAGTACGTGGATGATTTACTACTGTGTTCAGATTCATTGGAAGCATCCCTGAAGGATACGAAACAGCTCCTGTTTCATCTTTCAGACACAGGGCACAAGGTTTCCAAAGACAAGTTACAATTATGCCAAACTAAAGTAAAATATTTGGGACACTGTCTAACACAAGGACTGAGACACCTGACCGCTGATAGAATTCAAGCAATTAGAGACATGACTCTGCCTCAAACCCAGCAACAGATCAGAACGTTTTTAGGAATGTGTGGGTATTGCCGTAACTGGATCCCAGGATTTTCCATTCTAGCATTACCTTTGCAGGAGATGGTTTCCTCAAACAAGCCCGATCGGATTTCGCACACAGACGAGTCCGAGATGGCATTTGAGAGACTTAAACAGTGCCTAACGCAGGCACCAGCATTAGGTATGCCAGACTATGGGAAACCCTTTGAGCTGTACGGAACAGAAAGTGCTGGTTGCGCGGCAGGCGTCCTAACCCAAAAGCATGGTGATGCCAGCAGGCCGGTAGCATACTACAGCGCTCAGCTAGATACGGTAGCGCGATCCCTCCCCACATGCTTGCGAAGCGTTGCTGCGATAGCATTGCTAGTAACAAAAAGCGAAGATGTAGTGCTAGGTCACAACCTCACAATTCATACACCACATGCAGTGTCAGCCTTGCTAAATTCTGCCCAAACCAGGCACGTCTCATCAGCGCGGTTTACAAGATGGGAATTGGCACTAATGGCCCCCGTAAACATCACCATAAGGAGATGCAGTGCATTAAATCCTGCAACATATCTCCCAGGTGTGCCTGGACAGGCACAAAGGGTGGAGGATGAGAGTGGTGGGGAAGGAGGATTTAATACAAAGGAGGACACACATGATTGTATGGAATATTTGACCCAAAATTTTACCGCAAGGCCTGACATCAGTGACAACCCACTGGAAGATGTAGATCTAACTTTCTACACGGACGGTAGTTGTCACAGACAGTCAGACTCGGGAGACTTGTGTACTGGATACGCAGTCGTAGATGACCAAGGCACCATAGAAGCTGAACCGCTAGGCCCACCTCACTCAGCCCAGGTTGCTGAACTGGTCGCCCTAACCAGAGCATGTGAATTGGCTAAGGGCAAATCAGCCAATATCTACACCGATTCTAGATACGCCTTCGGGGTAGTCCATGATTTCGGAGCCCTATGGCGCCTCAGAAACTTCATGACGGCAGCTGGTACACCGGTAGCGCATGCAGCTCACATCAAAAGGCTTCTAACAGCGATACAGGAACCCGACAGAGTGGCTGTTATCAAGTGTAAAGCACACACATATAGCCAGGACCCAGTATGACTTGGTAACAGCCGAGCAGACGAAGCAGCTAAGTTAGCAGCTGGTACCCCCAGACAAACAGACACCACACAATTGATGGTATTTAATACCATCAACACACAGAAGTTGTGTGAAATGCAAAATTTGTGTTCCACACAGGAAAAGGCAGTCTGGAAGGCAAAGGGATATGGCCAGGAGTCCTCAGGACTCTGGACGGATGGACAAGGTAAACCAGTGGCCCCCAGAGCATATCTTCCATGTTTAGCTGAGGCAGCACACGGGCTGACTCATCTGGGCAAGGAGGGAATGTGCAAGTTGGTAAGAGCATATTGGTGCGCCCCAGGATTTTCATCTCATGCGAGTAAGAGAGCAATGTCATGCCTTACCTGTTTGAGAAAGAATATCGGAAAGGCAATACCAACAGAACCATCTCATATCCCACCTACAGGCGGCCCTTTTCAGGTAATACAGATTGACTTTATTCAATTACCCCCTTGTCGAAATTTGAAATATGTACTTGTTTGTATAGATGTATTCTCAAATTGGGTCGAAGCATTTCCTGCGGCCACAAATACCGCTATGTTCACTGCTAAGAAAATTGTGCAGGAATTTGTATGTAGATATGGTATCCCTAGAACAATCGAAAGTGATAGGGGTACCCATTTTACAGGTGATGTCTTTCAAGGAATGTGTAAGTTGATGGGAATTGATTGCAAGCTGCACACTCCATACCGTCCACAGGCGAGTGCGAAGGTGGAAAGAGTGAACAGCACTATTAAAAATAAACTGAGCAAAGTTATGGCAGAGACAGGATTGACATGGCCAGAAGCTTTACCCATTGTACTGTACAGCATCAGAACCACTCCCAGGTCCCCTCTTAATCTGTCCCCCTTTGAAATCTTGTTTGGTCGACAACCGCATGTTATGATTAACCCTCAGGATGATTTGAAGTGTAACAATGAAGTGACTGTAAAGTACCTGGTTAACATGAGTAGACAGCTAAGGAATCAAAATGATAATTTGAAGTTAGTGATTCCTGATTTACCAGATAGTAATTGTCATGACATTGAACCTGGAGATTATGTAATGATACGGAATTTTCTACGCTCAGGTTGCCTTATTGACAGATGGGAAGGACCATACCAAGTCTTATTGACTAGCACTACTGCATTGAAGTTTGCCGAGAGAGAGACTTGGGTTCATTCGTCCCACTGTAAGAAGGTTGCTGATCCAGAGAGGTCCCGTGATAAAGAACAGACGGTAGAGGAAGTTGTATCACTGGAGTGTCTGTTCCAGGAGGACTGAGGCGGCACCTGAGCATCGGAAAATCATAAGATCAAAAGCAGTTGTCGATTCCCTGTTCCCTTTTATTGTTTTTCTCCACTTCCCATCCCCTCTCCCTCAATTATTTTTTTTCCCCTTCTCATTCTTCTCCGTTTCCTCCTATAAGATGGACTTGCCCCAAGAGACTGTGATCCGGATTTTCATGTTGACCCTGATGTTGACCAGAGCAGTCTGTTTCGGTGAGAGTACCAGTGAGGTCGAGAAAGGATCCAGAATGGGTTTCTGATGACTGAGACGGAGGTGTAAATTTCCAATAGCAACACAATCACCAAGCAAAGGCGAGTACCGGAAACGATCTAGCAGCCATGTTATTTGTAAACATTGTGAAGGATTGTTAGCTGAAAAAAGAACTGTATCTGTAGACTCTGTGACAGTGTAGTAGAGGATGGGTGCATCAAGAAATGTCAGTCCAGTTGTAATATCCACATGGACCGGCATCCATTGAGTGACTATCACTCCTTAGTGGGTAAAGTGTTAAATCAGACAGATTGTTGGGTATGCTTTCAAGTACCTCAAGGCCATAGCAAATCAGGCTTAGTACCATTCCCTTTAACGGTAGGGGAGGTACTTGAGTTAAGTGGTGGGAGGCCGGTGGACAGGAGGTTTAATATCTCCAGTCCTCCTAGTTTGAAGCTCCACCAATATCATGTGGATAGATCCCTACTATGTTTTAACATTTCCAATCCCCGAAAGCCGGGAAATTGGGAAGTGTCATGGAATAACAAAACCAGGACCTTTTCACATAGAGCCGATAGAATGCCTACAGATACAGAGCTCATACGCCACATAGCCGATAGTGGAAAATATTTCCGATATAGGTATACCCTAAGAAGTAGGACCATGAGAGTTGGAGAGGTATCACCAGGATACAGTGCACAGATCGTACAAACTGATAGGTGTACTAAACAGATGGGAGAATTAGGGTTAGGAGAGTTCACATGGAAAATGTGTAACATGGTAATGTCCTACTCGGTTCCCATATGTTCTCCCCGATGATGCATAATTCATATGCGGGAGAAAGGCGTATGAGCGGCTTGCCCCAAACTCAGAAGGATTGTGTTATATTGGAAAAGTATTGCCTGAAGTAATGACTGTATCACATGCCAAAATGAAAGATATACACCATGGTGCCCAAGCTCTTTATACTCACACTCATTACGAGCACGTCGTTAAAAGGCAACTGACAGAAAGGACAGAGCATCCGGCCTCTGACATGATCCATGAATCCACCGGGATTCAGGTTTTACTTGCATTAGATTTCACTCGCACTGCTAGAGGAGTGCTGAACTATAGATACATATCTGCGCTTGCAAATTTGTTAGACAATATCACTGAAATGTATGACGACACTTTTAGGTATACTGGAAGGGGACTTCAAGCTTATAAAACAGAACTGGTACAGCATAGAATGGTTCTCAATTATCTCACAGCAGTGACAGGTGGATATTGTGTCACACTGGCAATGCAGTACGGCGTGAAATGCTGCACTTATATTACGAATAGCACCGAGGACCCGGTCGAGGTCATAGACCAAAAGATGGACGATATTCTCCAATTAAAGTGGGAATTTCGCAGGAGACACAATCTCACCCTTGCTGCTGTGGGTAATGAGCTGACTGGTTGGGTGTCATGGTTGAACCCGCGAAATTGGTTCTCTGGTTTAGGAGAATGGGCTCAAGGAGTCATAATGGATGTTGGGAAGTTTCTTCTATGTATCTTAGGTGTTGTCATATCCATTGGCTTGATATTTAGATGCGGTCAGGCTTTAATGAAGTGCAAACGTAGTACCAGGGTAATGAGTCTAAGGAGTGAGGAAACTGTAATTCCAATGGATTTGATTTATGACCCAACTGTAGAAACAATGATGTGATGAAAATGCGATTATACGGTCCGTTTCTTTCACCTGTTTTTCCGGTTTTTCCAAGGTAAAAAGACCCACTTTTGACGAGGAATTTGATGATCCTGTATACAGACAACTGATGGATTAAAGAAGAAGTTTTGACAACCTTATACACAGATATTTGATGAACTATGCCATAGACCCCCAGTTTCCCTAGAAATTTTAAAATTACGCTAGCCCAACACTTTTGTAAGTCTATGGACATTGACAAAGCTTTTGCTCGCACTTTTTGACAAAAGCCCAAAGAAGACTGCATTCAACAGACACCGAACAAGACTTCAACCGACAAATGTTCATTAACCTGACATAGAATACCACTGCATTTACCATAAGTGTTCTTTATCTTCATCTCTACAACCTTCAGGTAATGACACACATAGTCGATAGGGAATACAGGCACAGATATCAGCAATCACATATCCCCCCATTCATGTATCATCAACTAAAATGTGCTCCCCCATTTTGTTGCAACCAAAATCCGAAAAGAGCTCGGTAAAGTTTGACAGCCCATCCACAGACCCGTACCGCGGGATAAGAAGGAATTCAAATGTATACTTCGCAATACCTCGAAGCTTGATTAAAAACACGTATGGCACGATGATACATGACCCCCCAAACATGGATTCATACACACATGCTTCTGCTATCTCACTAGGTCATACCCTTTTCCTACCTTCTCCTCTCCTCCCCTACCCAACCATAGAAATGTATTTACACTTGACATATATTTTTCTCTTTTTGAAATGTTTTAGGAAGTGGCAGTTATTGTTGACTGCCAAAGGGTGGACTGTCAAAGTCAGAAAAATATCACGCTACACACTGCCATATTTGCACCTCATGCGAGTGCCTGTTGCACGTTCATGAGCCCTGCCGTGCGTGCGCATACTCGCCGCTGCGGGCACCCGCAGGCGCACGGTGTGCGCATTTACGGTAAAGTTTATGTGCGTCTAGCGGGCGACTCGTTCGTTACATATTTTAACTATATAATGTATTTTGTAGATCATGGTCCCCTTGATAGATTCTGAAAGATTAGTTAATATAGCATGTTCATGGACAAAGAGATCCCTCTTTGTTTGATACGAAGGGTCAGACATGGGTCATACAGTGGTGTTTAGTATCCATCGGAAGAGTATTTAATTAGCAATATTCCGGTGTTGGTTTGAAGCAGATTAATCGCTCGTGCGAATAGTTATGGACATAAGAAGTTTATGTACTTTTGCTATTATTTGCACTTACTTATCCATGCGGCGGGAAACCTAGTTTCCCACCCACCTCAGCAGTTGGAAATGGTCTCAGCCCACCTGTATGAATCAACCTATGACCTTTTGTTATAATACTAAGACGAATTCCTGTGTCCAATGAACAATGAGATTGTAGGGACCATTGAATTGTATTGTGTGTGGGGCATAAATAGACAAGCCGATGATATCCAACGCACTCTCTTCAACGGTTCTCATTGCTGATAATCGGGAGCTGGATATCGAGGCGCATGCGATCGTTCCCCTTGTGCGTAAGTTTTCTCCGCAATCATATTGTCTTTATTGTTATTGTGAGCCATATCTCTCTCTATCTCTCTCTCTCTCTCCTCCTCTTTCTCTCTCATTTTTCCTTAAACGTAATTGTATTGTATTGTATTTCCTGTGTAGTTATCTGGTTAGTTAGTCTGTGTTATATTGTAGTGTATGACTTGTATTGTATTATTCTTTTCAAGTATAACATTTATATAAGGCGTTAGACCCTAAGCCCAGTATTTGTGTATTTCTTATAGTGTTAAGTATTCTCAGAGCGTCTGTGACGCTCGAACAGCTTTTGAGTTAATAAGGTTACACTGTGTTGCATCTACACTCTATCATTTCACTAAGGTTTTCCTGTATAATACATTGTTCATGGTTTACATATAAAGGTTTAACATTGTGAGCGTCTGCGCCGCTGGTGATCTCCTCGTGGTCCCGAGCGTTCGCTACGCTATAGCGAAACATTACGTTAGTCGGCAGCCAATAGCGTGCCTGTCTGTGATCTCTTGGCCGTGAGCAAACGTGACGCTTGAGCGTCTCGACTACGGCTAAGCGATCGTTACGCAACGTGCGTACCCTTACGGTATTCCATACGTCAATAGCGTACAGTGTTCTTAGACCTCTTAAAGGGTTTTAAGTAAGATAAATATTTAGCTTTATCAGAAGCCACACCCCTATATATTTTCTGCGCGCTCACGGCGCACACTGCCCCTATCTTTCATGGGGGGGGCACCAATGCCGTTTCTTGCACACAGCGCTAAAATGCCTAGTTACTGCACTGGCTGGAGCTCATGTACTAGTGTTGCCATGTGAGATGCTGAAACAGGTGCTGGCAGAAGATGGCAGGACAAAGCCAAAGCACAGTGAATACAGCGGCTAACCGGTCATAGTAACTGTGACAATTACTCATTATGTCCACTTCAAGGTCTAGCATTTTTTTTAAGCATGGCCTTCTCTCTTGGATATATTTTCTTTTCAAAACCAGTGTATATGGAGACTACACTCACCATCTTCCTTTATTTTTAAAACAGAACTTGACGCTCTCTGAAATTTTGAGATTGGAATGTCTGTATAACACCCAGAGGAAGTTTTATTTAGCAATACCTGATCATAGAAAACTGTAAGTAGAAGAGATTTGGGGGGTTTTATGACTTACTCCACTGGTAGTCATCATACCCCTATGGTCCTTAGAAAACCCTTAACTACATTGGCTTCTGACCCTACTCTGACAAGTTGAACCCCAAAGAATTAAATGAGACGATTCACTTGAATGCCCTTTTAATGTAATTCATAGATTTGAACATTGAGACCCTTTTTTATTAATATGATCTATATAATTGTTTAAGGTCTGTCCCATCTTCAACATGAGTGCGCTCCAACGGTTCCCACTTCTAAGTAGATGGACAGACCTTAGCCTAACAGGAGCTAGGAGATGAGAAGGAACATGCTGCTGAGTCTGGGAACCAGAAATGCAACTAATACTACTTACTTCAACTAATAGAGGAACCAATTAGGTTCACTGCAATCTTAGACTTGGTATTAACTAACAATGGGGAATTGATATCAAATATTATAGTAGGGTAGCCCATGGGAAACAGCGACCATAATATGGCCACATTCAATATCAGTTTTCAAAAGCAGTCCTATATTGGTTCAACTAGGACTCTAAACTTTAGCAAAGCCAACTTTGACATGATGAGGGAAGCTTTAAGGGACATTGAATGAGAAATGTTGTTTCAAGGAAAAAATACTATGGAGAAATGGGAGGTATTAAAATCACTGCTCGTTAATAATACTCACAAATTTATTCCCATGATTTTTTCCCATGGGCAGCAAACAAAGGACTAAAAATTCCAAACCAATGCGGCTTAATAAAAAGATTAAGGAACTAATGGGCAAAAAAAGGCGAGCAATCAAAAAAATACAAAGCAGATGGCAGTCATTCAAGTACTATAAGGATTGTAACAAAATATGCAAAAAGGAAATAAGAGTGGCTAAAGTAGAAACTGAAAAGCTAGTAGCATAGGAAAACAAATCCAACCCCATTTTTTTTTTAAATATATCAACAGCAAAAGATTAAAGAAGGATGGTTCCCAAAGACTGGCATATAGCGGAAGTAGTGGCGATATTCAAAAAGGGAAGTAAAGCTGAACTGGGTAATTATAGAGCAGTCAGTCTTACATCGATAGTGGGGTAGTACTGGAAGGTATTTTAAGCGAATGTATACAAAAGTTCCTTGAAGCCAATATTCAATATTCATAGGAACCAACATGGATTTGTGAAGGATAGATCATGTCTAAAACACTTACTAGGCTTTTATGAAACAGTTAGTGCGAACCTTGATCAGGGTAAGGAGGTGGATGTAATTGTGTTAGACTTTTCTAAAATTTCGACACTGTACCGCACATGAGACTTATCTAAAAGTTACAAGAACTAGGGCTAGGAAGCACAATATGCACTTGGATCAGAAATTGGTTAGATAATATGGAGCAGTGCATTGTGGTAAATGGATCTTTTTCAAATTGGACTGAAGTACTAAAAGGTGTGCCACAAGGGTCTGTACTTGGACCACTATTATTCAAATTTTCATTAAAGATCTAGCAGTAGATCTAGAGAGCACGGTGTCAATTTTTGCAGACAATAACAAATTGTGTAAGGTTATTAATTCGGTGGGGGATGCTGAGTCTTTTCAGAATGACTTAGTTAAACTGGAAGCATGGACAGCAAAATGGAGAAGGATCTTCAATACAGATAAGGGTAAGGTAATGCACTTTGGTAGCAAGAACAAAAATAACACCTACATACCAAATGGGGTAAAATTAGATGATTATGTACTGGAAAAAGGCTTAGGTGTTCACATAGATAGCAAACCAAGCAGCAGTACCCAAAGTATGATTGTAGCAAAGAAGGCTAACAAGGTATTAGCATGTATAAAGCGGGGAATTGATACAAGGGATGAGCGTGTTATACTCCCATTATATAAATCCCTAGTGAGGCCACATCTGGAATACTGTGCACAATTTTGGGCACCATACTACAAAAAGGATACCCTGGAACTAGAAAAGGTTCAGAGGCAGGCGACAAAACTAATTAGGGGGATGGAGATGATGGAATACGAGGAAAGGCTTGCAAGGCTAGGCATGTTTACACTGGAAAAGAGGAAAATAAGAGGGGACATGATCAACATTTACAAATATATAAGGGGACAATACACAGATCTTGTGAGGGACCTGTTTTTGGTAAGATCAACACAAGAGGACACGTGGACACACGCTTATGTTAGAGGAGAGGAGATTTCGCACACAGAGGCGAAAAGGTTTTTTTTCACAGTAAGGACATTACCTGTTTGGAATTTCTTGCCTGAGAGGGTAGTAATGGCAGACTCGGTCAACACTTTTAAGAATGGGCTAGATAAATTCCTAATGGATAAGGATATACAGGGTTATGGTGCGTAGTCACGCACTGTAGTTATTAAAAAAGAGGAATAAGGAATAAACTCAACGGCCAATATTAGCAACAGACAAAATTAGTCTTAGAAAGTAATACAGCATAGGAGACCACATATAGGTTGAACTTGATGGACAAATTGTCTTTTTTCTCAGAAACTATGTTACTATGTAAGCTATCCAATAGTGAAAACGCCATCCATATTCATCCAGTAGTTTTTGCGTAATGCCGAAACAAACACACAAACAAAAATAACAACTTTATTGTATATATACTGTAGATATCTTAGAACTATCAGTTAAACTTTATACACTAAGTCAAAAACCCATCTTACATATTTCTAGGGTCCATAAAATGTAGAATTTCATAAATGAAATTTTAAAATGAGGAGAAAGTATAAAAATGCCCCTAACTTAAAGATAAGGGAAAAGAAAGCCAGGCAATTTGCAATTGGCCGTTTTGGATTATTTTGTTAAGTAGTATGTTTGAGTATGGAAGCTGTCTTCACTTGATGGACTTTCTGTGCCAATTTACTCCTGCACAAGAAAGAAAAATAAATCAAACTTGTCTAAAATAAATATTGTATATACAGCATTTTGTGATTATTCAGTTGGTAAAACATACAGTACTCAACACCTACAGTAATACACAATGAGAAAGCTAGATAATGCCCCTTTCAGACACAAGTGAAAAACACAAGATTTTTCCAACGCATGTGCATCGACCTGGGTCCAGCTTATGTCTAAAAGGGTCTGACCTGGGCTGACAGTGCCGGGTCAGTGATTCGGCAACCGACCAGGGTTATTCCTGAGACTTTCAACCCATTCCAGTGCCCCGGCTTGTGTGTGAAAGGTATGAACCGGGTCATGACTAAAAGAAATTATTTTGTGGTACAGTAGCGATTGGAAATGACATCATCACCAAGCGTCTACTCTTAGCCGGAAAACACAGATCACTGAAAGACCTGGGTCCGGTGTGAAGAGTGACGACTTGGGAATAACCTGGGTCATCATCCATGCGTGAACAAGGGGGTAAGTACAGGAAACTCTGGCTTCAATCCGTCCTCAGTGCCCCAGGGTAAAGCCAGGGTTTATGTCTGAAAGGGGTATTACAGATATGTGTTGGCATGAAATGTCTAGGTAGTTCATATGGTGTAAAAAGCTAGAAAAGGTGGTGTAATATCAGGGAAATGGGCCCACTGTGGAATTAAGGAATATGAGAAAAAAATGTAAATTTTAGAAAAGTGCAATTCAGGGAATGTAGGTTGTAGGTTTGACTGTAATATATTTCTTATATGTAAAAATGAAGTAAACATGTGGAATTATTTTCCTGTAATGCTCTGGAAGGTGTGGTTATTATACAAGCTGTCACAGTGAGCAATGCGGTACTTTCATCTGTATATTTTTCATCTGTATATTAAAAAGGCCATTTGACAGCTGCTCAATGACTCATAACAACAACCTGGCTGGATTTTCCTTGGTGTCAAAGAAATGGGTTCTTTTTTTTTTTTCTTTTTTTAAGTAAACTTGTTTCTCATGGGACAAATTCTATTTATATTCTGCTATTTATTTTTTACCTTTGCACATAATTTACATAGCAGCATCCCTGTCTGATGTCCTTCCCGGGACATTCACAGCTCCCAAATAGAAATAAATACAGTATTTTTTTTATTATTATTATTTTACAAAACAGTAGATTTTAAACCCCATAACCTTACTCTATGGCAGTGGTTCCCAAACTTTTTTGAATCATGGAGCCCTAGAGCATCAGAATTTTTTTCATGGCACCAAATGTTTCTTATTGAGAAATTCTGAAAGAAATATTAAATTAGATAAATTGTGTTTATATGTCATCCTTAGGTTCAGTTATGTGGTGAGGAACAAGTTGTGTTTCTGTTTGTCCACGTATTTCATGATTTGATGCCAAAAGCACTTGTTTTGCCTATTACATTGCCCATAAATAATTGTAATTGATCTGGACCACCACTGCAAGGCACCCCTGTAGGTGACCTGAGGCCAGAGCCGGCCATAGGCATAGGCAAACTAGGCAATTGCCTAGGGCATCATATTGGTTAGGGCCGGCTCTGCCTGAGGCACCACAGAGTGTCACGGCAGACAGTTTGAGAACCACTGCTCTATGGTGACTGTAATTTATCATTAATAAGGATACTTGTAATACTACTACTACGACTACTACTGCTAATAATAATAATAGTAATAATTTGTAGTTATGTGCTTGTGTGAAAAGTAACTAATATTGCGGCTTCCATTCCTAGTTACTTTTCTGTTACGTGCTGGGTTTTATACCTAAAGGATCAGCTCAGATTTTTTTAAGGCTTCTTTATCCTGCAAGATACATAATTACAAATGAATGGCCTTCCCTTCCTCAGCCCATGTAAATGTTATTTTGCTGTTGATTTTCTTTATATAAAGGAGAGTAGATATTGTATGTCTGCACTAGCCTGTGCTTTGCTGTAATTCCTACATGGGTTAGGTTATCACTCATGGGCTGATGTGTCGGTAGGATGTAAATGCCAATACCAATACTCCATTTTGTACAAAGAGAGAGATAATCAGATTGTGTTCCTGGGGTATATAGCTAGGGATTATCCTAACACTTCAGTTGCCATGGTAATACTGGCCTAGAGTGGTAAGTGTTAACGGAAAAAAAGGAAATCAAAATCTGAAAATATTTAACAAATGTTTGTGATTAAACCTTAATTTTGACCCCCTACTTCTTTTTTTTTTATATATCTGATCCATTGCTTCCTTACATCCCTCTCCTGAGAAGACCTGCTGTGGTGGCACTGTTACCACATAGCAACAGGAACTCCATCTAACAGATGCCACTATGGGCAAGCCTCATTATGGATAAAAACTGGATGAACATTAGCTGGATGAAAGTGCAAGACAAAGCTGTAACAGGTATAATAGCGCTTTGGGGAAAAAAAATCGCACACCCATGTTACCAGGGAACTCCACTTTCTTTGAAGGGTTCAAGTAAAACATGAAAGAGACAGAAAAAAAAAACAATTGTGTAATCTCATTTGGTTAACAGAGAATATAAATAAAGTTATTTTGTTACTATGTCAAAGTCTCTTCCTCAATATGTACTGATCAGAACCTCCACCAAAAATAATGGCAATAAGTTATTGGGGGTGCCCCCCACACATGTGACTCGCTGCCTCCAGTTTAATCAGGCGGATACTCTGTATTTTTTTGGATAAGGTTATAGATCATCACCATGAATGGAATAAAATTTGTGGTTGCCTCCTACACATCACACTCACAGATTCCCTCTGGTAAATAGACACATCATGGGTATCTTGAATTATAGAATTGGACCACCTTCTATTTTGTCAGGGACTCAGTCAAGATTTTATTTTTCAGAATTAAACAGGAACAAGGTTATCATACAAAACCTTTTTAATTTAAAAAAAAATAGCAGCAGACAAATAGGAGTTCCTACCCGTAGGAGGGAAGTAGTTCTGCAAAGGACAAAAGAGTGCTGTAAGATATACTCTGATAGCAAGTTTATCTAAGCAAAAATAAAAGTTAGGAAGGTAAAATTATTTATAAAATGCACCCCTTAAGTCTATTATGCTTATTTTAAATAAGTCTCAAAAAAGACCTTTATCCTCATATGTTATGGTTGATGAAGAAGTTATTTGGTTTTATTGGATTAAAACTGCAAGAAGGATAATTTTATAAAGGGGATCCATGTACACCTTCCTCCTGGAAGAACAACCTGGCCTTATTATTTTCTCACCTTAACGAACATGGAAAGTCATGACATTATTGCATCACCTCATTTACAGTATGTAAATGAAAGTTGATATTACTACTCAGATGCAGTAACCCTTCTAGCGCCTAGTCACTAAAGGTATGTTTCCCCCAACCTGCTGAGTCTGTGCTTGGATCCAACAGCCAATCAGAGTAGTTTAATTATTTGTTTTATTTTCCCCAGCCTAATTGTCTTCTCTATGTAAACACAGATCTATCAGTCTAGACCTCTAGTGACTCTTCCTCCATGAATTATTTTTAATAGAAAAGTGGACATAGGATAGGCAAATTAGTAGACATAGAAGGGGAATCCATATAGTAGTACTTTAGAAAAAGTACAAGTTACTGAAAAGTTGAAGACATGGAAAATGAATGCAACAGTGACAAGAAGAAATGGGAAAGCCTGTTCTGGAGATTATAAAGATTTTATTGTAAATCAAATAATCTATATTTTGTTTTATCTTAGATAAACAATTAAAAAAGGATCAATTTCCAATTCTATATAAATACTATTTCCAACTCTTGTTTTTTACATTATGTGGTTAATCTGCTACAGATAAATTGTGGTTTTAAAGGAGAGAGAGACCAAGAGAGAGCGAGGGAGAGATAGTGAGCAAGAGAGAGACAGAGAGAGAGAGAGAGAGAGAGAGATCCTCCTGAGGTCAGCTGTGTCAGCTTGTAGTGTAACTGTAACATATCTATCTATCTATCTATCTATATATATATATATATATTCCACCTAGCTGTGATTCTTCCATGTCATGAGAGGGCTTGCCTCTGAGAATGTCCTCGTCTCCCTGGGATGTAGTTATGACCCCGGCGGTCGGCATACCAACACCTCCCTATCTGAGGGTCTGAGTACTGAAAGCAGAACACACGACCCTTTCATTCTGTTCCCCTCTTAGGGTACTTGAGATGGGTAGAGGGGCACTAGAGTAATAAAGGTTTGTGTGGGTAGTACACTGACCCCAGTACACATGTGCAGATATTCACTATTGCAGCTTCATGGGCTTACAAATATCAGATATACAGTAACACCAGCATTTGCACAGTATGTGTTACTCTATCAGCAATGTGTACTTAGTACAGTACCGCACCTACTGATTTACTTATGCAGAAATGGTGCCACAGAGGTTCCTGTTAGAATTAATACAGCTGGGGTCATTTTGTACTTTTTTTTTACATAATTCCATGAAAATTCTGTTTGTGCTATTAAACATACGGTGGAATGTAACATGTATTCTACATTCTCTGAAGTCTTTAGAAACTGTATTAAATACTTATAGCTGCTTATCCACAGGTATATAATCACAACATTGTTCTTCTAATTATTATTGATTTATTTAATTTTAATATGTAAACACAGTAACTATATGGGCCTAGTGGGTAATTAGGGTACTTAAATTAGTCATGAATCATTTTTATGTTTTAATTAGATCTGCAGCATATTGGCACATACCCACATTCAGTTTGCCATATAGGAGCAGCTATAAAATAAAAGAAATTATACAAAGGTGCTTTTTTAATTGCTAAATTATTTTTAAGTGTTTATAGCACCCGATTCCTTAGCGGAATCTATTTCCCTGTGATACTATCCCACATGAATCTGCCGATCACAGCCGCTTAATGTTGTTTTTCTTTTCTTTATATACATAAGTAATGTCAGATTTTCCAGGGATGCAACGCTCGATCCACTATTGCTGTTTTTGTGGCAAATAAAATAAGTAACAAATACAGATTTTAATCTTTTCTCTTGTTAATATTATGTAATAAAGCAATACTGCATTAATCTGAGTTATCTTCACTGAAGAACATACTACATTCTGATACATTAACCTGAAGACTAACTGCTCTGGTTACTAGTTGGAAAGTGTGTATTTATTTGAATGTACTCAAACTATCAATGACCAGTACTCATATGATGTAACTTTATTGTGTAAATCTACCTTTACCTTTGCTGTCCTAAAATCTTATAACATTAATAATGATTGCCTTAATCTAAAATGCTGCTACTTTATAACATAATAATAATAATAATAATAATAATAATAATAACAAGAACAACAACAACAACTAATAGCTAGATCTTGTATTACTAAGTGCTAAATAAATTAATGAAGCCCACATGACTAAATATTTCACCTGACCTTTACAAACCTTAGTAATAATTGTAAGCATTTTGTTACAGTATGTAATTCAATTACATGGATTAGCTAATAAGTAGCATTAGAACTGTACATAGTTCTCCATTCAAAGCTGTGAGGAAGGAATATTGATTTGATTGGTAAATATTTTAAATATAAATCACAATGAGAGATTTGTGGTCACACACACACACACACACTTACTTTCCGTTTTGTAGGCTCATACATGTTTCTACATACAAAATAAATATGAACATGAGTATAGAAAAATTGTCCCTCTCTATACAGTGTAGTCTAAATGAATTTACAATAAGGGTGTCTGACCTTCTGACCTTATTGCCATTCCAAGCCAGTTTTAGCAATATTTTTTTTTTTTAAAGTAAGGATAATAGTAGTTTTAAGGCTAATAGTATTTATGCACATGAACTACTGTAAGTGCTGCAATACAGCACATCCAGCTGTCTTCGTCCTAGGTCTGGGATTTGGGCTGTACACGGGTATATCCTGAATGCCTGGTCTGCACCGTGTCCTTCATCGCTTAGAGGTGTGACCAGCCTGCTGGTTTCTATGAATACAGCAAAGTTATTAATAGTAAGGCCACTTGCAGGCTGCTCTGTATGCAGCAGATGGGTGCAGCTGGCACACACCCGGGACACCCACCGGCTTTCGGAGTGTCTGTGTGGCAAATGGTAGTTAAGTTCTGACATCGCTGGACTTTATATCTTTCCCAATGGGTTATGTGCACCCAGCCTGGGCCAAGTCTGCTAGCCCTACCATAGGCTTCTGTCTGCTGCAGCTGCTCTTAGGGAATCACCCTGATTACATGGCTGCATTCATCTATGTAGCTTTATTATCATAACATTACAGCTCAATCAGAGAGATTTACAATATGATAATCTGCCAGCAATCTGACATACTACTGTGGCACGATAGATCTACTACTACTATTATTATTATTATTATTATTATTATTATTATTATTATTATTATGCTCATCTGCATTCTTTGAATAATAGTCAATGTAAGCAAGTTAAAGTAATTTCAACTGTGCCTATGCTAGTACGTTATAAACAGAACTAGGTTAATTGTTATAAAAATTATATTTAATTATATACATGATGTTTCAGTTACACTAGTAAGTCAAGTAAAATAGCGAGAGAGCTTGCACCATGTAACATGCCTATGCGCTTTTGTGTAAATCGCATGTTTATTCTAATTAATCTGTTAATGTTCAATATGAATTATTATGAAAATAAAAATAATTGTATTATTATTATTATTATTATTATTATTATTATTATTATTAGTTTGATAAGTGATTACATACTGGATATTTATCTGTTTCATGTGCAGTATTACTTTAAAGGCAATATATGTATGCACTCCCATAGCAAACCTATGTAACAGTAACTACTTAGATCGAAGAATACAATTATTCCTCCAAACTAACAATTGATACAATATCGTTATTGCATATTTTACTTTGGAAATGACACTGTACTCCAAACAACATATTAATTGTGGAGTAACAACAAAGTTATGTATGTTAGCATTGTATATACATATGATATTGCGTAATTTCCCCCGAAAGTTGCAGAGATCTATGCGTTCTCCTTGCGCTGTTTCACACAGTAACACTGACTATGTAGTGTGTGTGTGTGTGTGTGTGTGTGTGTGTGTGTGTGTGTGTGTGTGTGTGTGTGTGTGTGTGTGTGTGTGTGTGTGTGTGTGTGTGTGTGTGTGTGTGTGTGTGTGTATTTGCCGTGAGGTAAGCAGAAGTCCGTGCCTATGTATTGCAGGGTATATATTGCATAGTACTTCTTGGACTGAGCACATAATCCTATTTATATGTGGAGCACTGCCCCGGTAATGCAGAATATGTACCTGGGCACTGTCTAACAATGCGGGGCAGAGATGGTGGGTACTCAGCCCTGTACCGGCTCTCTGGGGTAGGTAAGAGCTGTAGCTATGCCCACACGAGAAAATACCCTCTTGCCCCCTCTCCGCCCCAGCATGGCACTTATCCCACTAGTACACTTAGCATTATTCTGGATCAGGCAACCAGTGGCTAAATAACAATACGAGTGCTGGGACTTGTAGTTACACGGTACTTGGAGACACACTGACTGCATAAAACAAATCATACTGTACTTTTCACGAATTAGGACTGGAGGACAATTTGAAACAAAACCTATACATGCCAAATGCCAATTAATTATTTGGAAGATACACCGTATAGGGTTGTTATTCCTCTTTCATTCCTTCAGTAGAATAATAATAATAATAATAATAATAATAATAATAATAATATTACACTTACATTTATCTACACATCTGTGTACTGTTGTTATGGTGTCTGATGATAAATAGCTCTCACACTATATATCTATTGATGGTGCTATCATACATTACAATCCAATGTGTCTGAGCTGCTATTGGGCAGAGAGATATTATCTATAAACAACAATAAGAACAATCTACTGTAGATACTAGATACACAGTGAACCCTGTAGTTACTATGCATCGCTATGTGTGCGGGGAACCACTCTTCTTAATGCAGCGGTCCTGGGATCTAGCAACCTCTGCAAATATTTCCTTTTACTGCTGTAAATAACAGTATTCTGCAGGACAGCCAGTGATATTATGTCTCCATCCATATGTGTCAGTGTAACCCAAATATTTACTGCAATTCTGTTAGCAGATCGGATTTCCAATACAATTTGTAAATTGAGCTTTAACTATATTCTCTTACAATGGTATCCTAATGATTGCACCCACTTGCTGTTATTATTGTCGCTTAAATACTTTAACGAGAGTTAAAAAAGTGTTTAATATTTACCATTTCTAATACGGTTCATTAGCGATAAATGTCGATTATTATTATTATTATTATTATTATTATTATTATTATTATTATTATTATTATTATTATTATTATTATTTCAGTCGAATTATTTCCGATTTCCGTAGAAAAACCGTTTTGTTTTTTCCCCGGAATGAAATGCAGGCAGATCACACTGACAGATCTCTATGATCACAGAAGTGATGATGAGAAAAAGCCTTTTATCTCTGTGTAAGTAGATGGTTTGCAGAGAGCAGTCTGGATGAGTTGTGCCACAAATGTAGCGTGAAGGGGGCTTCTACAGAAAGAGAAGAGTTGTCTCTGGGCTCCTAATGGGTTCCTTGCTACAGAGTGAGAGAGGGTCAGCTTAGTGTTAAAGAATAAATAAAAGTCATGTGCCCCGACTAATGCGAGTTAAGGTATATGCAGCTCCGGCTGACTTTAGTCCCATCTCTATCCATAGATGTCTGCATGCAGGGGTTAATGTGTGCAGGAGCAGCAGAGCCAGCATTGCCAGCAAGGGGCTGGTGGATTGGGTGAGAGGTCTCTGCACCCCCAAGCTGTGTTGTGCCTGGATGATAGGTGTGATCTCCCAGCTGTCAGGTTGGATGTCTGTGACTGAGAGGTGAACCCTTCCCTCCCCGGGCTGCTGCTTTCCCAGCTAAAGGGGGAGCTGCTGACGGAAGCGGAACTTGGCTGAGCTCTAATACAATGAGAGTAGAGGAAGGATCCTCACAGGTCTCAGCCTCCTGCAGAGAGAGAAGGACAGGGGAGGGAGGGGAACAGTCCAGGAGCAACTCTGCCACAACTTGGACAGCCTCGACCAGGGGCTGCACTGCTCAGCTGTTAGAGGGTCCTGCACTGTCCTGCTGCAAGGGAACCACAAGCGCTTACTGACTTGTCCTGCTGCAAAGGGATGTCCACAGGCGCTTGCTGACCTGTCCTCTGCCTGAAGATCTGTCCTGCTGCAAGGGGTCCACAGGCACAATCACTGATCTGTCCAGCGCCAGGAGATGTGAACTGTACTGCGCTCTGGGACCACAGGCACACTCATTTACTGATCTGTCCAGTGCCAGAAGATCCATCCTACTATTAGGGACACAGGGGAACAACTATACACTGGATCATCCAGTGCCAAGAGTCCTGAATTGTCCAGAGACTATAATACTTCAACTTGGACATCTTTTCCTCAACCTACAGCGTTAGGCTGGACCATTACTTTGCAAAAGTTCCCTACCAACATCCTCTGCAACTCACAGCAAAAGAGCTGACTGGGGCACCTTATGGACCACCCTCTGCGCCTATGAGTGCCGATCCTGCCAGCTCCGAATACACTAACCAGGGCACCTGCTTCAGCCAGAGGTGTGCCACCATGGCTACTTACCCAGCACCTGACGAGAACAGCGTGGCACTCATGGTGCACAATCCTAATGGTAGCAAAGAGGTGGAGAGGGACAAGGACGATTTGAGTCAGGAAAAAGGGCAGGAGAAGCCGGATCCCTCCCAGAAGCCCCCTTATTCCTATGTGGCCTTAATCGCCATGGCCATCAGGGAGAGCCCAGAGAAAAGACTGACCCTGTCTGCTATATACCAGTACATAATCAGCAAGTTCCCATTCTACGAGAAGAACAAGAAAGGCTGGCAGAACAGCATCCGCCACAACCTCAGCCTCAATGAGTGCTTCATCAAGGTGCCCCGGGAGGGTGGCGGAGAGAGGAAGGGCAACTACTGGACCCTGGACCCAGCCTGCGAGGATATGTTCGAGAAGGGTAACTACAGGAGAAGAAGGCGGATGAAGAGGCCATTCAGGCCTCCTCCTACTCACTTTCAGGCAGGGAAGAGCCTATTCAGCAGTGACACCTATGGCTACCTGTCACCTCCTAAGTACCTGCAATCCAACTTCATGAACAACTCCTGGCACCTAGGGCAGCCTCCTACCCCCATGTCTTACACCTCCTGCCAGATGGCCGGGGGCAATGTCAGCCCAGTCAATGTGAAGGGACTGTCTGCATCGTCCTCCTACAATCCTTATTCAAGGGTCCAGAGCATGTCATTACCCAGTATGGTCAACTCCTATAACGGGATGAGCCACCATCACCACCACCCTCATGCCCACCACCCCCAGCAACTGAGCCCTGTCAGCCCTGCTCCTCCACCTTCAGCAACCTCTAATGGGGTGCAGTTTACCTGTGCCAGGCAGCCCTCAGAGCTGTCAATGATGCACTGCTCCTATTGGGACCATGAAACCAAGCACAGCGCCTTGCACCCTAGAATAGACCTTTGAGAGCGTACCCGGGAGAGGACTATGGACCTACAGTATGTACCCTGGGTAGACCTTTGAGGCTAGACATTGCTCATTGAGAAGATGCGCCCATAGTCCCAATCTGTATTTGAGGATTCTTACAGGGGAAATGATTTTATTGCAGCTCTCTGCTGAAGGCAGTGTAAGTGTATGATTGTGTAATAGTGTGTTTTACCCGTCTCACTCTTATGACACTCCCACGGCCTCTGTATTCTGGAAAGTCACAAAATGCTTTAGACAGTAAATTACTTGCCATGGAGCATCTTATATTGTAAATCAATAGTCCTCACAGCCCTCATGGAATAGTCTTGAATTTTTAAATGCTGCCAAGACCACAAATTAGGGAGTAGTATGATAACTACAAACTGCACATCCAGTGTCCCCCTATCAGAGCCTGTAAGCCAGTTTGTGAGATCCCAGGATAGCTCTTAACATTGTCTAGCATAGTGGAACCGGCTTATATCATTTATAATCGATCATTTTGTCTCCTTACGTGTTATGTACTCAGAAGTTACAGCAGCAAACCTGGTGATTGCAGGGCCCTTGTATAAATGGTAAATTTATGTATTTTATTGACGCTTATTAGGACACCAATTCCCAAATTATAAGAGAGAGACACACTACACTTGCATAATCATTTCTACCGTATGAATGTGAAGTAGGAGATTTTGTGTCCTGCTCCTAGTTAATTTGTGTAAGTGTTTGTACTGCTGAGACTGTGAGGTTTGATCCTTTCACTTTATGCGGGATGGAGATAAAATATACAGCACCGACTGTCACCCAGAGCAACACAGTCTATGGCAAGTACTTGGGACCAATTCCTCAGACTAAATCAATTAGCACTTTTTTCAAATTGTTGTTTGTTTTTTTTGTGTATTTTTAGCTTTGTAAATTCCCCAATAAAATATCATTTTTTTTTCTTTTAACCATGGCTTGTATATATTGTACATTTGTGTATAACTGTGAGTGCTGGAGTGAATCGGTTATTCGTTTTATGTTACATGTACATAGTTGTTAATTCAATTAGCAGTGGGTTTTCTTTTCTTATTATTTATATTATTGTCATCGAGCATTAAATACTGCTGTCAAATTTTTTATAGTAACCTCAGAAATGATAGCTGTAAACAGCGTTGCCGTAGAAAATGCAATGTGCACTATATTATTGTATTAATGTACAGTATGCTATTATGATTTGGGTATCATTGTCGTGCAGATTCTTAAATAGCACGCAGACACACTCGCATTCAGAAAGATAGATAGATAGATAGATAGATAGATAGATAGATAGATAGATAGATAGATAGATAGATAGATAGATAGATCATGGCAGTTATAAAAGTGTGTGTGTGTGTGTGTGTGTGTGTGTGTGTGTGTGTGTGTGTGTGTGTGTGTGTGTGTGTGTGTGTGTGTTTATATATGTGTGTACACACACACATATATATACATATAAATAAATTAACACATACATACATACATACATACATACATACACACACACACACACACACACACACACACACACACACACATATATACACACACGTTT
Organism: Pseudophryne corroboree; assembly: GCF_028390025.1. Classification (NCBI taxonomy): domain Eukaryota; kingdom Metazoa; phylum Chordata; class Amphibia; order Anura; family Myobatrachidae; genus Pseudophryne; species Pseudophryne corroboree. Next base: position 187,213,758 of record NC_086447.1, read on the forward strand.
TACGTTTTCAGGACAAGCTAGAGTGCACTTAGATGATCAAATATATTGTAGGAAATTCAGTTTAAAACTAAATCTAATTATGCCGCCTAAACTTTTATTTTTTAAGTGTATTTTATATACATTATGACTAACCAGAACAAAATCTTACTCGTTTCACGTTTTGCAAACCAAACTACTGTCCAGTCTGTGATGATAAAACTGGATAACACTAACTGGTACTCCGTTTTGCAATGGGAATATAATTATTACTTAAACATATGTATAACTGTCTCTTTGTTAAACTGGAATAATTCGTTGAAGTTTATTCATTTAGTTAAAACAAATAAACTTATGTGACTTTTACACACGTGGGTAAATATACTTGTATTGTGTTGTGGGAATGTATTTGGAGTGAATACTCAGTACCGCTTAGTGCAGTTGTTGTACAGGAATTTGCAGGAGGGCCTATGGGGCGCAGGTAAATGCCCACACTGCCATAAACACTTCTATTTATTACACACCCGATGTGATGGGCATCTGACCGTTTAATGTCACAGTATGCAGATATTGATTGTTCACAATTAGTGTGTTCTGTGTTTTGTGTAATTACAATGGGCAGAGTAGTCAGACCTGTGCTGTGTGCGGAACGTCGTGCTATATGGAATCATTTTACTCTGTGTTATATAATGGATACCAGGTGCCATATAATGAGCTGTATGTATAACGTTACTGTATCTAATGAGTACAGCCGTGGATATAGTATAGTGGAGTTTATAATAAAGGGTTACGGCACATTTATTGTGTATGCATTCGGTAATACACGGTGTGCATGTTATCTGACGTTCAGTATATTCACATAAGTAGTGTAGAGGCCGGGGATGTACTATATATAGTGTTATACATTACTCTGTGAGTTATGTACAGTCTCCTGTATTCTGTCAGTGCACTTTGTACAATCTGTGAGGGTAATGCGGGATTTAGATGATACTATATATAGTGTACTGTATGCTTGTTTCTGAATGAAAAGCAGAATAATCTGTATATTATACAGTACAGGGATCATGCTATAATCTGTGAGGGTAATGCAGGATTTAGATGATACTATATATAGTGTACTGTATGCTTGTTTCTGAATGAAAAGCAGAATAATCTGTATATTATACAGTACAGGGATCATGCTATATATGGGCATGACTCCGGGTACCCCGAGCTGTACTCTGTGCCCTCATCCTGTGCCCGGCTCCCAACTCCCGGCTGCGGACAGATCCCTTCCCCAGGACATCCCGGGCCCGGTACATGAGAGTCAGGAAGGAACTCCAGGGCTGCGATGTATGTGCAGCACGCCTGGCCCATCAGCTAAGTATCTGCGTGCACATCTATGTACACAGGGCAGATATACATACACTTAAATGTGCACAGCACAGATATAAACACATATATGTACACAGAACAGATATACAGTATATACACATATACGTACACAGCGTAGATACACATACAAATATATGTGAACAGCACAGATATATACACATATATGCACACGGGACAGATATACAGTATATACACATATATGTACACAGCGCAGATACACATACAAATATATGTGCATAGCACAGATATATACACATATATGTGCACAGAAGAGATATACAGTATATACACATATGTACACAGCGCAGATACACATACAAATATATGTGCACAGCTCAGATAGATAGATAGATATATATATATACATATATGTACAGAAGGCAGATATACATATACATATATGTACACAAGACAGATATACATATACATCTATGTACACAAGGCAGATATACATACACATATATGTAGACAGGGCAGACATACAGCATATACACATATATGTGCACAGCAAAGATATATATACATATAAGTACACGGTTCAGATATAGATACACTTATATGTGCACAGCACAGATATATATACACATATATGTACAGAAGGCAGATATACATATACATGAATGTACACAAGTCAGATATACATATACATCTATGTACACAAGGCAGATATACATACACTTATATGTGCACAGCACATATATAGATATATGCACATATACTGTATGTAGACAGGACAGATATACAGTATATTTACATATATTTACACATGGCAAATATACATACACATATATGTACATTGCAGATATTTGTAAACAGCACAGATATATATAGACAGCACTGATCAGATATACATTGTACCCACACAGAGGAAGAGTAATGAGACAGACACATCATGTCCTGACACGTCAGCTATTGTCATCCTATTGCTAGAAAACAGCAGCCTGCTTTTCTTACTGTGGCTTCTTTCTTCTAGGAATATGTGAATGTAATGATAGAATGGCGGCTAGTTACATGTACTTATATATCCCATATACAGTATGCATCACATAGCAGCTACACACGGGGCAGTGACAGGAATATGCCTGCGGTACAGTATGTGTGGAAGTCTACATGTATGTGTGTGTGTGTGTGTGTGTGTGTGTGTGTGTGTGTGTGTGTGTGTGTGTGTGTGTGTGTGTGTACGTGCGCACTGTATGTATGTATGTGTGTGTGTGTGTGTGTGTGTGTGTGTGTGTGTGTGTGTGTGTGTGTGTGTGTGTGTGTGTATGTATGTATGTATGTTTGTATAAGTTATGTTTCATGTGTCTGGAAGGATCACTGCATACTGACGCTGCCTCCTGGGAACGGATGTGCACAGCCTTCATCAGATGTTTACACGTGTACTCATTTAATAAAATAGCCTATTTTACTTCTGATTAATAGTGTGCTATGCTGCGCACGATATATATGCGAGTGAGTATGTATGTACTAATGACATATAGTATAACATAGGTACCGGGGACCGGGTATACCATACAGAGATACAGTATTTTATATGAGACACCTAACTTTCTTCAGGATGCATGGCACTATGGAAATTGGAGAGCTGGGTGTTTTATATATATATATATATATATATATATATATATATATATATATATACTCAACTACATCCCATATAGATAGATAGATATAACGTCCAGCTTTCCAATTTCCATAGTGCCATGGAATATATACAGTTTACAGATTAGAGCACACAGGAAGAGTATTGCAGACGAGTAGAGATCCCGGGTCTACAACTAGGTTAGGGGCTATGACATTGGACATTGGTTCCAGTACTGGCCGGCACTGTGGTCTGCATACTAGAGAGTGACTAAAGACATTGTTGTGGAACTACAAGTGTCAGTTCGCCATGCCAGCATACAGATGACATAGCAAGCTGTGACGTATTATAGTAAAATCTGCTACATAAGCCTGCCTGTGCAGCTATATTACATATCGGTAGATAAGGAGATATGAGCTGTCCCCTCCTAGCACTCAGAAAGGACAGGATGTGCAGAGGGGTACTAATCATCTTAATGTGACACAGAATAGAGCCGGAGCAGCAATCAGGAAACAGCACATCAATCAGCGCTGCAATTACTGCTGTACTAATGCGGGATGGGGCACACATCTACATACGTGCTCATGTGTCTCTGCTGCCTATATACAGATATAGATACATACATCAGGCCTTTACACGGGATCCTTCTCTGCCTTTATACGCCAGGTGCAAATATCGCTGTATTGTCCTATGACGCCGAGAGATGACGGTATATTATTTACTTACATCAGCTACTGCTTAATGTGCTTATACACTGTCATCAGTGCAGGCGATGATCGCAGCAAACAAATATATCTATGGGCTAATTAATAAAAGGGAGTGCTTCTCACAGATAACCTATTAGAACATAATTAACAGTAGATAGATAGATAGATAGATAGATAGATAGATAGATAGATAGATAGATAGATAGATAGACAGACACTAAAAACAGTATGGTAGACTTTTCTTAATTATTTTAACGAAAACTAAACTATACAATTTGGGATTTATTTATTTTTTTTTATGACAAATTACTGTAAGTGAATCACCATGGTGTATATGTGGCCTGACCAACCCTCTGGTGCTGAATATATGATGATCTGCATCCATGTATATATACTGTAGGTCACAGGACCTCACTGATCACCAGGAAGATATACAGATGATGGATTTCGTGTCCTTTGTCTCTCTAGTATTAGTGTTTCCCAGGTCCCCAATCTTTGGTATGACAATTAGAAATACCTGTATTACTTGTGTCCTGGTTCTCCCATATCTCACCTTCTGTGTTGTTGTTATTATATACACGTGTCTATTCATCTGCTACATTTCTGACAAGTATTTACCATCCTGGTAAAAGGACTACAACCAAAAAATAAATAAAAACAAACACATAAATAAACAAACACTGGGGGACTTTTCACATGACTTCTCCAGTATAGCTTTATAGACCCAAACGCTCAGTGTCATGTCACGTTTGTACATAGCGCCTGTCAGAGGCGGAATTCGCAGCGATCTCTTCTCCATGGGAAGCTCTGTTTGAGTCCATGATATTTCCTTAGCCATGAAATGAGAAAGAGACGAGCTCTTTACTTCTGCCCACATGCCAGGAAACATCTTTATGTATTTTAAATCACTTTAATGTGTTCACATTGTGAAATAGATATTTCCCAGTTAACTATATTTAGGTGAATATGTAACAGGGAAAAGCAACACTATAGTGTGTGTGTGTGTGTGTGTGTGTGTGTGTGTGTGTGTGTGTGTGTGTGTGTGTGTGTGTGTGTGTGTGTGTGTTTATGGTGCTATTATTGTACAGGTGTCGTCAATAAGTTATGTTGCTCTAATCTATCATTTTATTATCTGTCAGACTATACTGTATATGTATTACTTCAGAAGTATGCCCTTATGTACTACTACGGGGAGATGGTACTCTAATGCTGCGGATCCTGCCCCGGAACGGTTAACTTCCCAAGCACAAACAAACACAAACCGCAGCATTTTCGGCATTTCCTAGGCAAAAGAGTAAGTGAAGAAACATGCAAAGGATTTTTTTGAGTATTTTTGTCTCTCCCATCCCTACAGTATCTGACTTGCGGCCCTCACCCGGCCCCTAGTGAGGACAGGAGGCCCCGGCATTCTGACACTCTTACATGTATCCTACACAACAACAGCACCTGGATTAGTTATAAACTGCAGGAAGATTTCTGTTTTACTTGGCCCTATGATTGTAGTATACAGTATGACTCGGATTACTGTACAGTCAGAGGACACAGCCAGGTCTCGCTAGCTAACCATAGATGTGCCACCAGTGTAGGCTATTGCTGCCTATCACAGTGGGTTGGAGGGATTCGTAGAAAAACCTGCCTTTTACAGCTATTTAATAAAAGGTGTAAAGTGATCCTTTACAAAAATATAAACTTCCATCATTAAAATGGCAAAAAAAAAAAAAAATTGGAAAAAATAAAAGAGAGGAATTGGCACTTTGCCTCACTATAAATGATTAGGTTATGCTGCTAGATGTGAGGATTAAAACACTCCACTGTTATGCCAAGCTGTCAGATAACCAGCAATGCCCGGGCACCACAGACGTAGGAGATTCATTAAGATAGATGGTGAAAGACAGCAATAGTGCCAGGAGGTCACTAATGAGATTTGTACAGTGACTAGTTTATATTTCATGTGTCCACCTTGCCCAGCCCATCCTGATATATCACCCATAGATATGACAGTCACCAACCAATGGCAGCGTCATTACTGGCAGCTAATAATGTGACACTTTCCCTCTTAGCAGCTGCACAATTGTTATTCCACTATCTTATCTATAAAGTGTTCCCATCACCTATAGATTGTATGTCATTTATTTGTGTCCTGATCCCTTGAATGGACAATTCTAGAGATATGTAGGCACATTATAAATAAAGGATGATGATGATGATGATAATGATAAGAATAAAACTGATCCAGATCAGTTATTGACTAGTTAATATATATAATTGGTTACATGCAAATCTGGATTAAATATACATTTAAATATAGTTACTATATATTTAAATCTTAATATAATCCTACAAACTAATACAAATAAAATTACAATCTAGGAACCATTTGGTGAATTTAGGAGAAATGTGAACAGCATCAATTAATGTGGAAGTGAACATCTGTATTTATTGCCATACACTGAAATTGCTTAAAAAATTGTTGTTGTTTTTTAACCATGGATTTTATATGGGTAGATGATTTCTGAAGAGGTGCCAGTGTTTTATTTGGTGATTTTCATCAAAACGGATACCAAATATAAATAGTGGCTGTATAATCTGGCTATATCCCTTCCTCCATTTATTGCATCATGTGCAGTTTTACCTCTCTGCTGTACTTTTCTACTTTGCAAACCATTTTGAAATCAATAAATAAAGAATATATTTGAAGATATATTTGCTGTGTGGATCCTGTTATTTTTATAGTGCAGTCTTATACTTATTAAAACAATTACATTTATTAAGGCAAAAACAGTGACTATATTAATTAATTAATTTATTTATTTATTAATAAATATAAGCATACATTAAGAAATAAAACTTAACAAACTATTTTAAGAAGTACCAGGCTCCATTTTGGAATTGGCTAAACTATTATTTGTTATTATGTGTGTTGCTTTCCTTTGCATATGGTTTACAGAATAACATGAACATGGTTATATAACTATACCCTAAACCAAAATCTACAATAAGCTTCCCTCACCAGTCTATAACCATTCATATATATAAATATAGACACAAAAGTGAAAACATGGGTATGACTACAATAAAACTATTGGCATTGCTATCCAACAATTATGAGTATGCACAGGCTTAGTATTTTATGCTTGGTTGGCTTATTGACAAAATATTAATTTGAAATAAAGTTAAATAGTCATTACATTAAAAAAAAATGCATACTTTTCCCCATAAAAGCATGTTTCATAACTATAAAACATCCAAGTTACATTAAAAGTGAAAATTAAACTAAATATAAATAAACTCTATTTGAATTATCCCCCACACCCAGACTACACACACTTTTATACTCTATCAATAAAATCCTTGTAAAGGAAATGGGGAGACTACAATTTATTTTCTCCACCTGAAGTCTATATTGGTACTGTATGTTGTAACACTGTTTGTTTACCAATATGGGATCCAATACCAATAGAGACCATTAATAGGAGTTCTTTATAGGAGTTCTTAACAGTCAAGGGTAAGGAAAAACATGCCCCGCCATCACGTATTGCTGAAGCACCCGTTGGACTGGGTAGCATATTCCACTACTATCAAGCCTCCGAAGTGTGTTTCTATAAGTCTTGGAATACAGGCAGGTCTTACTTGCTAGCAGTCTGACAAATGCTGGTATGTCAGCCACAAAGTAAGCATGTCTAAGCACAGTGATGGAAGTGTAGCATGATAGTTATATGCAGATGCTGGAAGGAAAGTAAAAAACCCTCTGTTGCCACTACCTAAAGCCTTACTGTGCTTATTAAACCTGCCAGTGAAGCAGAAAGTTACAATGTGTCTTTCAATTACTTCTAAATTTCTTTTTAAATACTTATCTGCTGCGAATAAAAAACAATCCTGCTATTATTTAAATGCAATAAAGTATTAGTAATTGAAGAAAATGGAATGAAATGCTGACCAATCAGATCATCTGATTCTAAATGTCATGGTGACTCTTTTTTTTTTTTTTTTGGTTATGACACTCTATAGTGTGTGGTTTTATTCTTATATTTCGTTGTTAAATATTTCATTGTTACATGTCCATAGTGTAATATCCCATTGGACTCTAAGCTGTATGGTTAATTCACTGCTAAATCTCCTGCCCCATCCCATTATAAAGGATAATGAAAGACAACTGACCCCCCTGCTGGAATTCTGCCTGGTGGGGTATAGCAGGGACTGTGTTTCTGCAGCTTGTTTGCATCTGGTGGGGATGTGATCTGTCTAGATGTAATTGTATCTTTCCAGTTTACCTGTAAACAGGGTCTCTGTTGTTCTTAACTAATTGGCCAGTAGTTGCCACGTCTGGGAAGCTACAGGATATGTTTTCACACCTTCAGAAGGAAGATTTCAGCACCAGATCTTGTTTCACTTACTCACCCCTCAGATTTATCAGCAATTATTTCATACACTTTATTGTTTCTGAAAGGACTTTTGACCATAAGACTAGTTAGAAAGATTTGCCCTTTTTTACCTGCAATTGACCCCCTTGGCCCCCTGGCTTCACTTAATTACTGGCCTTATAGTTGCCTTTGTCATTGTAATGTTTCATAAGGTTGAACAACTTTTATGTTGTGGTGGGTGTGTTACTAAGGGGTATATCTACTATACACAAGAGGGGCAGACCGACTCTGATGGGAATGAGGAAGAAACTGAAGCTTCATCAGTGGTAGATCCAGAATAAAATGACAGGGGGGCACATAACACAAATCATTATACTGCTACCTTACACCCTTCTAAATATTTGGAGTTTTGTGATAAATCAAATGTAAGTTCCACATTATCACATTTGCTTTCAAACTCATTGTTTTGTCAACATCGTTCTCATTACTTTAAAAATATGTTATAACGTAACTTGTTTCCTTTCTTTTCTTTTATCCATAATGTGCAGAATAAAACAAATGCAACACTCACAGGTTATGTGACGGGCGGACACAGCTAAACTCTCTATTACGTGGATTGCTCACTAGTTGTCGTGCATCTGTAATGACCAAGCTCCATGATGCCTAGAATGGAGATCACACCAGCATCAGATTTGCCAACTTGTGTCAACTGAAAAGAGCTAAGCCACAATGCAAAAATAGCTAGAGTCCTCTATTTACAATGACATTTTTTTCTTGTGTCTAAAGGGAATTTAAACAATTGGTGTATATTCTATGTGAAAGATGAAAGGAGGGTGATAATATAACCATGTGATAATGACACATTCCTCAACTCCATCACATGCAAAACATATGTATCAAAGTGTATCTTTTACAAGAAATTGCTAATATCATATTTTAGTTTCTTATTGTGTATTATTTTGAGTGTTGTTTGTGCTTTAAACAGAAACCATCATCAAACTTCTTTACAAGTTATATTAATTATAAAATACACTTGCCATGCCATAGTCACAGAAAATTTCATATGAGCGTATTTTCAATGAAGTGGGTTTCTGTTTCTTCTACAATTCCCGCTGGTACTACTTATAACAGGCAAACTGCTTGGGAACCTTCAGTAGCCTTTCAATAAGCTGTTCCGCTATGAAAGAACTGATTAATTCCGGTAACACTGTACATCTCTAGCACTTGAGATATATAGAATTCATAGGGTTCTGTTTCTCAAGCTCCAGAATTTGATTTCTTTTCTTGCACACACTCATAAAGATTACGGTCTACTTATTAAAATGTATAAAGGCTCCATTATGCATATAACATCAAAGTATATATATCTTTATATATATATATATATATATATATACACACACACACACACACACACACACACACACACACACACACACACACACACACACACTACCATGCAAAAGTCCTTGGCCAAATGTATATGTTTACTTTTGTTGCTCTATCATAATGAATATAAGCTTAAATTGCTCCCTGAAATCATTATCATGATGAGAAACGAGACTTTATGACTTCAAATTACTATACTTAATTCACCATATTATTTGTAAACACAAGTGTATTTCATTTCCTTTGCAGGCCCAAGAGTTTATTGATATGCTAAAGTACGTAATTTAGAGATGGTCATTCATAAATGTGGTATGTATGCTGATTAATTTTATTCAATAATATTTTTTATATAAAGTAGATTTTTAATACTTGATTAGTTTTTTCATTTCCAATTTTACAGTGTTAAAATCAATAATAATAACCATAACTTTTTAAAAATGAATAAAATATGCAAATATTCACTTGAACGGCATGGCAATATTCAAATTCTTTTTGAAGAAGGCTATACTCATTGACAATTTGCTAGAAACATTATAAAATCCATGGTCTAGTTTAACATATACAGTACATTAGCTCAATACAAAGAAACAGGTACAAATGTGATTAAAATACGGTCTGGACGACCCAGGTGTACATCAGAAGGGGAAGATAAATACATTATCATAATGAGTAAGTGAAACCGAAGACTCCCAGCAACTGCAATCGAAGAAGAACTCAATAAAATTAGACATATTCCAGCATTAGTTGATACAGTTAGTAGATGTCTGTGTTATGTAGGTCTAAATGGTCACATAGCTTGCAGAAAACCATTGTTGAGGACTGAAAATAAAGTAAAATACCCAGAGCCGGCCCTAACCAATATGATGCCCTAGGCAAGGTTTTGGCTGGTGCCCCCTAGCACCGCTGCTAGTTCCGCCTCTGACCCTGCACCCTTTCCCAGCACCATCACCCCTCACCCAGAGCAGTCCTCATTTTTGGTGCTCCTACTCCCCATATTTTAAATAGGAACAATGCACACATTCGGCCTCCAGCCCAAAAAGGGATGTGATCTTGCTGGGAAGGGGAATGGCCACACAATAGTACCACCAATTTAAATTATGCAACAGCAACTTTACTCACATTTTATTAAGTGATAGTGTACCTTATTCACGTTACATCACACAGTAGTACCACTTTACCTTATATACGTTACTCCTCACAGTAGTGCTCCTTGCTCACATTACATAACACAGTATTGCTCCTTATTCACATTACACCACACCATATTGCTCTTTATTTACATTAGACGACACAGTAGTGCCCTTTCTATACATTACGCCACACAGTAGAGCACCTTATACACATAATGCCACACATTAGTAATGCCTTTATACACATAATACCACACAGCAATGCCCCTTACACATATGGCACACATTATTAATGTCATTATAAACATACACTCTGGCTGTATCTGCATACAAAATGTCAGGTTACAGTGATTTCCAGGAATAAACTGTAAGGTAACATTTTGTATGCAGATACAGCCACAGTCACACACAGAATACAGGCATGCCGCATAACATTTTAATCAGCAGAAGTTGCTTGTGCCCCTAGACATGCGAAATGCCATAGGCATTTGCCTAGTTTGTCTATGCCTAGGGCCAGCTCTGAAAATGCCTTTAATGGGCCATAGAACACTTGTACTGGACACGGGATTAGTGAAAAAAGCATTTTGAACCAACAAGTCCAAATTAGACTTTTCAGAACCAGCAGACGTCAGTATGTTTGAAGAATGGTCGGAGAACGTATGTTAGTGTGTTAGGTAATTGTATAAGTCATACAGTTAAACATGGTGGAGGTCATGTCATGATATAGGGTGGTTTTGATGGGGGAAAGGTTGGAGATTTAGTTCAAATAACATCAGTTATGGCTAAGAAACGATATCACAGTATTTTAGTACATTACGCTGTACCAAGTGGAACTCAAAATATTGGAAAGGGGCTCATCATGCAAAAAGATAACGACCCTAAACATACATCTACACTGTATATCAATTATTTGAAAAGGAAAGGAAAGCAGAAAGTGCTACAAATTATGACATGGCCTCCTCAGTCACCTGATCTCAATCCCATTGTGAAACTCTGGGATGAATTAGAAAAGTTTGTGTAATGCCTCCAACACATACTAAAAGCTTATGGGAGTGTCTGAACGAGGCCCAGAATGAGATAATTTTAGAAAAGTTGGTGTCTCGAATGCCCAAATTATGTGAAGCAGTGATACACGCCAAAGGAGGATGCATTGATGAGAGCCAAATTTATGCTATACTATAAATTTATAAATAATTTTGATAATGTTCAGTAAAAATATCATGTGAAACAGTATTAGTTATAAATACTTCCATTATTACACAACACTTTGTATTTTATTAACAATTATTTTCCTTGTCCACAGACTTTTGTATGCATTTATATATATATATATATACATAGATAGATAGATAGATAGGTAGATAGATAGATAAAATATAGACACTGCACTTATCTTCTATATAAGCTGAATAATTCTTAATTTAATAAAGTGCTCTGCAGTTTAGTGTATAATCACTTTAAAATAGATGTAATCGCACTAGAGTCCATGTTTCTATCCTTGGACCGCTGCTCCCCTCTTAGAACCAAGCCTGGAATCCCACAGGTAATAATTGCTGTCATAGTGCAGAAATGTTTTTATTTTTAAAACATTAAAAAGACACTGCACAAGATAAATTCTATACTGCTCGTACCGCAATGTAACCAGTGTGGGCTGGTTACCACATGATCTCATACATAATCCAACCGGTATACACAGGAACACCATCGCATTTCATTGGGGCGAAGCTCTGTGTCGTCATGATTCTTCTTCTTCAGCACCCACTGTCCCGTTCTCTGCGACTGCTGTGATCCGAACTCCAGCGATCTCCAGTGGCGGTCAGCAGCAGGTGGCTGGAGTCCATGTTGCCTTGCAACGGTGTTGCTGTGCATGCCGGTTGGATTATGTATGAGATCATGTGGTAACCAGCCCACATTGGTTACATTGTGGTTCCAGCAGTGTAGAATTTATCATCTATATAAATATATATATATATATATATATATATATAAAACATATATATATATATATATACCAATTACTAACTTCCAGAAATATATAATGTACAGAAGCTTTTTGCTTGGAAAGTTGTTATAATAATAATAATAATAATAATAATAAATTGTCTGCTCAGCCCAGTTATTATACATAATTTGTTATGAAGAAAAAGAATCCACTGTATATACTACATGGAATGTGTTAGATTTGTAAAATGGCAAGTCTCATAAAGTATGTATGGGTGTATAAGGTAAATAATAGACAGGCATTTGTGCTATACTTATTATCTTAGGAGACCTGCAGATGGGTTTAACTAGTCCTACAGTTGAGACCAAAACAATTTGGGTTGTGGATCAATGGGTCAACAATGTCTAGGATGACACCAAATGGTTAACACGCACAAGGTCAACATGATCAAAAGGTCGACGGGGTTGACAGGTTGGCATGGAAATGGTCAACACATGAAAAGGTCAATGTGAGTTTTTTATTTTTTTGGGTGTTAAAATTTCCCTTCCAGCATGTTCACCCCCTGTTACTACACCGCGTCCCCTCGCATGGCTGACTTCACTCGCCATGCTTTGGGCAAGGTGCCTCGCTCCGCTTCGCTTGGCACAGGTTACCATTCTCAATTGTAGTCCACGTGGATGAAGTATGAAAAAGTACAAAAAATCCCCCAAAACTCATGTCGACCATTTGGTGTCAACCTTTTTGACTGTCGATCTATCATCTGGATACCAACAATTTGGACTTAGAGTTTCAACTCTTAGGGGTCTTTTCATGAAGCAGTGAAAAGTGTGGAGACGTGCCAGTGGAGAAGTTGCCCATGGCAACCAATCAGCTGCTCCGTACAATTGTATAGTATGCAAATTCTAAGTGTTACTTCAATGCTGATTGGTTGCCATGGGCATCTTCTCAACTGGCTCACCTCTCCACACTTTTCACTGCTTCATGAATAGACCCCTTAGTGTTTAGATTTTACGTTATACACAAACCTACAGAACCTGATAACTATTAGCCTGGCCCCAAACTCTTAGCACTTTAGTGCAAACTATACCATAACTGTATATAACTGCAAGTTAATCAGAATTCCCCCCATTATGTTATGCTCCGATATACAGAAATATTCTGAGTAGACACAGCTTTGCACAAACAGTGACATCACAAAACTAAAACCTGCTTTTAATTAAATTGTATTCTTACTAAGCAAAATATTGTAAAGTAAGACTGTAAGTAAATAGGTGATGAGAACACATTATTATCTCTGAGCAGGCGAGTTTATAGGGAGCCGCTAGCTCTAGCTGTCTTGTTGGTGTAATTGTAATGAATCATTATAATTTCTTTTTAAATCTAAAATCTGTGTTGACTGTTTTGTCAGTGTAGGACAGGAAGGCTGCAGAGCATGGTGTTATAATAATTAAGTATTGGACAGTACAGGTATTCCCAGGGCCAGTGCTCCCATGACAACAACTGAACGGCTACAACAGACACAAAAAGGGAATATTATAATACAACTGTACAAACCTGAATCCAGATCAGAGAGGGTGACACGGCAATTTTACTTTCCATTGGCAAAAGACGCTGAAAAGAAACATAGCTATCTCCTGTAAACCAGACTCTGTCCAAACCATATAATTATTGCATACTTAATGCGCAAGTGCTTCAAAGAGGACAACTACATCTGTACTGTTGCTAACATTTTTAATTTACGGTGTTAATAGATTTTAGAATACCTTGTAATGTAACATTGATATTTAATCAGAAAGACTCGCACACAATCTGAAATAAACTGCAGAATTGAATTTTCCGTGATATGTGGAATAAACTCATAATTGTTTCAATTCGTAGAGGAATTTTGAATCTATGAAAATGACAGTACTGGACAAAACCTCAATATTATTAAGATGTTATAAATCCATGCACAGTACTTATTTTACTTTAATAACCAGAAAAACATTCAAGTTTTAGTTCATGGAACTATGTGTAAACAAAAAAGTGGTTGTATTGTGGGAGTGTGGTCATGCTCCAGCTGAGTTCTAGACCACATGTTCTCGATTCTTCGCATACATTAATGGTTGGCCAGAGGATGGCAAACTTGTGGCTCTCCAGATCTGGTGGAATCTCAAGTCCAAGGCTTGCAGGGCATGCTGGTACTTGCAGATCTACTGCAGCTGGAGAGCCACTGGATGCCTGCTGGCATGCCATGCTGGGATTTGTAATTCCACACCAACCTGGCCTGAGCCACAAACTGAAGAATTGATGCTTAGTTGCTCTTTGTGGATACCATAGTTTGACTAGTCACATCTGGGACTGCTATAGTCCTTGTGCAGTTTTATAGTCAGAGGATGTACCAGATCTGTTTAATATTTCCTGACAGATTTATTTTCCTGGTATTTTCCTGGACCATCGGGTGGATGGTTTTATTTTCATCAAAGCATTAAAGTTGCATAGAAGTCAGTTTCCTAAAGTTGTCTGCTAAAAAAATATTACTAACACGGCAAAAGTAGTGCAGATCTGCCTGTAACAACCAATCAAATATTAACTCTCATCACAGTCAGACCAATATGTGTAAATGGCTGATTGGTTGCACTGGGTTACTAATATCTATAGGACTACTGTCATATTATTAATTACAACTGACCTAAACTAGCCATAAGTGTTTATGGAAGGCAAAACATGATAATATAACATATGTGATATGATTGGATTCCTTTTAGCTCCATGCACCTCTGTGATCCCAATGGCCTATAACGATCAATTGAGTAAAAAAAGTTTAAAAACATTACTGGCAGCTATGTACCATTAATTGAAATAACTCTGCATTCTTGGCACATATATATTTAACTTACACTTTTATGACTTAAATATAAGATGTAAAGAGGATTATGCAATATATTTATTTTCAACTTGTATACTAAAAATACAATGTTGCATGTAGATACTATTGTTTATAAGCTGTTTGCATCTATATAATAATTATTATTATTATTATTATTATTATTATTATATTCACTATGCTATTTATAACACTTCATTTGATTCTTTGCTACAACATCCAATTCTCTGTTACAGTTCTGCACTGTAAAACTACTGTATTATATATGTTACATTTCCCTATTTTAAAGAGTTATAATTAAATTACAGAGTTTACTAACTTGAGAAACACAATAGATTTCCATTATTCTCTGCATGGTACATTTCAAATTGATATACTGTATTTTAGATTATCTTTTTCAATGGTGGTACTGAAGGCCCCATTACTGCAGCCAGCAAAGGGTTAAGAGGACTGGAGTATTTTACATTTCAGGGATTATATGGGAATGAAAAGCAGCTTTTTACCTAAAACCCGTTAATGATTTGGCAGTGTGTGTGTTTGGATAAGGTGTTTACCTCCTTCTACAGAACGTCTCCTAAATCCCAGTCCTTAACCCTTACACTGCCCTACAGAGCCTCGTTAGCACAAAGTCTTATGCTGCAGTTAGAATGTGAGCTCTTCAGGTGAGAAGTGTTTTTGTTTTTTATGTTGTCAGTGGAGCATTTCATATTATTGCAATATAATAGTAACCAGAACAGGGAACATTTTACCAGTCTGTAGCTATTTTTGGACAATGTTTTGAGACCCTATTGCAGGCTCATTGTGTTGGTGTATCATACGGTACAATTTGCTGTATTTTATTGCACGTTCTGCATGGCAAACTACCACCTCAAACCCAAACTAAGCTATCATCTTTTGTGCTAGTTATATTTACATGTGGGTCAAGTTTCAGGAACTGTACTTCCTAAATTTACAGATTCCAAGCTAAGTCTTTCTTAAAAAGAAAGCTCCACAAAACTAAATATACGCAGTATTTATATATAGTATTAATAGAATTATTTTGATTCATTTGCTGTGACCATAAGCTGTGTTGGTGTCTGTTTAACTGAGATGTTTGAATTATTCAACCAATGAAGTTTGGTTAGCTGTATGGCCCCAGACTTGCTCATAGTATGACAATAGCAAACTTCCAACTTTAATTTATTGTTCTTAGTTCAAGATCACAGCTCACTGTATAAACATGAGATTGTATAGTAAACTATAACCATTTTCCAGCTTACATGGCAATGAAATCTCAATATGTATAGTTTGGAGCAGAGAAGGGAAAGGGGGGACATGATAGAAACTTTCAAATATATCAAAGGTTTTAACAAAGTCCAGGAGGGAAACATTCTCCAAATGAAGAGAAGCAATAGGACACGAGGACATGCACTGAGACTGGAGGGGGGGAGGTTCAGGGGAAATTTGCGGAAAAATTACTTCACAGAAAGGGTAGTGGACAAGTGGAATAGCCTCCCATCGGAGGTGGTAGAGGATAAGACAGTAGAGCAATTTAAACATGCATGGGATAGACATAAGGATATCCTTACAAAGAAATAAGGATCAATTAAGGTTAGAGATAAAAAAAAAAAAAGGGGCAGACTAGATGGGCCAAGTGGTTCTTATCTGCCGACAAATTCTATGTTTCTATGTTAATATTTCATATTATTATTATTTTTAACAATGGACATTACTGTGTTTGAGTTAACCATTTACACAACAAACCATAAAAACACTATACAATGTTGTCATTTATGTTTGTGGAACCTCAAACTGCCTTAAACATGGTTGTACGTGTTCTCCTTGTTTCACTGTATAGCTACAGTGCAAGAGTTTATTGTAAACTTTAGAGCTAATTCAAGAGCCACTTTGAAACAAATTTGAGCAACTCTACTATTTAAACAAACAATAGAGGAACTTTCATTGGGACGCACATATCGGCCAATTATGGTAATGTTGACATAGTAAGTTTTTACTTGCACCTCTATTTGGTGAGGGGGAAAACATGCAATGCCAGCAGGATGCAAAGTGACGCTACGAAAAGGGCACATCTTAGCAATGTCAGGAATTGCATCCCCCCGAATGTGCACTAGTGCTGAATTGGTCAATTCTACATTGCAGGCTGTGTGTTAATATGACAATAGTACATGCTATTATATATATTGCACCCCAAGACGAGTGCTCCTCACAGCCCAAATACTCATTCCCCTTTACCTTCATCTTCTTTGTAATATAAGTGTGAAGGTCAAACGGTGAGGCATGCCCAACTGAGCAGTTTACCTTATTTCTAAATTACTATAAAGTGTGGTCAGGACATTACTGTTAAAGGGCCTACCTTTTATTGCTATTTTTTTTTTTTTTTTGCATGATTTTTAATATGTCATCATGCTATAACTATGTTTCAATAGCATCTTGATATTTTGGTTTGGAGCATTTAAACTTGCATTTAACCAAATACTGAGTAGTGCTTAGTATAACTTGGCCACATGTAGGTTCGGGCAAATCCTGATGCTGCAGGAAATACCATAGCCTCCTTCTCCATTGGGGGCAATATCCCAAATTTGGATCATCCCTTCCTTCTAACAACAACCACTGTGCAAAAAGGGAACTACAGGAGAGCAATCAATAACAGCAAAAGCACCGCAATCATTAGCTGCAAAGTAACGATTTACAGGTAAACAGCAAAGGGGGCGGAGCCAGGTAGCACAACGGATCATCGGTCATTTTCTTGTCCCAAGAAAGCAACAGAGGTCATCATTATCTGTGTTAAAAAAGACCAATAACAAGTAGTCCCTTTAACAACAAAGTAAGACAATTAATGTTTTTATGCAGCTTCTGTACATAATGACTTATAATGTCTGCCTGTAAATACTCAACAGATACGTATGTCAGCAAAATGCCTTATAATAATAATAATAATAATTATTATTATTATTATTATTATTTATTTTATTAACAGTAAACATATTACACATCATTTTACAGAGAATATATGTGTACACACACATATACACTAGGATTAATTTTTTGTCATAAGTCAATTAAACTACTAGTATGTTTTTTGGATTGTGGGAGGAAACTGGAGTACCTGGAGAAAACCCATGCAAACATGAAAAGAACATACAAATCCCTCACAGACAAGGACCCTGGGTGGAATTGAATCCATGACCTCAATGCTATGAGGCAGCAATCTTAATCACTGCTCCACCATGCGGACCATGAAAACTAGGAAATCTGCAACAAAGTAATTATAAAGTAAGAAAAAAGAAAAAATCATTATAATCACGATTACTTTTCAAAATGTATTAACAAATAACAGGTAATAAATAGCTTTATCTTTTGTGACTTATGAGAATTGTCCATTCATGACAGATGAAAATAAACTTTTTCTAAATAAAGTGAGACAGTCCTCTAGTGGACAATCTCATTACTGCATGCATTTAGAAGAATAATTGGCACAGTCATCAGACAGTTCTTAGCATATACAGTACTCAGGGCCGTCTTTTCATATGGGCTCAATAGATTCTTGCCCAAGGGCCCCAGGAGTATAAGGGCCATAGGCTGATAGCTGAGGTTCCCCTATTTCCAGGGGTACCAGAATTTTGAAAATCATCCCTGGGGAACCGGAGATATAGGACTACAAAGCAGTGGTCCCCATCCAAGCCTGTTAATTACTCTTCCCAGCCAGATATCTCAGGTTCTGTCTGACTTAGAGTTCTCATGAGGATATACTCCAAAAGCTGGGACTCTCCCCTTTTGGTGGACACTGGCAGCTTGTCTCTATTATGCCCAGAAGCAAAGATATCAGCCATCAAGCAGCTGGTCCTTACTCCAGCTCCACACGCCTGGTATGCAGATTTATATTTTCATTGGTGGATTGCTCTGGCTCCTGAACTCTGATCCCCAAGTCCCCATTACCTCCTGAAAGGTGGGTAGGGGCCCCTGTGCACTGCCGTGCCCAGGGGCCTATGCTGCTGTTAAGAAGGCCCTGTCAGTACTATGGGATGATGAGACAAGATTTGCATATCTTATACTTTACCTCAATAATACAGTTCTCTGCATGTCTATTATGTTGTACCCTCATCACATAATTACGTAATCTGCCAATTTAATGATGTATCTCTGTAAAGTTATTCTTGTATGTAACTACTCTATTTGAGGACTTTGTAAATGTTCCACTGTACATACTTTGTATGTTCCTCATCTATACACGGCGCTACAGAACCTGTGTGGCACCTTACAAATAGTAATAATAAATACTACAAAGAAACTGAAGCAACGTGTTGATACAAGAGGTACAGATCAGATGACTTTAATGATCCTATGTCTAATTTATTTAGCAAGGGGCTATGTACAGAAAGTTCGGAAAGTCCCTCTGTAGTGAGCATGGTTTCTGGCTGCAGATCTCCACTGCAGCTGTGGAAGGCCAGAGAGGGACAACACTTAATGTAGATAAGTATGTAACAAATTGTGTTTTATTTTATGAAGTGTTTAAAAGCAATTATGTTAGTATATTACTTAGCGCACAGTCTGCGGGGAGACTTGCGTAGCACACAGTCACTGTATTTTTTTTTGCAATATATGTTTATTGTTTTTAAAGTTGGATACAATACAAGCCAAAATACAGTACATGTAAATATGGAATAAAAACCACATATGCAAATCACAGAAATACAAACCAAGCGGACTGACTTTTTAAACTCCCTGTATTAAGATATGAATCATGGGGGCCAGGTAAATATGTTAATCTGTTTATAACCAGTAAAGTTCTGCATGGTAAATATTATATATTTATTTATCAATCAATCAATCAATCAATCACAGCAACGTTCTTTGAACCTACAGATGTAGCCATGCTCATCTTTGCTGCAACACAGCTTGCTGCATGACATGCCAAAGCAATCGCCGGCTGCGAATAGTCACATACAGCATGCTTTGATGCATTATGCTGCATCACAGTAAGATGAGCATGGCTACATACAGGTATTTAGGGATGGACTGGGGCTGTTTAGCAGCCCTGGCATTGTAGTGTGCATACGAAAAGGGGGCTTGGTCACTGCTCACGGGGGCATACCGCCAGTCACGGAAGCACGACCTCACAACACGGAGCTGATCAGCCAGCCCTTGTCTATGGGGCTAATTCCGACCTGATTGCTAGGGTGCATTTTTTGCATCCCTGCAATCAGGTAGTCGCCGCCTACAGGGGTGGGGGGGTATTATCTGTGTGTGTAGGTGTGTGAACACTTGTGCTGGAGAGCTGCACAAACAGGACTTACTCACCCGCTGCGATGATTGGAGCCGAAACTGACGTTAGGAATTCTCCCACATAATGCCGGGTCCCTCCTGCGTTTTTCCGGACACTCCTGAGAAACGGTCAGCTACCACCCACAAATGGCCTCTTCCCGTCAATCTCTGTGGATTTGCTGGTGCGATCGGATTTTTCGCACCATCCCGTCGCTGACTGGCGTTCCCTGTCACTGCGGACCGTGGTGCATACGCATTCGAAGTTCACACCTGATCACCCGCTGTGCGAAAATGCACAGCAGCGATCAGGTCTGAATTAGCCAATATGTAAGAGGGGCAGCCGAGCAAAGAGCTCTGCCAGCCCCGATCTCTCTGTGTGGCTGGACCGGCCCATCGGCCCTTCTGGATTTTGACATAATATAATGTATCCTAGAGTGTTCAAGTCAGGGCCTCCCAGCAATGCATATAAGGATATTATGTGACTTTTGCAGAATATGGCTCCAGAGAAAGCCTGAAGCTTTATAAGCAGGACCCTCCTGATATCATTACTTACTTCCCTGACACAGCAGCTACACTCTCCATTATCCATGTGCACACTAATGGGTACATTAATACTGAATAATTCTATTGCACTGCGCTGAATAATTCTATTGCACTACTTGCATCAGTGGCTGTGTTGGGAGCTGTAGTACTATTTGTTACTTGTCTACTGTATTGTACTGTTCCCTGTACTGTACTGTTTTACCCTGTACTTTCTTACTCTTTGCCCTCTGTATGGCGCTATACTACTAATATATTTCACTTGTCAGCAGGCTCAAATACCGCAACTTCCTATCAATACACAGTAGGGCAGACCATGACCATCCTTTAGATGGGAAGAAGACCCTAATACCCCAGCCCTACCTTTCAATAGGGAACTACTTGACACTGCACCTTAACTTGAGCTTAACCTATTTGCAACATACAGAATGAATATGAAAATGGGGCAAGAGATAAGTATGCCGGATACCACTACATATAGACATGCCTGCAAATATATTACATTGTGCACTTATTTCTGTAGTGCCAACATATCTGTTGTGTTTTACAATGATGGAAACAACATTTCTATTCACTGCTTCAATTAAAATCTAATATTAAATTGTTTGCCTTGGAGCAGTAATCAGCACTCCCACTGGCAATGATTATATATTGCAGCCTAGTAACTAACCAATAAAAAGCAGTAATTGGCCTATTCATGACTGCAAGTATTTTGGTCTAAATTTGCATCTTCCAGCAGAAGGATTGTCCATTTATTTGCATCTTCCAGCAGAAGGATTGTCCATTTATTGCATGCCCCCTGTCCCCCATGCTCTGTGCAGCCTTTTGTCCCAAGCTCTGCAGTTAGTCTCGCACCTCTGGATAAAAGCCAGGTCTGCATGATGTTGTGGCCAGGTGTTAGGATCTCCTGCTCTGTGCTGCCACGTCGCCATGGCAACCGGGAGGCAAGTGTTAGCGAAGTAACCTGAGCGCAGCTGATACTCCGGTCCGTGTTTTTACTGTGTAGTGGTTACAGGCTCTGTGCACGGCAGGGAATCCGGCGCTGGTTTTGTGCTCACAGTCTGTGAGGTCTGAGTGGGGCGTGGACAGCACCTGCTATATAAACCATCCTCTCAGGCTAGGCAAATGCTGCTGAATCTTTGTTTGTTAGTCAGTTCCAGAGAGTTAGCTAGTACTGTGTGACTTTGTATTTACTTGTTGCTTACTGCGAATAGGCCTTGGGATTCGGTACTTCATTCTGCCAATCCGGACCTAGCAGTAAGACTGGAGTCAGTTGTTTGACCTGCTGGGGTTCTTTTGCTATTCTGTGAACCCAGCAGGTTTGCGGCTGTACTCTCAGACCTGCTTGCTTAATCCTCCCTCACTGTGCAGGGCTTCCAGGTGTCAGTTTAGTGGCAGTAAGCTGAACCTGTGCCCTGCAAGTAGGGGTTAGGATTGTGGATACTCTCCTTGTGTCTATATTTCTATCTCTGACCAAGGAGTTTATTCCCACACCCGTTGGTAACCCTTTGGGGGTTTTTCTGTTGCTCTTAGCAACATCATTTCAGGTGCTCCACATGTTAAATCACTACACATCGCTTCATTGTCCGCTCTATTCCATCTGAGCATTCCTGACACTAGGGAGACACCCAATTCCTGAGCCTTTGGGCTTCTCCGTTCACTTTGTGTTTATTAGTTATTCCATCACCTCCTGTGTATGTTATGTTATACTGTCTGTGAGTTCGTTTGCTTCGCTTCCCTCTCTGTTCATACACCGGTATACTCCTGTTAGCACTGGTGTGCGTAACATATTCAGCAGCCCAACTCCTGTTGAAATTTTGTGGGAATATGGAGCATACCCCTCAAAATACTTTGCAACAGGTGGTCGATCAGGTGCAGGTCCTGACTCGACAATTTAATGAGATGTCCATTAAAATGAACACCCCGCAGGCCGCTAGCGGAGCTCCCGCAGCAGCAGCGGCAAGTTCAGGGGTTAAAGAGCCGAAAGTAAATCTCCCGCATCGATTTTCTGGAGATCGCTCGCAGTTCTTTTGTTTCAGGGAGAGCTGTAAGCTATATTTCAGGCTTAGGCCCCAGTCTTCTGGGTCGGAGATTCAGCGGGTGGGCATGGTGATTTCCTTGCTACAAGGAGACCCACAGGTCTGGGCATATGGGTTACAGCCTGACTGTCCGTCGCTTAAAAGTGTTGATGCTTTTTTTACGGCACTGGGCATTTTTTTATGATGACCCTGACAAGATGGCTTCAGCCGAGGCTCAGATTACGGTTCTTAAGCAAGGGCGACGGCCAGCTGAGATTTATAGTACGGAGTTTCGGAGGTTGGCTCATGATACCCAGTGGAATGACCCAGCCCTGAGAAACCAGTACCGAAGGGGCCTTTCTGACCAGATAAAGGACCAACTGGTACAATATCCCTCGCCTGATAGCTTAGATCAGCTCATGCAGTTATCCATCCGGGTGGATAGACGGCTGAGAGAGCGTAGGCTTGAAAGGGAGACCGCAGTTTCCTTTTTTCCCAAGGGAACCTCAGACTCTGAGGAATATTCCGAGGAGCCTATGCAGATTGGGGCTACCCGCCTCTCCTTGCGTGAGAAGACGCGGAGGAGACAGCAGGGTTTGTGTTTGTACTGTGGGAATAAAGGTCATGTTGTAGTATCATGCCCAGAAAAACCGGAAAACTTCAGGGCCTGAGGGTGATGGGAAATATCCTGTCAGGCCAGAAGTCAGAATTTCCCAAAAAGACTTTTCTCATTCCGGTGACTTTGGAGATCCTCGGTCAAACTGTCAAGACTGAGGCCTTTGTTGACAGTGGGGCCGATGGGGTTTTCATGGACCGTCAATTCGCCCTGGAAAACTCTGTTCCCTCAGTACCTTTGGCATCAGAGATTGAGATCTGTGGGTTAAACGGGGAACCATTGTCCCAGGGTAAAATTACCTCCTGCACCAGCCAAATTCCTTTGTTTATTGGAGCCACACACTCTGAAAAATTGTCTTTTTATGTGACTGTCTGTTCTTTTGCCCCATTGGTTTTGGGGTTACCCTGGTTAAGGGCCCATAACCCTCAATTTGACTGGGTCTCTGGGGAGATTCTTAGTTGGGGTAGTGATTGTTTCAGGAGTTGCTTGAGCCTTCCAGTCAGGCTCTCGCAGCTAAGTTTGCCAGGATTGCCAGGATGTTATGCAGATTTTGCGGATGTGTTCTCCAAAAAAGTTGCGGAGGTACTACCTCCCCATCGCCCCTATGACTGTGCCATTGATTTGTTGCCGGATGCTAAGCTTCCCAAGAGCAGGTTGTACTCCCTGTCACGTCCTGAGACTCAGGCTATGGCAGAGTACATTCAGGAGAACTTGGCTAAGGGATTTATCAGACCCTCACAGTCCCCAGTTGGGTCGGGGTTCTTTTTCGTGGGTAAAAAGGACGGTTCGTTGCGACCCTGCATCGACTTCAGGGAATTGAACCGTATCATGATTAAAAACTCGTACCCACTGCCTCTCAATTCGGTTTTGTTTGACCAGCTTCGTACTGCCACCATTTTTTCTAAGATTGACCTACGCGGTGCTTACAATCTAATCCGAATAAGAGAGGGGGATGAATGGAAGACTGCCTTTAATACCCACTCAGGGCATTATGAATATTTGGTGATGCCTTTTGGGCTCTCTAATGCCCCGGCAGTCTTCCAGGAATTCATGAACGATGTGCTCAGGGAATATTTGGATAGATTCTTAGTTGTTTATCTAGATGACATCCTAATCTTCTCTCATTCCCTGGAGGAACATCGGAAGCATGTACGCTTAGTCCTCCAGAAACTCAGGGACCACCAGCTTGGGGCGAAGCTGGAGAAGTGCGAGTTTGAAGTCCAGCAAATCGCATTTCTAGGGTATATTATCTCCTCAGAAGGTTTTCAAATGGAGGGTTCTAAGGTACAGGCAGTCCTGGATTGGGTGCAGCCCACTAGTTTGAAGACGCTTCAGCGTTTTCTGGGCTTTGCGAATTTTTATAGACGGTTTATCGCTGGATTTTCGTCTATAGTGGCCCCCTTGGTGGCACTCACTAAGAAAGGGGCGGATGTTGCTCACTGGTCTTGTGAGGCCAAAGCGGCCTTTGCCCGTCTCAAAAGGGCATTTGTCTCGGCCAAGGTGCTGCGACACCCAGATCCAGAGCGTCCTTTTGTGGTAGAAGTGGATGCCTCTGAGATGGGTATTGGGGCAGTGCTCTCTCAGATGGGGGTGTCTGATAATCGCCTTCATCCCTGTGCTTACTTTTCCCGTAAATTTTCGTCTGCCGAGATGAATTATGATGTGGGTAACCGGGAATTGTTGGCTATAAAGGATGCACTCGGGGAGTGGAGACACTGGCTTGAGGGGGCTAAGTTTGTGGTCTCAATTCTCACCGACCATAAGAATCTGGCATATTTAGAGTCAGCGAAGCGGCTCAATGCCAGGCAGGCACGATGGGCTTTGTTTTTTGCTCGCTTTAATTTTTTGATAACATATCGCCCTGGGTCAAAAAACATCAAGGCTGATGCGCTCTCGCGGAGTTTTGCTCCAGTTCAAGAGACCACAGAGGAGCCATTGCCCATTGTGTCCCCATCATGTATTAAAGTGGGCATTACCCAGGACCTCTTGTCATTAGTCCTTAGAGCACAGGAGCAGGCTCCTCCAGACCTTCCGGTAGGTCTCTTGTTTGTGCCTCCTAGGTTAAGACAGCGAGTGTTCCTGGAATTCCATGCCAAGAGGTCGGCAGGGCATCCGGGTATTGCCAGAACTCGGGAGTTGCTGTCTAGGGCGGTGTGGTGGCCCTCGGTGGCTAGGGATGTGGATCAGTGGGTTCGGGCATGTGACGTTTGTGCCCGAAATAAAACTCCTAGAGGGGTTCCTGTCGGCCCATTACATCCACTCTCTATTCCGTCTAAGCCATGGACCCACATTTCCATGGATTTTGTGGTGGACTTGCCCAAATCCTCGGGGATGACAGCCATTTGGGTTGTCGTTGACAGGTTTTCGAAGATGGCGCATTTCGTTCCACTGGTTGGGTTGCCATCGGCCAGACGCCTGTCTGAGTTATTTATGCAGCATGTTGTGCACCTCCACGGGTTGCCACTTGATGTGGTCTCTGACCGTGGATCCCAGTTTGTGGCCAAATTCTGGAGGGCATTTTGTTCTGATCTCCAGATTTCTGTGAGCTTGTCGTCAGGCTACCATCCACAGTCTAATGGGCAGACTGAGAGGGTGAACCAGTCCTTGGAGCAGTTCCTCAGGTGTTATGTCTCCAAGTGTCATACTGACTGGGTTGCTCATCTGTTCATGGCGGAGTTTGCCTATAACAACGCGGCTCACTCTGCTACAGGGATCTCTCCCTTCCTTTGTGTGTATGGGCATCATCCTAAGGCCAATTCTTTTGACCCCCTGGATTCCACGCCTGGTGGTTCCTCTGTTGTTTCGGTCCTTAGGGTATTTGGAGGAAAGTGAAGAAAGCCCTTGTGTCTGTGTCATTAGTGACCAAAAGGGTTTTTGATAAGCGGAGAAGACCCTGCAGCTACAAATTAGGAGACTTCGTCTGGTTGTCCACCAAGAATTTGAAGTTGAGACAGCCATCTCATAAGTTAGGCCCCCGGTTCATCGGCCCTTATAAGATCAACAGGGTTATCAATCCGGTGGCATTTCAGTTAGATCTGCCCCGTTCATTGGGTATCAATAAAACATTTCATTGTTCCCTTTTAAAACTGGCGGTTAGTAATCCTTCTTCCAGTGGAAGACCTTCTCCTCTTCTGATACGGGGTCAGAGGGAGTTTGTGGTTGAAAGGGTTCTTGACTCCAAGATGGTTCGGGGTCGGCTGTCATTTTTGGTGCACTGGAAGGGGTATGGCCCGGAGGAGCGGTCGTGGGTGCGCAGTTGTGATCTTCATGCCCCCAGACTGATACGCTCTTTCTTCTCGCAGTTCCCCGATAAACCCGGTGGTAGGGGTTCTTTGACCCCTCGTCAGAGGGGGGGTACTGTTAGGATCTCCTGCTCTGTGCTGCCACGTCGCCATGGCAACCGGGAGGCAAGTGTTAGCGAAGTAACCTGAGCGCAGCTGATACTCCGGTCCGGGTTTTTACTGTGTAGTGGTTACAGGCTCTGTGCACGGCAGGGAATCCGGCGCTGGTTTTGTGCTCACAGTCTGTGAGGTCTGAGTGGGGCGTGGACAGCACCTGCTATATAAACCATCCTCTCAGGCTAGGCAAATGCTGCTGAATCTTTGTTTGTTAGTCAATTCCAGAGAGTTAGCTAGTACTGTGTGACTTTGTATTTACTTGTTGCTTACTGCGAATAGGCCTTGGGATTCGGTACTTCATTCTGCCAATCCGGACCTAGCAGTAAGACTGGAGTCAGTTGTTTGACCTGCTGGGGTTCTTTTGCTATTCTGTGAACCCAGCAGGTTTGCGGCTGTACTCTCAGACCTGCTTGCTTAATCCTCCCTCACTGTGCAGGGCGTCCAGGTGTCAGTTTAGTGGCAGTAAGCTGAACCTGTGCCCTGCAAGTAGGGGGTAGGATTGTGGATACTCTCCTTGTGTCTATATTTCTATCTCTGACCAAGGAGTTTATTCCCACACCCGTTGGTAACCCTTTGGGGTTTTTTCTGTTGCTCTTAGCAACATAATTTCAGGTGCTCCACATGTTAAATCACTACACATCGCTTCATTGTCCGCTCTATTCCATCTGAGCATTCCTGACACTAGGGAGACACCCAATTCCTGAGCCTTTGGGCTTCTCCGTTCACTTTGTGTTTATTAGTTATTCCATCACCTCCTGTGTATGTTATGTTATACTGTCTGTGAGTTCGTTTGCTTCGCTTCCCTCTCTGTTCATACACCGGTATACTCCTGTTAGCACTGGTGTGCGTAACACCAGGATAAGCTACAATCACAGACTGATATTATGGCTTCTCATTGATCCTCCTGTTCACACCTTAATTCTGTATTCACTAGAGAACACCAATGGTCATCACTTTAGCTGGTAATGCAACTTTAGCCAGGAGAACATTCAATGTCATGTAAGTTTAGTACATATTATTTTTAAGTAATATAATCCATCCATGTTGTGGATGCAGGTGGAAAAACAGACGGAACTTGCAGATTTCAGCATAATGCGCATTCTCTTAAGAAAGAAATGGGCGCATGCAGACTTACACTACCCAATGGAGACTGCAAACAGCTCAATCTGTCTGTTGCTGACCACAGTTTCCATGAAATGCGGATTTAGGTTATGGGAGTGTCGTGGACAGGTAATCAAATTCCAAGCGTGATTGTGCGGATATGGGACATCTATTTCTGATGGATGTTTTGCGACCAGCATGGCATTTGTGCGAGTCCACATACCATAATAATAGTTGTGCCTGCAGATGGAAACGCAGTTGGGGGGGAGAGGCTTCCACTGTCAGTCGCATGGATTTTCTGCAGACTTTGGCGGATTCCTGCATTAGAATATAAAAGCAAGTAGAATGCCGTGGGAGTACAGGAAATGCATCCAAATCAGGCCCTTTGTGCGCTCACATATCACAGTACAACTCGTATATTTTATGCTGATAAGAGAAACCACCTGTTTAATGTGTCAGATATATCCCAATATGGCAATTTGTAGGTGCCTAATAAATGTTTTATGACCTAGTATTACACTCTGGCCCCTGTGAGCATACCTGCAATATCCCAGGCTTTAAAGAGAAAATCCCAGCACTTCATCATGAAGGAGATTTATCCACCAAGCCTACGGGGGAGACTAGAAAAGACACAGAAGTTGGGCTTTGAGTAGCCTATCCCGTGGAAATATTCTTGCGTCACACAGCTCCTGAAAAATAAATAAAAAGCACCTAAATGAAGAACGGATAAAGGGATGGAGGTCTCATAAGTCATCATCACATCTACAGATGTATTAACTTTCATTAAACTCAAAATCCAGGTTATTTCTTCTCCCTGATGAAAATATGTATAAAACTATGGGGCTCATTTATCAAGAACTGCATATGCAATGCGATCTGGGTGTGATGTTAGTACCTATAATCACACTGACTTCAATGTGCATTCTAAAGGAGAGATGTATTAAAGAGTACCCGCAGGGACAGTGTTGCCAGGCTCAAGCACATGTGTGGTCCTGCTGACTGCACATGCACGGCTGCCATTGCCGGGGATGGTTCTGGGAGAACCCTCTGCCGGAAACTTATGCGAAGTGTAGCCCACAGGCTAGAGCGGGCTAACGCCATTTACAGGGGGGCAAGCTTTGCATTCCGGAAGTTGGTAAATATGGGATTGCATCCCCCATGGAAACCTATGGGGACTGCCTTCGGGAATGGAGGGATCCCTCAGTGATACATTTGGGGTATTCTAAATATTGGTGTTTGGGGGATTAATCCACAAATATTCAATGATAAATGGGACCCTATGAAACATCTTCATCTGTATTACTGTTATATTATTTTGTTGTACTGGTTTATAATATATTCTATGCTATACGTTGTATTTCCAATTCTTCTGCTATTGAGCGACTGCTGATGACAGTAACACCTGCTCTATCGCTTCTACAGCCTGGCCACCTGTCAGTATTCAGAAGTTCTCCTGAGCGTGCCATCATATCGGTGAGTAACCAGCAGGCACGTGCTGCCTTGCAGTTTGCTATCCAGTATCAGTCCTATACAGGATGCCTAGTTATCCTCTTTGTTGCAGACTCGCTACATACACAGCCAGATCTGCGTCCATCTCCTCACATGCTGGAGGCTGCCCAGCAGAGGGCAAGACCGCCCAGCATGATGCAGTTAAATTTTGTATACTTAGAACTAAGGTTGACTCCTGGCAGCGCAGCCTGGCTGGGCTGTCAGGCGGCTCGCCGCCATTTTTTTAAACAGAACAGCTGCATGGGACAACATGCAGCCACCTGCGAAAATGCTCCTGGAACGCCTCAATTCGGACCATCATGCCCCCCCCCCTCCCCCACAATGGCGCATTGCTGCCCCGCGAACACCCACCGCTGTCAATCACACTTCGGCCGCCAGTGTGTGTGCACGGACCACCCAAATGCAGCTACTGCGTACAGACACGTGGCTGTGTTCGGGTCTAAAGGACTCCCATAGTGTATACACACTGAACGTTATCGCTAACAATATCGTTCAGTGAAATCATGTAGCCAAAACCCAGAGCATGCAGTTTCTGACGATATTGTCAGATTGACCGGCATTTTCAGACGATAGGTGATACAGGTTGAGTATCCCATTTCCAAATATTCCAAAATACAGAATTTTCCGAAACACAGAATTTTGTGAGTGAGAGTGAGATGCCTCAATGTACACAAACTTTGTTTAATACACAAAGTTATTAAAAATATTGTATTAAATGACTTTCAGGCTGTGTGTATAAGATGTATATGAAACATAAATGAATTCTGTGCTTAGACTTGTGTCCCATCCCGATGATATCTCATTATGGTATGCAATTATTCCAAAATACGGAAATATCTGATATCCAAAATACTTCTGGTCCCAAGCATTTTGGATATGAGATACTCAACCTGTATCGTTAATGACCCGCAGG
Source organism: Pseudophryne corroboree (assembly GCF_028390025.1). Classification (NCBI taxonomy): domain Eukaryota; kingdom Metazoa; phylum Chordata; class Amphibia; order Anura; family Myobatrachidae; genus Pseudophryne; species Pseudophryne corroboree. The sequence continues at coordinate 187,244,442 of NC_086447.1, forward strand.
AGCGCGCATCATTAAGGATATTGGGGGTCATTCCGAGTTGTTCGCTCGTTGCCGGTTTTCGCAACGGAGCTATTAAGGCAAAAATGCGCAGGAGCATGGTTCGCAGTGCGCATGCTTTAAGTATTTTAGCACAAAACGTAGTAAATTTACTCACGTCCGAACTAAGAAATTTCATTGTTGAAGTGATCGGACTGTGATTGACAGGAAGTGGGTGTTTCTGGGCGGAAACTGTCCGTTTTCTGGGAGTGTGTGGAAAAACGCAGGCGTGCCAGGGAAAAACGCGGGAGTGTCTGGAGAAATGGGGGAGTGGCTGTCCGAACGCTGGGCGTGTGTGTGACGTCAAACCAGGAACGAAACAGCCTGAGCTGATCGCAATCTAGGAGTAGGTCTGGAGCTACTCAGAAACTGCTAAGAAGTTTCTATTCGCAATTCTGCTAATCTTTCGTTCGCTATTCTGCTAAGCTAAGATACACTCCCAGAGAGCGGCGGGCTAGCGTGTGCAATGCTGCTAAAATCTGCTAGCGAGCGAACAACTCGGAATGACCCCCATTGTGCGTACACACTGGATGATTAACATAACGATGTGTCATTATCGTCCACATCATTCAAAAAATCGTCCACACGTCTATTAAACCACTGTAAAAAAAAATGAAAATGCATTTGTTACATACAGTCTTTATTTCAGGCCCCCCCCCCCCTCACTTACTAACATATAGTTGCAGGGGTCGGGGGTCAGACAGTACTGTTTTTCTTGTACACTCTCCAGTTTCTTCCCTAATTAGATTAATATTACGGTGTATCATTACATGGCAAGCTTCACAGTACATCTCACAGATCTGCCCTGATAACCTTCCTCCCCTTTAATATGAGGGCCTCCTGCATGGTGCCAAGAACAAATAATCCACATATTTCAGCAATAGTCATCAATGTGGGGAACAGAGGAAGTAATATATGCTTGAAAGCAGTCTGCCCCCAATGCTGACCACATATACCATAGAGTTACCCAGGGAGCATGAATGGCACAGTACGGTTTTGTGTTACGCTGAATCTGTGATTTCTGTTATTAGGGTTACACTGTGTTGTATAACTGTGGCAAACATTATAGAGTTTACAGACGCAGCATATCTATATTCCGGCAAATTAGATGCTGGATGTTCCAAAGGCGGCCCTAATGATGTGACAATATCTAAGGGTACCGGCTTGGAAACATTTATTCCTTAGTTTCACCTGTATTATTCAATAAAATAAAACAATACATTTACTCAAATACTGCGCTCAATGTATTATACAAAATTATATTATAAAATTATTATATAAAATATTATAAAATTATGTAGATTAAAAAACAAAAAAATATAATGTAGCCATCAATTACATACAGTCATGTGAGTCATCATCAAGGTATTATTATGCTTAATGTAACACCAACAATATCAACCAGCGCTTTACAGATAATGTTTTTAATGATTTACATATGTCCCTCTCCCAGTTGCATTACAGCCTGAATTCTGTACCATGACATCCACCCTAGCATTACTGTGTTTTGGTCTATAGAGGGAAAGTGGAGCACCGTGACCTGAAGGAAAACCCACCTGAGCAGGTGGAGAACATACATGAACACTTCTAAAGTCAGATTTCCTGTGTATAGTAAGCTGATTTGCAATGATTGTATTACATGTATAAGCAGTGGGTTTATAATCTGTCAGCAGTTCTTCACCATTATTGGTTACCTGTTTCAAGAGCGGAACAATGGTCAGAGATTTCTGGGGGCTACATGCCAAGGTTTTCTGTAGTGAATGAGACGGTGCCTGATTCAGAGGTGGATGCTAATGCAAACGTTACCACATCTTTGGATGCACCGGCTGCTGTGTCTTTCAGTTAATGCTGCAGTCAATGGGCTTCCTACTGAGCCACCCACTGCTAATTCACAAGCTCTATGGAAGCACAGAATCTCCATCTAAACATGGCTGCTGGTGTCAGTGACAGTGAAAAGCCTGTGACATGCCTGCATCTGGCTAGCCAGCCCTCACTTACCACCCAGGAACGCCCCTGACACATCTGTGTCTGGCTAGCCACCACCCACTTACCACCCAGAAACGCACGTGACATGCCTGCATCTGGCTAGCCACACCCCACTTACCTCCCAGAAACGCCCTTGACACCCCTGCGTCTGGTTAGCCACCCCCCACTTACCACCCAGAAACACCCGTGACACACCTGCATCTGGCTAGCCACCCCTGACTTACTACCAAGAAACACCTGTGACATGCCTGCATCTGGCTAGCAACACCCCACTTACCTCCCAGATACGCCCTTGACACCCCTGCGTCTGGTTAGCCACCACCCACTTACCACCCAGAAACGCACATGACATATCTGCATCTGGCTAGCCACCACCCACTTACCACCCAGAAATGCCCGTGACACACCTGCGTTTGGCTAGCCACCCCTTACTACCCAGAAATGCCTGTGACACGATTGCATCTGGCTAGCTACACCCCACTTTCCACCCAGAAACGCCCGTGACACACCTGTGTCTGGCTAGCCACCCCTCACTTACTACCCAGTAACGCCCCTTGACATGCCTGCATCTGGCTAGCCACCACCCACTTACCACCCAGAAACACCCGTGACACGCCTGCATCTGGCTAGCCAGCACACACACACACACACCATCCAGAAACACCCGTGACACGCCTGCATCTGGCTAGCTACCCCCCACTCCCACACACCATCCAGAAACACCCGTGACATGCCTGCATCTGGCTAGCTACCCCCCACACACACACACACCATCCAGAAACACCCGTGACACGCCTGCATCTGGCTAGCCACCCCCACACACACACACCATCCCAAAACACCCGTGACACGCCTGCGTCTGTCTAGCTACCCCCCACACACACACACACACCATCCAGAAACACCCGTGACACGCCTGCGTCTGTCTAGCCACCCCCCACACACACACCATCCAGAAACACCCGTGACATGCCTGCATCTGGCTAGCTACCCCCCACACACCATCCAGAAACGCCCGTGACACGCCTGCATCTGGCTAGCCACCCCCACCCCCACACACCATCCAGAAACGCCCGTGACACGCCTGCGTCTGTCTAGCCACCTGCCACTTACCACCTATATACGCCCATTGAAATTGCATGTATTTGCGTACAATTTTGATCTACGTCTTTGTAACTCTAAATCGCACATGGAGCCTGAAAAAACACAAAAGAGGCTCTGTTCCTGACTAGCACATGTGTTCTTACAGATATAGCAGGTGCTTTATTGTTGCAGCAGCAAGTAAGCAGTACAAATATGGTCTTTCTGACACTTCCATACACACGACCACCACAGACATAATACTCCCATCTATTCCTTGCCTCTGCACGGTGACCTCGCTGGATGGAGAGAAGTAGCTGTGCACTGAGCAAACTGTCCGATCTCGTATAATCCGTCAGGGTGTGAAAGCACAGTGCGGCACATGCACAGTCTGCTGATAATCGCGGGATGCTTCTGCTTTTGGACTTTTCTCCTACTCAGATTCAGCCACATTACATGTTCTATGCATATTGGGCCTTTGACAACACGTAAGATTATTTACAAAACAAATCTTACAACCTAGGGAAGGAGGTTTGTTGCAACTTAATCAACATCTGTTTCAGTCATTGTTAATTGCAACTAGGGGATTATACTCGATCAATTTAACCTCATGGTGCACACAAATGAGCCCAGAGAAATTGGATGAGATTGGTGGTGAGTGACCTTTGGGTACGCTAATGGTAACAGGAGGATTTTTCGGGTTGGTTCGTGTTTGTTTGACGTAAAGTTGCTGAGTGAAATTCAGGCCACATCTGATGAACTTTACAACAATCTTTTGTTCTTAGAGACTTCTGGAAGTTCCTTAAAAGTGACTTCCTGCTTCCTGAAGAACAGGGAGTAAATGGACTAGAGAGAAAGAGAAGAGGATGTGGGATGTAAAGGGGGGTGGAGAAAGGACATTGACGAAGAAGGAACCCATGAAAAGATAACATGTTTAAAGCAAAGAATACAAATTGCACAATTATAGACTGAAAAAACAACAACGTTTGTCACTGAGTGCATAACTCTTCAGCACGGAGTAATATAATGAAACTCCTGCGCTCCATACGCAAATATTTATATTTAACGTTCGGAAGCTTCTAAACAAACAACCAAAAATAGATGTCAAATAACTTAACAGTAAAATAATATAGCAGGAACAGGCAAACTTTTGCTATCAGTGTGCCAGCTACAAATCTAGTCAGACTCAGTGTGCCAGTCCAATATATATAATATACTGTACACTATTATTTGTGACCTGTCATTCGCCGGATTGTGAGTATGGAACGTGAACGGTGTTCCATCCTGTTTGACTCACCCACCTACACTAAACAACAATGGGAGGTATCCAAAGATGGACGCAGATCTTGCTTCTCCAGCATTGCGTCCATCTACTCACATGCTAAGGCCGCCCAACACAGTACAAGGCCGCCCAGCATGTGTGTGGTGCCACCAGAGCCGGCCCTAACCAATATGATGCCCTAGGCAAGATTTTGGCTGGTGCCCACTAGCACCGCCACTAGTTCTACAGGAGATGCCTGGCATGATTCAGCTGGCAGCTCTGCTAACGTCGGGCGCCTTTTGTTTATGAAAATGCATCTTATTTGTATTACTATGTGGCTAGGGTGCACAAGCAGATTCTGCTGATTAAAATTATATGCAGCATGCCTATATTCTGTGTGCGACTGCGGCTGTATCTGCATACGGAATGCTACATTACAGTGATTTCCAGGAATACACTGCAATGTAGCATTTCGTATGCAGATACAGCCGCAGTCACACACAGAATATAGGCATGCCGCATATCATTTTAATCAGCAAAAGCTGCTGGTGCCCCTAAGCATACCAAATGCCCTAGGCATTTGCCTAGTTTGCCTATGCCTAAGGCCGACTCTGGGTGCTACCCCATGATGCGTTCGCAATTTAATTACGAACACATCGATCTGAGACCGGCTCCTACCTGCACAGCCATGCGCAGCCTGGCTGAGCTGGCAAGCGGTCCGGCCCCCTGAAAATGGCCCGGGACATGCCTACATTGTCCAGACCGCACCCACTAAATGCCATGGTGCCGGCCCTCCCGATGCTCGCAGCTGTCAATCACTATGCGATTGCATCCTTCCGGCTTGTGATCGCATGGTGACGGTCCCTCATGCGCACTAATGTCAGTTCACGTGTGCAGATACCTGCGTACGCAGCAGCTGCATCCACCTCTGAATAGCCCCCATGGACTGCTTCCTCAGACCCTCGGCCCTGCTGCACCACCAATTACACCACAGCAGGGAGAACATTTATGTGGTGCAAGAAGCAGGAAGAGCCATATTTACAATGGGGTGGATGGAACTATAGACCCTGGTCTCCACATATATATTTACTGGCCCATCATCATGACAGCATGAGGATGACGACCAGACAACCATTTATGGAAACATTGGGGCTGATATTGTAGGTGGTGTACATGCAGGACCATCTTAACGTATTGGCACACTGGGCAGCTGTCCAGGGCCCTATTATTCTAGGGACTTCAGGCAGGGGCTGGTTGAAACGTCTTGGGAGACAGGTAAAGAATGCTGCCTGGCAGGTACGATTGTGAATTATACACAATCAGATTGTCCAGGCAGCATTCTCTGCCTGCCTTCCAGCCTGCAGCCAGTTAATGTCTGCCAGCATGCTGATTGGTGGATGGCTGGAGCCAGCCAGTCACTGTATGGAAGCATGTAGAGAGATGTCATGGAACCGGAGCAGGGGTAAGTTTAATATATATACATATACATTTAAATTTCTTCCCGTGAATTGCTTTGGCCAAGGCCTACAATGATGTTAAGACAGCCCTGTATACATGCACTGGCCACACCCGTACAGCACTGGTCACAGTTCTTCCACTTCTCACAATAGGACCCTGATAGTTTTCAGCCCCAGGTACATGTGGATCTTAATCCAGCCGTGGTAGTAAATGCCATTCACCTACCTCCTGGCTACATGGGAGGGGTGTCACAGCAGTTAGTGCTTCTTTGAGCAGACTCCGAGTAACAGTACAGGCAGCCATCGTTGATGGGGAATGCACTCAGATTTCTGTCGGCATACATGCGCATTGCCAGTGGCTGTCACTGCCATTATCTTTGCACTAATAATAGAACCCCTGGCTGCCACGATTCTATTCTACCTGGATATCCATGGGGTCACCATTGGTGCTCACACCTATAAAATCGCCCTGTACAGGGATGACGTCCTTTTCACTATAACAGACCCAGTCAGTACCCTCCCACAACTCCTTGCTCACTCTCTGACTACAAAATACATTTCCAGAAAATGGAAGTTCTAGATTTCTACCTCCCCATCACAACACAATCTGCACTATTACACAACTATTCCTTTCAAAGGCACGATCTAACTGCCCGTACACACTGGTCGATATATCGGCCGTTCTCTTGAACGGCCGATATATCGCGGGACCGTCGGCCAGTGTGTACGGCCTATACGTCTGTGAACTCCGTCGTTCACAGACGTATCGCGTCGGCCGCGCAGCACAGCCGACGGCCAATATATCTTCCGATATATTGGCGCATCGCTGTGTGTGTGTACGGGGCGGTCGGCCGACCGCCCGTACATATGCTGCGGCGGCCGGCGGTGATTGACAGCTGATCTGGGCGGGCGTGTGTACACGCCCGTCCAGTTCATGACGTCAGTCCCCGACGGATCGGGCAGTGTGTATGCTGAACACACTGCTCGATCCGTCCATAGATTTATCTGCAGATCAATTGATCTGCAGATATATCTATTAGTGTGTACCCACCTTAAGATTAAATACCTTGGTATTCACATTACCAAACAATACCACCAATTATTCCAGGCCAATTTTTCTCATCTCCTGTCTCTCTCCGACCTGAACAATTGGTCAAGCAAATATACTGTATCTCTTGGATTGGTCGGGTCCATTCTCTCATAAAGAAGGTTCTCCCCAGAACATTATATCTATTCCAAACCCTTCCAATCAGTGTCCTCCCTGTGTATTAAAATTTTTGAAACATCATACCCTACAGTTCTTCTGGTCCAAAAAGCATCCTAGATTCAGGCCACCGATTCTCCAAATTCGATTTCAAGGTGGCGGCCTGGGAAATACCGACTTCAAGCGCTACTATTATGCAGGCCTTACTCGCCCAGCGTATCTTATGGAATTGTCCTTACTCGTACAGGGTCTGGACTGCAATTGAAGCTGACATGCTTGGGTATTGAACCACAGTTATGGAATAGCTTCCTCTGCTAGTCCCTTCATAGCTCTATACAATAACCCAGACTTTCCCCCAGGACTCTCCTTATTCTCGTTTAGGCATACCTCCCAACATGACCCTCTCCAGGAGGGACACAATGCTCTGCTTCTGCACTTTTCTCTTACTTTATGATTGCTGTCACCTGTTTTGAACAGGTTCATGGATAAGAAAGGTGTTTCAGCACAGGTGATGGCAATCATAAATTAAGAGGGAAGCCCTGGAGCAGAGCATTCTGTCCCTCCTGGAGAGGGTCATGTTGGGAGGTATGGTTTAGGCCTTAGATGATGAGGGGAATTAAATTCTTAAATGGCATTACCAGAGGATCTTCCTTCCTGATGTTCTCTGAGCTACAAGAAAAAATGTAAATATTTCTCATAAAAATTTTCTTCAGTTCCTCCAATTACCACATCTTAATGCTGGTGTCAAGCGACGTTTAATGAGCAGACCCCTTACCGCATGTCAATCCATGTGTATATATATATTTATATATATATATATATATATATATATATAAGCATACAGTATATACCAGTGGTCAAAGTTGGAATTTTGAAATGGGGCAGTGATGTTTGGTGGGGTGAGGCAGAGCCTTTCCTGTCCTACTAACGTTTATGCCAGAGTTTTGACTATATAGAGTATATAAAAAATGCAAAGAATATATTAGAAATATCTTCTTTGTATTATTCCAATAATTTTTATAATCAAAACTCTGAAGTAAAAAGTCTATGACAGATAAACAAGTGCCTCCTTGCCTACCTTTACCGCACATCTCTGATCACGGTGTACTCCTGTATGGGGCGAAGTAGCTACTCTAAAGGGAGTGTGTGCTTAAGATAACAGGGGCAGTGAGGCAGACTGGAGTGGTGAGCCTTTATCACCTTCTTCAACCCCCTCATCACCTTCCTAATTACCCTTGTCACTGTCCTCAGCTCTCATTGCCTTCTTCAGCCCCCTCGTCACCTTCCTCTGCCCCTTAGCACCTTCCTCTGCCTCTTAGCACCTTCCTCTGCCCCTCAGCACCTTCCTTTGTATATTACAGATCTCACAATTAATTGCCCTGCTTCCTCCTCCGACCACAATGATTACCCAAGTGCCACCCTAGGTGTTCTTCCGATTCCAGCCAAGTGTTTCCCTTACCCAGTATGTTACCAAATTCCTGGGCTGAATGGATACAGACGCAGGGCCTAATTCAGACCTGATCACTAGCAGGCGATTTTTTCACTGCTGCGATCAGATAGTCGCCTCCTACAGGGGGAGTGTATTTTAGCTGTGCAAGTGTGCGAATGTATGTGTAGCAGAGCTGTACAAACAGATTTTGTGCAGTCTCTGCGCAGCCCAGGACTGCACAAAAGCTGCAATCACATCAGCCTGTCCGGGACCGGATTTGATGTCAGGAACCCTCCCTGCTAACACATGGACATGCCTGCGTTTTTCCAGGCACTCCCTGAAAATGGTCAGTTGACACCCACAAACGCCTTCTTACTGTCAATCTCCTTGCGATCGCCCGTGAGAACAGATCCATCGCACAAACCCATCGCTGAGCGCCGATCCGCTTTGTATCCGTGCATTGCGGTCCATACGCATGCGCAGTCTGTGCCTGATCCCACACTGTGCGAAAACGCACAGCAGCGATCAGGTCTGAATTACCCCCACAGAACAGGTGCCTCTTCTGTAGTTCCTACACAACTTTGGCTGAGTGCTATATTAGATCATTATCCACTAGAGGGCAGCAAACACCACACACTTTTGACAAAACAGTTTAGTTTATTTCCTGGTTATGTGCCACCTTGTGGGCTCAGCTAAAACCATGGCCCTCATTCCGAGTTGTTCGCTCGGAGATTTTCATCGCATCGCAGTGAGAATTCTCTTAGTGCGCATGCGCAATGTTCGCACTGCGACTGCGCCAAGTAACTTTACTATGATGAAAGTAAGTTTACTCACGGCATTTTCATCGCTCCGACGTTCGCATTGTGATTGACAGGAAATGGGTGTTACTGGGCGGATGCACGGCGTTTTAGGGGCGTGTGGCTGGAAACGCTACCGTTTCCGGAAAAAACGCAGGAGTGGCCGGAGAAACGGTGGGAGTGCCTGGGCGAACGCTGGGTGTGTTTATGACGTCAGCCAGGAACGAAAAGCACTGAACTGATCGCACAGGCAGAGTAAGTCTGAAGCTACTCAGAAACTGCTAACTCGTTTGTATTCGCAATATTGCGCGTACGTCGGTCGCAATTTTAAGAAGCTAAGATTCACTCCCAGTAGGCGGCGGCTTAGCGTGTGTAACTCTGCTACATTCGCCTTGCGAGCGAACAACTCGGAATGAGGGCCCATATACAATAACAATACCAGCAGCTATGTTTTACGGAAACAAAAATAAACTTGATCCCTCAGCTTCACAATCCCTTTTTCAAAGTAACACGCAATTTGGATGTATTTTTTGCAGCTGCCTTGCGTGCTTGCAAAATAAATCCTGATCTTCACCTATATTCAGAGGGGTGTGGTTCATCAAATCGACAGTGTCTAGGTCGACAACGTTTAGGTCGACCACTATAGGTCGACAGTCACTAGGTCGACATGGATGGAAGGTCGACAGGGTTTCTAGGTCGACATGTGCTAAGTCGACAGGTCTAAAGGTCGACATGAGGATTTTTTTTGTGTGTCGTTTTCTTTGTAGAGTGACCGGGATCCCAAATTAGTGCACCGCGTCCCCTCGCATGGCTCGCTTCGCTCGCCATGCTTTGGGCATGGTGCCTTCGCTCCGCTACCGCTTCGCTCGGCACACTTTACCGTTCCAATCGTAGTCCACGTGGATCGTTAAGTATGAAAAAATTCAAAAAAAGAAAAAAAATGTGAAAAACTCATGTCGACCTTTAGACCTGTCGACCTAGAAACCCTGTCAACCTTCCATCCATGTCGACCTAGTGACTGTCGACCTATAGTGGTCGACCTAAACATTGTCGACCTAGACACTGTCGATCTTCAGACCGGATCCCATTCAGAGCTGGCTTCATCTCATACTTGCCTACCTGACCCTCTCCATGAGGGAGAAAATGCTCTGTTCCTGGACTTTCCTGGTAATGTATGATTGCCATCACCTGTGGTGAAACACCTTTCTTATCAATTACCTAGCTCACCACAAGTGATGGCAATCATACATTACCAGGAAAGTCCAGGAACAGAGCATTTTCACCCTCATGGAGAGGGTCAGGTAGGCAAGTATGCTTCATCTATGTGCCCATACAGCTCCTATACATCTGCTTGTCAAAGTAGCTGTCCTCACTATCAGCGCATATTTGCACAATCCCTATCCTTGGTCATTAGATCTATCTGAAATCAGGTGAAAGCCAATAAGTGATAGTCATCTAAAAGTGGGTAACACACACACGCACGCACGCACGCACGCACGCACGCACACACATACACACATATGCAGAATGAAGTTCCCTATGTAGCCATAGACACACAAGTAGCAACAAAGCCCCACTTGTGTACCCAGAAGACAGAGGAATGTATATAAATTCCCTTCTTATCTGTGAATATTATCATAAAACATGAGAGCCTTGCACTGTGTGACCCTGTGACACTGTGATGGATGAGAGATTGTAGGATTTAGGTCTGTTTAAGAAGAAGGAGGGTCTGCGTGCTACTATGGGATAGTATGGAAGGTGTGTGGTATATTATGGCAATATTTAGAATGTCGGCATGGCCTACATGTCAACATGTTCAGTATGTTGCCATTTAACATGTCGATGCACAATGTTGACACTGACATAATGTGGACATTGTACTGGGAGGAAAGGGGAATTGGGAAAACCTAAGCGCAGGTAAGAATTTTACCAATTAGAAATTTGGACTAAATGAAAAATTCCACAATAGTGATGTGAATTAGTCATTGAGGTAAATCCCCAGTGAGAGATGTCTCAGGTGGAGGTGCAACCCAGAGAGTTAGTAATAGCTATAATAGGGAGCAGAGAATAAAGCAGAAGTCTCACTGAGGAAGCGCCTTGTGAAAGAGAGCGGGTGCTGGTGAGTGCACTAGCGGGCTGGGTGCCGGTGAGTGCACTAGTGGGTGCCGGTGAGCGCACTAGCGGGCTGGGTGCTGGTGAGTGCACTAGCAGGCTACCGCAGGTAGAAGTGCAGCCAGATTACAGCAGCAGAGGCAATCATGACGCGGTCACATGTACAGGCAGGGCCGGCAACAGAAATCTTGGGGCCCCATACACAGGCATGCTCCTCAGTGGCAAGAGACACGGAAGGGCCGGTGCAGCGTCATAGTCATGATGTCTCGATGGCTGCATGCACCACTGGGACGGGACCAAGTGAGGGGGAAAGGGAGGATTGTGCTGCCAGACACTTAAGCCCCATACACACTAGACGAGAAAGTGAAAGATCTCGCTAAGAAGGGCCGATCCGAGCGAGATCTTTCGCAATCTCATCCAGTGTGTACACCCAATATTGTTAATGATACGCGATCCCGCGCATCGTTAACGACCCCCTCCCTCGTCTGAACATGTAGAGACGAGGGAGGTCCTCGTTAACGACAGCCATGCTGCCCCCCCACCATTGCTCCCTTCCTCACCGGCATTGGCAAGTGTGTATGCACTTGCCAATGCTGGCACCTCGCCGGGTCCCCGCCACCGCCAATATAGGCGGTGATCACCTAGTGTGTAGTAGGCGGACAGGCAGTTAGTTGTTAAAGTACTAAAAGTACTCTGACCCTTGGGACACAGTAAGGGTGTCCCCTTTAATCCCCCCTGTCGCTGGGCTTGCGTGATGACATGTGCCCAAACCCAAAGCCCCAAAATCCTGGAGAGCCACACTTACCAGCAGACAGACTCCGCTATCCAGACCAGTCTCTCCACAAGCTGCTAGCCTGCCTGCCTGCCTGAGTCTGTTTAATTCTGTATATTCGCCAGCCTGGCAGTCATTTTAATTGCAGCCCTGATCCTGCACGGCAGGCTAATTATATACACCGCTGCAAAGCAACGCTGTGCCAGCCGCACGCTGTATAGTTAATAGCAGCATCAATTAACTACACAGCGGGCGGCCGGTGTGTTGCTGCAATGTATATAATTATTACTTTCATCCATGATGAGCCTGCAGCCACCGCACTGCCGCAGCCGGTCCTCTGGGCCCCTCACAATGTTGGGGCCTGGGACCGGGCCTCTGTACAGGTATCACTCTTTCTTCTCCCTTCCATGGTGTATGTACTGGAGCGCATGGTGGATACAGAGATCCTGCAATACCTATTGCCATCAGGATCTCCCCACCATTAGGGGGACCTACAAAGCCATTTGACTGTTCTATCTCTAATACCAGGAATCAGTATAATGCTCACTCTCCACCAATACCAGGGGTAGATGGAGAGAAGCAGCATATACAAATGAAATGAGCTGGTGTATCTAAATCTAACTCTCCTATATAATCTCCTATATCAGGGCTCTCTCATTGTCACAAGTGATCCTTAGGGCCCCCTGCGCTGAATCAAATGGGAGACCTGGATCACTACTGCAAACTCAGAAGCCCATCTCAACCTTACTTCCCACCCCGAGGTGTATAAGGACACGCTCGCTCATTGTATTAATGCGCAGCGCACAGTGAGCAGTAGCTGCCCAGCATGCAATGTAGACAGGAGTGGCTATCTCTCTAATATACTGACACTCCATGTTCATGGGGGAATATCCACATTATGAACATGTCTACATCCTGAATGTCTACACAATGACTGCATACTGTATGCAATGGGCTTGTGTGTGTTACTTTGTGACTTGCTGGTAAAAGTTAATAGTGTGGATGTATTCAGTGACGAATGACTGAGACTCACAAATGTCAAGCTCTCTTGTACTCCTGGTAGAGTATTCCAGCCTCCCAGATCCCGCCCAACTATCCCAGGGAAGTGGGTGATCCTGGGACGTGTGACAACATTTGTGGCACCACCCACTGCCTAATTCAACATTTGTTTGCATGTGAAATATGTGACTATATAAAGAAGCTTTGTACGGTACTATGGCAAAGCCTGTAGTGGCGTTGTGTATAATGTGGGGCTGCCTGGAAGTAGATTATGGAGGTCATTCTGACCCGTTCGGTTGCTGCTTTTTATCGCAGGAGAGTGAACAGGTCCCTACTGCGTATGCACCGGCACCGCATTGCGCCGGTGCATGCCTGGCGGCCGAAGGCCATAGCAGGGCTGTGATCGCCTCTGCTTGATTGACAGGCAGAGGCGGTCGCTGGGCGGTAGGGGGCGGAACGGCAGCGTTTGGCCGCTGTTTCGTGGGCGCGGGGGGGCCGCAGCGGCTGCATGATTTCACATGCAGCCGCTGCATGCCGGGGAGTGATGAGTAGCTCCCGGCCAGCACGCTAAAGCTGCGCTGGTCGGGAGCTACTCTTGAAGTTCAAAGGCATCACCGCTGACATGCAGGGCGGGATAGCCCTGTGCTGGGCGTCCCCCCGCATGTCAGGGAAGATGATTGTAGCTGTGCTAAATTTAGCACAGCTACGATCAACTCGGAATGACCCCCTATGTGTGGGAGAGTCTGGATGATTGTCTGTGATGTGGGACAATCTGGAAGGGGTTGTATGTAAGACTACAGGACTGTCTGGAAGGGGTTGTATGTAAGACTACAGGACTGTCTGGAAGGAGGTTGTGTGTAAAACTGTAGTACTGTCTGGAAGGAGGTTGTGTGTGAAACTGTAGGACTGTCTGGAATGAGGTTGTGTGTAAGACTGTAGGACTGTCTGGAAGGAGGTTGTGTGTGAGATTGTAGGACTGTCTGGAAGGACATAGGCAAACGCAGGGGGGGTTTCCGGTTGCCTGGAAACCCCCCTCCTCTTGGCAAGTAGCTCAAATTATGACAATTGCAATGGCATATAATACAATTACTAGAGCTGCCGCCACATCATGCAGTTTAAGCTGCTGCACATGCCATGGGGTAGAAGCTTCTTCTGCTTCTAAGGCCCCAATCAGTGCACTGGACCAGAAACTAGCTACCAGGAAAAAGACAGGAGCTTACCATGAGGTGGGAGAATGTGTTCTTATAAAGTGCAGTACTGGTTCTATTATGTTTGTGTATTTATTTATTTATTATGGTATGTTTAACCTTTTGTTGACCACTTACAGTATCTTATTTATATTAAATATGTTTGATAAAGCCTATACTATAGACCAGCTATAGTGTTAAATATTAATATTGTATTCCATGTTCCAGAGGGTGAGAAATTGTGGATTGCATTTGGAAACCCCCTTCTAGAAATCCTGCGTTTGCCACTGGGAAGGAGGTTGTGTGTGAGACTGTAGGACTGTCTGGAAGGAGGTTGTGTGTGAGACTGTAGTACTGTCTGGAAGGAGGTTGTATGTGAAACTGTCGGACTGTCTGGAATGAGGTTGTGTGTAAAGGTGTGTACACACGGTAAGATATTTTCTTCCGATTCTGACTATATAGTCAGAATCGGAAGAAAATATAGTGCAGATCGCAAGGTGACAGTCACCTTGCGATCCCGATCCGATGCCGATGCGCGGCCCCGCGCGGTCGGCATCGGAAGAAAAAATAGGCTGTGCAGGCAAGTCAATCCTGACTATCTCTATAGAAGAGATAGTCAGGATTGAAATCGCACATAGCCAGCATCGCAAGCACAGTTATTATGTGCTTGCGATACTGGCTAAGTGCCGACCCGGCCCCCTGTCGCACGGTGAGAATCGGATAAGTCCGAATCTCACCGTGTGTATGCACCCTAAGACTATAGGACTGTCTGGAAGGAAGTTGTGTCAGACTGTAGGACTAAAAGGAGTTGTGTGTGAGACCGTAGGATAATCTGTAAATTATGCGTGAGATGTATTGTTAAATATGTATGACTATGACTATATGCTGTACACTGTAATGTCATAATGATACTGGTCAATAAGTAGAATTAAAAAAAAAGGATAGTCTGTAAGGGATTGTGTGTGAGACTGTGGGACTGAAAGGAGTTGTGTGTGAGACTGCAGGATAGTCTGTAAGGGATTGTGGGGGTCATTCCGAGTTGTTCGCTATTTTTTACGTACACAAACAGCGTACGCAAAGCAGCAAATGCATCGCACAAATGCAAACGCCCACCCAGCACTACTGCGAACGACCATGCACCAATGCACAAAGTAGGCGTGTATTATGTAGCATCGCATGGTAGCGATCCGTCCGCATAAGTACCATACGCATCGCTAGCAACACATAACACATCGCATATCTGCAATGCCTTCGCAGGAGTACACGTGCTTATGTAAATGTGCAAAAATTCGCACAGCATTGTATTTTTTATTTATTTATTCACACTACTCACTGACATACTTTCTCGTATCCCTTCCTTAATTAAGAGACCAATTAGGGTAAGTAATTTAAATGTGATTGTCCAATTCAGTATTCCAACACTTCAAAAGGCAGACTTTGTCAGCCTAATTGCAAAATTTGCGTTTTTTCTTGGTCCTTTTCCAAATTTCTTTTAAAATATATTTGCAAGACAACACCATTTAAATGTGTTTTATCTTTCAGTGTACATGTACCTGTCCTTTTACAATTTTTTTTTTTTGGGGTGCATTTCTGAAACAATCAGCTCCTAACTGTCAGGTGACACACTGTTTTGTTTTTGTTTTTTTTGGGGGGGGGGGGGTTAGTTCATTAAGTAGTCCTTTGTCACTCTTTAATGTTCCCATGATCCATTTTCTAAACATTGGTACCTATGTTTACATTGTAAATCACAACATAAAACTTATTTTGTGTGTTAACTTTTATTTTTTATTTTTGTTGTTTAACAGTATTTTTGTATTTTAAATTTTTAAACTCAATAAACTTTAACATTAGATTATTTTTTTAAAGTCAAAAAAATTGCTGCAGAAATTGAATTTCATGCAGGAGGCCTCTGCAATGTCCCTCCATCCTTTTTAGGCTTTGCCCTATTAAGGCATGGGGATCTCCAACAGCATAATCTGTAAGGAAGGAAAATAATACTAAATTATTAACACATTATATAACACATTATATAAGCAAGGCACAAAACACACTTTAACCAGTCACTAGCTAGGTCAGGGATGTCGAGCCTTTGGCCCTCCAGCTGTTCAGAAAATATACATACCAGCATGTGCAGCAATGATAACAAAAAATACACATGCTAAAACGGGTGCTGGCCATGCTGGGATGTGTACTTCATACACATCTGGAGTGGCCTGGCTTCACTATTTAGTGTGTAGGCTCAGGGGCCTCAGCTGCCCACTCAGATGCGGGGAAAGGATTTTGGATGGAGGAAGGAGGTTGGATGGGGGAAGGAGGATGGAAGGGTGAGGGGGGTTGAAAGGGGGAGAAAGAATGAGAGGGGGAGGGGGGTTGAGATGGGGTGGAAGAGTGAGGGAGGCAGGGGGTGCTTGGCCTAAAAACCCAGTATAAAAAAGTAGCTTTATGGGCATTTTCAAGAAAAAAGCAAACATACTGTAAATGTTATTTTCATATTTTTTTTTCTTTTTGACATACATTTTGTTAAACATGTGTGTGTTATTTTTTGGGTTGGTTATTTTGTGACCCAAAAAATAAGATTTTACTCACCGGTAAATCTATTTCTCGTAGTCCGTAGTGGATGCTGGGCACTCCGTAAGGACCATGGGGAATAGCGGCTCCGCAGGAGACTGGGCACAACTAAAAGAAAGCTTTTAGACTACCTGGTGTGCACTGGCTCCTCCCACTATGACCCTCCTCCAAGCCTCAGTTAGGATACTGTGCCCGGAAGAGCTGACACAATAAGGAAGGATTTTGAATCCCGGGTAAGACTCATACCAGCCACACCAATCACACCGTATAACTTGTGATACTATACCCAGTTAACAGTATGAAATATAACTGAGCCTCTCAACAGATGGCTCAACAATAACCCTTAGTTAGGCAATAACTACATACAAGTATTGCAGACAATCCGCACTTGGGATGGGCGCCCAGCATCCACTACGGACTACGAGAAATAGATTTACCGGTGAGTAAAATCTTATTTTCTCTGACGTCCTAGTGGATGCTGGGAACTCCGTAAGGACCATGGGGATTATACCAAAGCTCCCAAACGGGCGGGAGAGTGCGGATGACTCTGCAGCACCGAATGAGAGAACTCAATGTCCTCCTCAGCCAGGGTATCAAATTTGTGGAATTTTGCAAACGTGTTTGCCCCTGACCAAGTTGCAGCTCGGCAAAGTTATAAAGCCGAGACCCCTCGGGCAGCCGCCCAAGATGAGCCCACTTTCCTCGTGGAATGGGCTTTTACTGATTTAGGATGCAGCAATCCAGCCGCAGAATGCTCCAGCTGAATTGTGCTACAAATTCAGCGAGCAATAGTCTGCTTAGAAGCAGGAGCACCTATTTTGTTGGGTGCCTACAGGATAAAAAGCGAGTCAGTTTACCTGACTCCAGCCGTCCTGGAAATATAAATTTTTAAGGCCCTGACTACGTCCAGTAACGTGGAATCTTCCAAGTCCCTAGTAGCCGCAGGCACTACAATAGGTTGGTTTATGTGAAAAGCTGATACCACCTTAGGGAGAAACTGGGGACGAGTCCTCAATTCTGCCCTATCCATATGGAAAATCAGATAAGGGCTTTTTCATGACAAAGCCGCCAATTCTGACACACGCCTGGCCGAAGCCAAGGCCAATAACATGACCACTTTCCACGTGAGATATTTCAAATCCACAGTTTTAAGTGGCTCAAACCAATGTGATTTTAGGAAACTCAACACCACGTTGAGATCCCAAGGTGCCACAGGAGACACAAAAGGGGGCTGAATATGTAGCACTCCCTTTACAAATGTCTGAACTCCAGGCAGTGAAGCCAGTTCTTTCTGGAAGAAAATCGACAGAGCCGAAATCTGGACCTTAATGGAACCCAAGTTTAGGCCCATAGTCACTCCTGACTGTAGGAAGTGCAGAAAACGACCCAGCTGAAATTCCTCTGTTGGGGCCTTCCTGGCCTCACACCACGCAACATATTTTCGCCAAATACGGTGATAATGGTTTGCGGTTACTTCTTTCCTGGCTTTCATCAGCGTAGGAATGACTTCCTCCGGAATGCCTTTTTCCTTTAGGATCCGGAATTCAACCGCCATGCCGTCAAACGCAGCCGCGGTAAGTCTTGGAACAGACAGGGCCCCTGCTGTAGCAGATCCTGTCTGAGCGGTAGAGGCCATGGGTCCTCTGATATCATTTCTTGAAGTTCTGGGTACCAAGCTCTTCTTGGCCCATCCGGAACCACGAGTATCGTTCTTACTCCTCGTTTTCTTATTATTCTCAGTACCTTTGGTATGAGAGGCAGAGGAGTGAATACATAAACCGACTGGTACACCCACGGTGTCACTAGAGCGTCCACAGCTATTGCCTGAGGGTCCCTTGACCTGGCGCAATATCTAGTTTTTTGTTTAGGCGGGACGCCATCATGTCCACCTGTGGCCTTTCCCAACGGTTTACCAACAGTTGGAAGACTTCTGGATGAAGTCCCCACTCTCCCGGGTGTAGGTCGTGTCTGCTGAGGAAGTCTGCTTCCCAGTTGTCCACTCCCGAAATGAACACTGCTGACAGTGCTAAGACATGATTCTCCGCCCATCGGAGAATCCTTGTAGCTTCTGCCATCGCCATCCTGCTTCTTGTGCCGCCCTGTCGGTTTACAAGGGCGACTGCCGTGATGTTGTCTGATTGGATCAGTACCGGCTGGTTATGAAGCAGAGGCCTTGCCAGACTTAGGGCATTGTAAATGGCCCTCAGTTCCAGAATATTTATGTGTAGGGACGACTCCTGACTTGACCAAAGTCCTTGGAAATTTCTTCCCTGTGTGACTGCCCCCCAGCCTCGAAGGCTGGCATCCGTGGTTACCAGGACCCAGTCCTGTATGCCGAATCTGCGGCCCTCTTGAAGATGAGCACTCTGCAGCCACCACAGTAGAGATACCCTGGTCCTTGGAGACAGGGTTATCAGCCGATGCATCTGAAGATGCGATCCCGACCACTTGTCCAAGAGGTCCCACTGAAAGGTTCTTGCATGGAACCTGCCGAATGGAATTTTGCTTCGTAAGAAGCTACCATTTTTCCCAGGACTCGTGTGCAGTGATGCACCGATACCTGTTTTGTTTTCAGGAGGTCTCTGACTAGAGATGACAGCTCCTTGGCTTTCTCCTGCGGGAGAAACACTTTTTTCTGTTCTGTGTCCAGAACCATCCCCAGGAACAGTAGGCGTGTGGTAGGAACCAGCTGTGACTTTGGAATGTATAGAATCCATCCGTGCTGTTGTAGCACTTCCCGAGATAGTGCTACTCCGACCAACAACTGCTCCTTGGACCTCGCCTTTATAAGGAGATCGTCCAAGTACGGGATAATTAAAACTCCCTTTTTTCGAAGGAGTATCATCATTTCTGCCATTACCTTGGTAAAGACCCTCGGTGCCGTGGACAGTCCAAACGGCAGTGTTTGGAATTGGTAATGGCAATCCTGTACCCCAAATCTGAGGTACTCCTGGTGAGGATGGTAAATGGGGACATGTAGGTAAGCATCCTTGATGTCCAGGGATACCATGTAATCCCCCTCCTCCAGGCTTGCAATAACCGCCCTGAGCGATTCCATCTTGAACTTGAAATTTTTTATGTATGTGTTCAAGGATTTCAAATTTAAAATGGGTCTCACCGAACCGTCCGGTTTCGGTACCACAAACAGTGTGGAATAGTAACCCCGTCCTTGTTGAAGTAGGGGCACCTTGACTATCACCTGCTGGTGTGAATTGCCTCTAGCACAGCCTCCCTGCCTGAGGGAGTTGTCGGCAAGGCAGATTTGAGGAAACGGCGGGGGGGAGACGCCTCGAATTCCAGCTTGTACCCCTGAGATACTACTTGAAGGATCCAGGGATCCACCTGTGAGCGATCCCACTGATCGCTGAAATTTTTGAGGCGGTCCCCCACCGTACCTGGCTACGCCTGTGGAGCCCCCGCGTCATTCGGTGGACTCAGAGGAAGCGGGGGAAGAATTTTGATTCTGGGAACTGGCTGACTGGTGCAGCTTTTTCCCTCTTCCCTCGTCTCTGTGCAGAAAGGAAGCGCCTTTTGACCCGCTTGCTTTTCTGAAGCCGAAAGGACTGTACCTGATAATACAGTGCTTTCTTAGGCTGTGAGGAAACCTGAGGTAAAAAATTTTCTTCCCAGCTGTTGCTGTGGATACGAGGTCCCAGAGACCATCCCCAAACAATTCCTCACTCTTATAAGGCTCTATGTGCCTTTTAAAGTCAGCATCACCTGTCCAGTGTCGGGTCTCTAATACCCTCCTGACAGAATGGACATTGCATTAATTCTGGATGCCATCCGGCAAAATATCCCTCTGTGCATCCCTCATATATAAGACGACGTCTTATGTTCGCAAAATAGTATCCCTGTTTGACAGGGTTACAGACCACGCTGCAGCAGCACTATCTGCAGGTCTCAGTCTAGTACCTGAGTGTGTAAATACAGACTTCAGGATAGCCTCCTGCTTTTTATCAGCAGGTACCTTCAAAGTGGCCGTATCCTAAGACGGCAGTGCCACCTTTTTTGACAAACGTGTGAGCGCCTTATCCACCCTAGGGGATATCTCCCAGTGTAACTTATCCTCTGACGGGAAAGGGTACGCCATCAGTAACTTTTTAGAAATTACCAGTTTCTTATCGGGGGAACCCACGCTTTTTCACACTTCATTCACTCATTTGATGGGGGAACAAAACACTGCCTGCTTTTTCTCCCCAAACATAAAACCCTTTTTTAGTGGTACTTGGGTTAATGTCAGAAATGTGTAACACATTTTTTATTGCCGGGATCATGTAACGGATGTTCCTAGTGGATTGTGTATATGTCTCAACCTCGTCGACACTGGAGTCAGACTCCGTGTCGACATATGTGTCTGCCATCTGAGGGAGCGGGCGTTTTTGAGCCCCTGATGGCCTTTGAGACGCCTGGGCAGGCGCGGGTTAAGAAGCCGGCTGTCCCATAGCTGTTACGTCATCCAGCCTTTTATGTAAGGAGTTGACACTGTCGGTTTATACCTTCCACCTATCATCCACTCTGGTGTCGGCCCCACAGGGGGCGACATCACATTTATCGGCATCTGCTCTGCCATCACATAAGCCTCCTCATCAAACGTGTCGACACAGCCGTACCGACACACCGCACACACACAGGGAATGCTCTGACTGAGGACAGGACCCCACACAGCCCTTTGGGGAGACAGAGAGAGAGTATGCCAGCACACACCAGAGCGCTATATAATTTAGGGATTAACACTATATTGAGTGAATTTTTCCCAATAGCTGCTTGTATATACAATATTGCGCCTAAATTTAGTGCCCCCCCCCTCTCTTTTTAACCCTTTGAGCCTGCAAACTACAGGGGAGAGCCTGGGGAGCTGTCTTCCAGCTATACTGTGAAGAAAAATGGCGCCAGTGTGCTGAAAGAGATAGCTCCGCCCCTTTTTCGCAGACTTTTCTCCCGCTTTTTTATGGATTCTGGCAGGGGTATTTATCACATATATAGCCTCTGGGGCTATATATTGTGATATATTTGCCAGCCAAGGTGTTTTTATTGCTGCTCAGGGCGACCCCCCCAGCGCCCTGCACCCTCAGTGACCGGAGTGTGAAGTGTGCATGAGGAGCAATGGCACACAGCTGCAGTGCTGTGCGCTACCTTGGTGAAGACTGATGTCTTCTGCCGACGATTTTCCGGACCTCTTCTTGCTTCTGGCTCTGTAAGGGGGACGGCGGCGCGGCTCCGGGAGCGAACACCAAGGCCAGTTCCATGCGGTCGATCCCTCTGGAGCTAATGGTGTCCAGTAGCCTAAGAAGCCCAAGCTAGCTGCAAGCAGGTAGGTTCGTTTCTTCTCCCCTTAGTCCCTCGATGCAGTGAGCCTGTTGCCAGCAGGTCTCACTGTAAAATAAAAAACCTAAAATAAACTTTCTTTCTAGGAGCTCAGGAGAGCCCCTAGTGTGCATCCAGCTCGGCCGGGCACAGAAATCTAACAGAGGCTTGGAGGAGGGTCATAGTGGGAGGAGCCAGTGCACACCAGGTAGTCTAAAAGCTTTCTTTTAGTTGTGCCCAGTCTCCTGCGGAGCCGCTATTCCCCATGGTCCTTACGGAGTTCCCAGCATCCACTAGGACGTCAGAGAAACATTATTCATATTGTTCAAAAATGAAATAGCAAAACCACACTGGATTGTACTGTGGCATAGGAGTACACAGGAGTTGTATAGCAAACCACTGTGCCTTGCCCTACTACCTGGCCCTATAGGTTTCTGGCTCCTGCTTGCCCACATTCACTCTCCATAACACATATGTTAATCCACACTATTTACATAGTATTTTTACACATAGTGATGATCCTGTTTCCTGTTATTTCTGTATGTATCAATGAAGGAACACTCTGCATGCACTCTACACGTTATCTAAAACCAAAGTGCTGTCAGTCTCCAGCCTACAGCCTGTATGCTGACTATCCACACCCCTACACATTACCCCCTAACCACTCTGGTCCCCAGTGTGTCCTGCAAGCCCTAATCACACACAAAGGGATATTCAATTTGGCCCGAAGCTGGCGGGTGATAAGTCTCGCCGCCGGGGGCTATTTAACTGGCCCCGATACGTCTGCGCGTGCCATGGCTTATCTGGGGTTTTGCTTCACCTGCCTCCAGCATGCGAAGCAAAATGCCCGATAACAGCCCCGTTTTCATCCGAAAACGGGGCTATTTCACCCGAAAACACACAGGTTTCACTGAACCTGTGTGTTTACGGGTGTAAAAGGACTTGTTACCGGCCGAGCTAATTAAATAGCCCGACAGCAGCACCCAAAGAAATATCGGGGTTTTATACTCCCGATGTCTCTTCGAGCCAAATTGAATATCCCGGACAGTCTCTAAACATACAGTACAAGTGTGATATGTAATGGTGTTAGAAAATTTATTGTAACTTGTAATGCTAAAAATCTCACTCACGCAAACACACCTTTAATTGCGTATTACTTACTAGCCGTATTACTTACTAGCCAGGATACTAGCCTGCAGTATCCTGCAGACCTCCGCGTAGGCCACACGCTTCTGCGAGTTGGTTACGTATAGTCCCGCACTGCCTACGCGGCGGTCCATTATAGCGGTTAGCAGCTCCCTCCGCGAGAATGTGGATGCTCGCATGGTGCCAATGGCGTTTTTCTTTATATCGGCATAAATTTATAGTGTATGCTGAATGTTGATTGGCCTAAATATGATGTTGTCATAGTTATTGATAAACTTTATTAATATCAGGACATTGACAGGTTAGTTTAAACATTTTAAACGCGCGTTCACAGAAGCGATTATTCGCACCTAGCACAGACAAAAACAAACACATCTCTGCACACATTATACATTTAAATCATTAATGTTATTAAGTAAACACATTCTGTCTCTCTCTCTCTATATATATATATATATATATATATATAGAGAGAGAGAGAGAGAGAGAGAGAGAGAGAGAGAGAGAGAGAGAGAGAGAAAATGAGAGCTAAAGAGAGAGAAAGAGAATGAGAGATAGGTGTGTGTGTGTGTGTGTGTGTGTGTGTGTGTGTGTGTGTGTGTGTGTGTGTGTGTGTGTGTGTGTGTGTGTGTGTGTGTGTGTGTGTGTGGATGTTTCAAACTCACCACATTTGGCCACAGAAATCAGCTACACAAATGCAATATTTTGAATTAGTGTGGTGAGATGGTGCCGTTGTTTGTAAGCAGTTTCATGAAATAAGGGAAAAGAAAAAAAAAATGTCTTGTTTACATAAATGTCAATACAAAAATTAACCCTATTAAAACTTATATCAACATAAACATTTGTACCAACCACAATGCAAATATAAAATAACTTAACATTATATGTAGACAAGACGCAACAAAACTGTTGTTCAGTAGCCAATTACAGACGACTATTGTTCACAGTAAGTTATGGATCGACTCAAAACACATACACAGCACACTTTAAGAAAAACCATGTGACACAAATGTTTTGCACACTACAGTAGGAATTGATACAGGTGCAAGAAACATTCACATATGTTCAACCTCACAACATTTTACACAATATAGGCATAGTGATGAAGCTACAGTAATGAGGTCGCCACCAGTGCGGAGTAGCACACGGAAGCATCCCTTCAGGACCCCAATAGTGCACTCCACCAGCTGCCTAGTGGCAGTAAGTGCGGAATTAAACTTGGACTGTGGCCCTGGCCTGGATGTGCTGTAAGGAGTCATGAGCCAGGGGGTGCAAGGATATCCACGATCTCCTGTAAGAACACAATACAATCATAAGTGTAATCTTGTAACAACATCACACTCCAAAATATTAAACTAAAAGAAAAAATACTCACCCAATAGCCACATGTCTTGGCCTTCCATCATTCATAATTTTTGCCAGATCCCTGATTGCCGAATGACATGGGCATCATGCGCACTCCCGGGGTACTTTGCATTCAGGGACAGGATCTGGAGAAATGGGCCACAAACAACCATCACATACAGAGAGTGGAACAGTTTCCTGTTCCTATAGATTTCCTCATTATGTTTTGGTGCCACAATTGGAACATATGTCCCATACACAACCCCAATAACGTGTGGGAAGCGACTACCCTCTTCCTGGAATTGCCGCTTCACCACAGCCAGGGCCCCATCATCCAATGGCATTGATATGAACTGCTTTGCTCTCTTGATAAATGCATGTAGGACGCGTCGCAAGACCTTGGAGAATTTGCCCTGCGACATTCCTACCAGCATGCCCACTATGTGCTGCTAGGAACCTGTGGCACCGAAATGTGACACAGCAAGAAATTGTGTCAATGCTGGTATTGCTGTAGGATAACGAATTGATGGATCTAGATCACTCTCTATTATGGAGAGAGTTTCAAGGATGATATGATGGGGCAGCCTGTAGCGCCGCACAACCTCATCATCTGGCATCCAAAAAAGGGTGACACGGGTATGGAAAATAGAAGGCCTTGCACGCCTCTGTTGCCTTGGAGGATGAGGGACAGGTTGAGGTTGGACGGCTTCGGAGGCTAGATATCTGGCTACATGCATCTTGAAATTAAGGGGAAAATGTATCATTAACACATTACATTTTTGGGCCACATTGCTACATTGTCAACTCTGGTTATGGCAGTAAAAAAAATTACTTCCGGAATGTAATCCATATCTACATGTCTGACACCAGGAGCCTAAAGATAATAAAAATTAGGGAGAAAGACAAATTTAAAAATAATAACATCAACAAGACACAACACACACACACACACACACACACACACACACACACACACAGAAATAACACACTTCCTAGGTCTAAAATTACCTTAAACTATCAAGTTACACACAAAGATACAGAAATGGGTAAGCTCAATTGGACATACTAATCAAAATGGCAAAAACACACCTCCACCCCAAGCACAGCAAGCTACATGCAAATACTTACCAGCAATTAGAAGAGAAAAAGGTCTTTAAATCAAAAGGCCTCACTTGGCAGAATAGAACCAACAAAAAAATGCACCCTATAAAAGATAAAAAAGACACTATGGAAACTGTACAAACTACACACCTCCACCCCAAGCACAGCAAGCTACATGCAAATACTTACCAGCAATTAGAAGATATATATATATATATATATATATATATATATATATATATACTGTGGAGCACATTAGAATGAAGATGCAAAATTAAAAATATGATGAAGGACAACCCCACCACAACAGCTTTTAGTAACATTAATTTCCTTCAAAATATTTTACATAAAAAAAAAACACTATATAATAAAGCAAATTAAAAAAAGACAATTTTAAAATAATATTAAAAATAATGCACGGCATACGCACTAAAAAAAAATCGCTGCATCCAAAGCGCCTAACCGTTAGCCAAAAACAATAAAAACTTACCTCTCATGCCTTCTCAACAGTAATATTCTCGTCTCTCTCCACTTCTCTACAAGACCCTCCACTCCACAGCACTACACATCAGCAAATCAAAACTCCAGCATACACCCACAAACACAGGCCGCATGCAGGCCGTTTAAATAGCCAGTAATCCAAGTACTGGAAAAAGTAGTGTATGCATCACCTGTACAATTTCTAGTGATGTGCACCGGAAATTTTTCGGGTTTTGTGTTTTGGTTTTGGGTTCGGTTCCGCGGCCGTGTTTTGGGTTCGGACGCGTTATGGCAAAACCTCACCGGAATTTTTTTGTCGGATTCGGGTGTGTTTTGGATTCGGGTGTTTTTTTCAAAATAAACTAAAAAACAGCTTAAATCATAGAATTTGGGGGTCATTTTGATCCCATAGTATTATTAACCTCAATAACCATAATTTCCACTCATTTCCAGTCTATTCTGAACACCTCACACCTCACAATATTATTTTTAGTCCTAAAATTTGCACCGAGGTCGCTGGATGGCTAAGCTAAGCGACACAAGTGGCCGACACAAACACCTGGCCCATCTAGGAGTGGCACTGCAGTGTCAGACAGGATGGCACTTCAAAAAAATTGTCCCCAAACAGCACATGATGCAAAGAAAAAAAGAGGCGCAATGAGGTAGCTGTGTGACTAAGCTAAGCGACCCTAGTGGCCGACACAAACACCTGGCCCATCTAGGAGTGGCACTGCAGTGTCAGACAGGATGGCACTTGAAAAAAATAGTCCCCAAACAGCACATGATGCAAAGAAAAAAAGAGGCGCAATGAGGTAGCTGTGTGACTAAGCTAAGCGACCCTAGTGGCCGACACAAACACCTGGCCCATCTAGGAGTGACACTGCAGTGTCAGGCAGGATGGCCCTTCAAAAAAATACTCCCCAAACAGCACATGATGCAAAGAAAAAAAGAGGCGCAATGAGGTAGCTGTGTGACTAAGCTCAGCGACCCAAGTGGCCGACACAAACACCTGGCCCATCTAGGAGTGACACTGCAGTGTCAGGCAGGATGGCCCTTCAAAAAAATACTCCCCAAACAGCACATGATGCAAAGAAAAAAAGAGGCGCAATGAGGTAGCTGTGTGACTAAGCTAAGCGACCCTAGTGGCCGACACAAACACCTGGCCCATCTAGGAGTGGCACTGCAGTGTCAGACAGGATGGCACTTGAAAAAAATAGTCCCCAAACAGCACATGATGCAAAGAAAAAAAGAGGCGCAATGAGGTAGTTGCGTGACTAAGCTAAGCGACCCTAGTGGCCGACACAAACACCTGGCCCATCTAGGAGTGGCACTGCAGTGTCAGACAGGATGGCCCTTCAAAAAAATACTCCCCAAACAGCACATGATGCAAAGAAAAAAAGAGGCGCAATGAGGTAGCTGTGTGACTAAGCTCAGCGACCCAAGTGGCCGACACAAACACCTGGCCCATCTAGGAGTGACACTGCAGTGTCAGGCAGGATGGCCCTTCAAAAAAATACTCCCCAAACAGCACATGATGCAAAGAAAAATGAAAGAAAAAAGAGGTGCAAGATGGAATTGTCCTTGGGCCCTCCCACCCACCCTTATGTTGTATAAACAGGACATGCACACTTTAACGAACCCATCATTTCAGCGACAGGGTCTGCCACACGACTGTGACTGAAATGACTGGTTGGTTTGGGCCCCCACCAAAAAAGAAGCAATCAATCTCTCCTTGCACAAACTGGCTCTACAGAGGCAAGATGTCCACCTCATCATCATCGTCCGATTCATCACCCCTTTCACTGTGTACATCCCCCTCCTCACAGATTATTAATTCGTCCCCACTGGAATCCACCATCTCAGGTCCCCGTGTACTTTCTGGAGGCAATTGATGCTGGTGAATGTCTCCACGGAGGAATTGATTATAATTCATTTTAATGAACATCATCTTCTCCACATTTTCTGGAAGTAACCTCGTACGCCGATTGCTGACAAGGTGAGAGGCTGCACTAAACACTCTTTCGGAGTACACACTGGAGGGAGGGCAACTTAGGTAGAATAAAGCCAGTTTCTGCAAGGGCCTCCAAATTGCCTCTTTTTCCTGCCAGTATACGTACGGACTGTCTGACGTGCCTACTTGGATGCGGTCACTCATATAATCCTCCACCATTCTTTCAATGGTGAGAGAATCATATGCAGTGACAGTAGACGACATGTCAGTAATCGTTGGCAGGTCCTTCAGTCCGGACCAGATGTCAGCACTCGCTCCAGACTGCCCTGCATCACCGCCAGCGGGTGGGCTCGGAATTCTTAGCCTTTTCCTCGCACCCCCAGTTGCGGGAGAATGTGAAGGAGGAGCTGTTGACGGGTCACGTTCCGCTTGACTTGACAATTTTCTCACCAGCAGGTCTTTGAACCCCTGCAGACTTGTGTCTGCCGGAAAAAGAGAGATACAACGTAGGTTTTAAATCTAGGATCGAGCACGGTGGTCAAAATGTAGTGCTCTGATTTCAACAGATTGACCACCCGTGAATCCTGGTTAAGCGAATGAAGGGCTCCATCCACAAGTCCCACATGCCTAGCGGAATCGCTCTGTTTTAGCTCCTCCTTCAATCTCTCCAGCTTCTTCTGCAAAAGCCTGATGAGGGGAATGACCTGACTCAGGCTGGCAGTGTCTGAACTGACTTCACGTGTGGCAAGTTCAAAGGGTTGCAGAACCTTGCACAATGTTGAAATCATTCTCCACTGCGCTTGAGACAGGTGCATTCAACCTCCTTTGCCTATATCGTGGCCAGATGTATAGGCTTGAATGGCCTTTTGCTGCTCCTCCATCCTCTGAAGCATATAGAGGGTTGAATTCCACCTCGTTACCACCTCTTGCTTCAGATGATGGCAGGGCAGGTTCAGGTAT
Organism: Pseudophryne corroboree; assembly: GCF_028390025.1. Lineage (NCBI taxonomy): Eukaryota > Metazoa > Chordata > Amphibia > Anura > Myobatrachidae > Pseudophryne > Pseudophryne corroboree. The sequence continues at coordinate 187,273,619 of NC_086447.1, forward strand.
TTTTGGTGGTGCTCCAGTCTTCTGTACGCGGTGCCTGAACGCCGAAAGTGGCCCGCAATTCTTCGGGCCACCGACAGCATCTCTTGCACGCCCCTGTCGTTTTTTAAATAATTCTGCACCACCAAATTCAAGGTATGTGCAAAACATGGGACGTGCTGGAATTTGCCCAGATGTAATGCACGCACAATATTGCTGGCGTTGTCCGATGTCACAAATCCCCAGGAGAGTCCAATTGGGGTAAGCCATTCTGCGATGATCTTCCTCAGTTGCCGTAAGAGGTTTTCAGCTGTGTGCGTATTCTGGAAAGCGGTGATACAAAGCGTAGCCTGCCTAGGAACGAGTTGGCGTTTGCGAGATGCTGCTACTGGTGCCGCCGCTGCTGTTCTTGCAGCGGGAGGCAATAAATCTACCCAGTGGGCTGTCACAGTCATATAGTCCTGAGTCTGCCCTGCTCCACTTGTCCACATGTCCGTGGTTAAGTGGACATTGGGTACAACTGCATTTTTTAGGACACTGGTGAGTCTTTTTCTGAGGTCTGTGTACATTTTCGGTATCGCCTGCCTAGAGAAATGGAACCTAGATGGTATTTGGTACCGGGGACACAGTACCTCAATCAAGTCTATAGTTGGCTCTGAATTAACGATGGATACCGGAACCACGTTTCTCACCGCCCAGGCTGCCAAGGCCTCAGTTATCCGCTTTGCAGCAGGATGACTGCTGTGATATTTCATCTTCCTCGCAAAGGACTGTTGTACAGTCAATTGCTTACTGGAAGTAGTACAAGTGGTCTTCCGACTTCCCCTCTGGGATGACGATCGACTCCCAGCAGCAACAACAGCAGCGCCAGCAGCAGTAGGCGTTACACTCAAGGATGCATCGGAGGAATCCCAAGGCAGGAGAGGACTCGTCAGACTTGCCAGTGACATGGCCTGCAGGACTATTGGCTTTCCTGGGTAAGGAGGAAATTGACACTGAGGGAGTTGGTGGTGTGGTTTGCAGGAGCTTGGTTACAAGAGGAAGGGATTTACTGGTCAGTGGACTGCTTCCGCTGTCGCCCAAAGTTTTGAACTTGTCACTGACTTATGATGAATGCGCTGCAGGTGACGTATAAGGGAGGATGTTCCGAGGTGGTTAACGTCCTTACCCCTACTTATTACAGCTTGACAAAGGCAACACACAGCTTGACACCTGTTGTCCGCATTTGTGTTGAAATAATTCCACACCGAAGAGCTGATTTTTTTTGTATTTTGACCAGGCATGTCAATGGCCATATTCCTCCCACGGACAACAGGTGTCTTCCCGGGTGCCTGACTTAAACAAACCACCTCACCATCAGAATCCTCCTTGTCAATTTCCTCCCCAGCGCCAGCAACACCCATATCCTCATCCTGGTGTACACAGACAACACTGACATCTTCAATTTGACTATCAGGAACTGGACTGCGGGTGCTCCTTCCAGCACTTGGAGGGGGCGTGCAAATGGTGGAAGGCGCAAGCTCTTCCCGTCCAGTGTTGGGAAGGTCAGGCATCGCAACCGACACAATTGGACTCTCCTTGGGGATTTGTGATTTCGAAGAACGCACAGTTCTTTGCTGTGCTTTTGCCAGTTTAAGTCTTTTCTTTTTTCTAGCGAGAGGATGAGTGCTTCCATCCTCATGTGAAGCTGAACCACTAGCCATGAACATAGGCCAGGGCCTCAGCCGTTCCTTGCCACTCCGTGTCGTAAATGGCATATTGGCAAGTTTACGCTTCTCCTCAGACGCTTTTCATTTTGATTTTTGAGGCATTTTACTGATCTTTTGTGTTTTGGATTTTACATGCTCTGTACTATGACATTGGGCATCGGCCTTGGCAGACGACGTTGATGGCATTTCATCGTCTCGGCCATGACTAGTGGCAGCAGCTTCAGCACGAGGTGGAAGTGGATCTTGATCTTTCCCTATTTTTTTAACCTCCACATTTTTGTTCCCCATATTTTAATGCGCACAACTAAAAGGCACCACAGGTATACAATGTAGATGGATGGATAGTATACTTAATGGATGACGAGTGACGACACAGAGGTAGGTAAAGCAGTGGCCTACCGTACTGCTATATACAGTATAATGGACCTGGTGGACACTGTCAGCAAACTGCTAAACTAGTATAAAAAAAAGCCACCACAGGTATAGAATGTAGATGGATGGATAGTATACTTATTATTATTAATGGATGACGAGTGACGACACAGAGGTAGGTACAGCAGTGGCCTACCGTACTGCTATATACAGTATAATGGACCTGGTGGACACTGTCAGCAGACTGCTAAACTACTAGTATAAAAAAAAAGCCACCACAGGTATACAATGTAGATGGATGGATAGTTTAGTTATTAATGGATGACGAGTGACGACACAGTGGTAGGTACAGCAGTGGCCTACCGTACTGCTATATACAGTATAATGGACCTGGTGGACACTGCCAGCAAACTGCTAAACTAGTATAAAAAAAAAGCCACAGGTATACAATGTAGATGGATGGATAGTATACTTATTAATGGATGACGAGTGACGACACAGAGGTAGGTACAGCAGTGGCCTACCGTACTGCTATATACAGTATAATAAATGGACCTGGTGGACACTGTCAGCAAACTGCTAAACTAGTATAAAAAAAAAAGCCACCACAGGTATACAATGTAGATGGATGGATAGTATACTTATTAATGGATGACGAGTGACGACACAGAGGTAGGTACAGCAGTGGCCTACCGTACTGCTATATACAGTATAATGGACCTGGTGGACACTGTCAGCAGACTGTTAAACTACTAGTATAAAAAAAAAGCCACCACAGGTATACAATGTAGATGGATGGATAGTATACTTATTAATGGATGACGAGTGACGACACAGAGGTAGGTACAGCAGTGGCCTACCGTAATGCTATATACAGTATAATGGACCTGGTGGACACTGTCAGCAAACTGCTAAACTAGTATAAAAAAAAGCCACCACAGGTATACAATGTAGATGGATGGATAGTATACTTATTAATGGATGACGAGTGACGACACAGAGGTAGGTACAGCAGTGGCCTACCGTACTGCTATATACAGTATAACGGACCTGGTGGACACTGTCAGCAGACTGCTAAACTACTAGTATAAAAAAAAAGCCACCACAGGTATACAATGTAGATGGATGGATAGTATACTTATTATTATTAATGGATGACGAGTGACGACACAGAGGTAGGTACAGCAGTGGCCTACCGTACTGCTATATACAGTATAATGGACCTGGTGGACACTGTCAGCAAACTGCTAAACTAGTATAAAAAAAAGCCACCACAGGAGTGTTTTTCAGGCAGACAAACGTATACTGGTGGTCACTGTCAGCAAAACTGTGCACTGTACTCCTGCTATAGCTGCTCCCCAGTCCCCACAATTAAGCAGTGTGAGCACTCAGCACAGATATATCATGCAGCACACTGAGCACAGATATGGTATGGAGCGTTTTTTTCAGGCAGAGAACGGATAAAAAACTGGTGGTCACGACTCACTTATCAGCAAAACTCTGCACTGTACTGTACTCCTCCTAACAGCTGCTCCCGAATCCTCCCCACAATTATAGTAAAATAAAACAAGCAATCAGATCAACCAACTGTCTCGTATTAGTAGTAGTACGGAGAGGACGCCAGCCACGTCCTCTCCCTATCAATCTCAATGCACGTGTGAAAATGGCGGCGACGCGCGGCTGCTTATATAGAATCCGAATCTCGCGAGAATCCGACAGCGGGATGATGACGTTCGGGGCGCGCTCGGGTTAACCGAGCCATACGGGAGAATCCGAGTATGGCTCAGACCCGTGTAAAAAGGGTGACGTTCGGTGGGGTTCGGTTTCTCGGAAACCGAACCCGCTCATCACTAACAATTTCCCGCACAAACATACATACGCAAGTCTAAAAACCATACACACATGCAAACGCACATGCCATCACCAATATGGCGACTATCAGCGACATCGATGCTGAGATGGTAGAGCTGCAGCAGCAGATGAAGGCCATGGTGGCGAGGAGACGGAGGCTGCAGCAGCAACGCCTCCAGAAAACACCTGCCAGTGCAGAAGATGAAGGTGCAGGACCAGGACCCAGTACTCCAGCACCCCCATCTACTGAACCATAAACATAAGAGGCTGGTGTGAGTGCCCTGCCAGAGGCAGATGAAATACAAAATGAGGGAGATTCTGGGGTCAATACACAAACCCAACAAAGCCAGCCACAAAGTGAAGAGGAAGATGGGGACCGTTTGCAGGAAGATGGATCACAGGCACCTAGCAAAAAGAGAAGGCGCCAGCCCCCATTTACGAAGAGGGAGTTGGCAATTTTGGTCCCACAAGCCATGGAAAAAATACATTATGGGAGTAAAAACATGGGTGCTGTGGCTAAAGACCGCATCTGGTGAGACATTACTGACCGCATAAATGAAGTTGGAACAATTGTCCGTACCCCACAGGAAGTACGAAGACGGTAAGTACACATTGACACAAAATTGCAGTTTTTGAAAACCATGCAAGAAAATATGTGATGTTGCCTATAGCAACCAAAATCATGACATGTGTGCAATAAGTATGCGAGACATTTATTGCATTTTTTTCCCTTCCTTTCCCCCAAACCAAACCACATATGTAGTTGGGCCGACTTCAAGTCCCGCCTGAAGGCGAAAAGGTCTGTGGAATGCCTCGAGGGCAACAGGGGAGGATCAACCGCTGCCACTGTAGAGTTTACTGAGCTCGAGGAGCTAGCGATGCCCTGTGTGACCTATGAGGAGGTGCGTGGGGTGTCGGAAATGGACACCGACATGCCTGAGATTGTAGGCCTACATGACTCGCCCGGTAAATTGCCTTACATATATAGTGAAGTGTTTAAAGTGTAAGTTTGAAAGTTGGGACTATTTTTTTATCTCTCCTTTTGTCTCACATTAATATATCTGCTTTTTATATTACACTTTTTATATTATATTGGATCAAATTCTTAATTTCCTCAAAGATATATTTGATATGCAGAAAGTTCGCTTACAGGTGTGGAGAGTTTATTTATATTAATTTAAATTTAGTTAATTTATAATTATTATTAATAATAAAATGAATTAATCACATGTGGTGATAAGAATTCTGAAAATAGGAAATTAAGTTATAACATAAGAATATGAGCTACAGACACACCTGAAATGTACGGAGCACACCTGGATGTATGCTGGAAGGACGCAGTAAAAAATATTAAAAGAAAGATGCCTTTTATTTTGCGTGGACTGACAGAACAGCCCTAGATGGACAGAGCAGCTGCAGTCCCTGGATGTATACTGGGATGACACAGCACAAAATATAAATTTAAATCAAAATATATATATTATTTTTTATATCACACCGGCAGGTTGCAGTGTCGCACAAATGAGTCAGAAATATATATAATAATCACAAACTGCGGTTGACTTCACCGACAGCGTCGCACAAATGAGTCAGAAATATATATAATAATTACACACTATGGTTGACTTTACTGACAGAATCGCACAAATGAGCCAGAAATATGTAGAAGTATTTTTTAAATCACGCACCGGCGGTTACAGTGTCGCACAAATGAGTCAGCTATCTATGTAACAATTACACACTGCGGTTGACTTCACCAACAGCGTCTCACAATATGTTTATGAGTAAGAAATAATATACTGCTGTCTGACTGGTGGTGTCACAGTAATTATGAAAATGAAATAAACATTGTATAGTACACTGGGATACAGCACCATCAATTTTTTTTAATAATTATAATTTTAGGCTTTTTGTTTTTAGCTCTTATTATTTTAATTTTACACTGGGGCAATGCCCCTGGATGGACGGACAGATCACCCCTTACAGATACAGCAGAGAGAGCACCCCTTTTTCAGATACAGCAGACAGACAGAGCACCCCTTTTTGAGATACAGCAGACAGAGAGAACAACCCTTTTTCAGATACAGTAGACAGAGCACCCCTTTCAGAAACAGCAGACAGAGGGAGCACCCCTTTTTCAGATACAGCAGAGAGTGCACCCCTTTTTCAGATACAGCAGAGAGATAACCCCTTTTTCAGATACAGTAGACAGAGAGAGCACCCCTTTTTCAGATACAGTAGACAGAGAGCACCCCTTTTTCAGATACAGTAGACAGAGAGAGCACCCCTTTTTCAGATACAGTAGAGAGAGAGAGCACCCCTTTTTTGGATACAGCAGAGAGATCATCCCTTTTTAAGATACAGCAGAGAAACCCCTTTTTCAGATACAGTAGACAGAACATCCCTTTCAGATACAGTAGACAGAGAGAGCACCCCTTTTTCAGATACAGTAGACAGAGAGCATCCCTTTTTCAGATACAGCAGAGCACCCCTTTATCAGATACAGCAGAGAGCACACCCTTTTCAGACACAGCAGACAAAGAGCATCCCTTTTTCAGATACAGCAGAGCACCCCTTTATCAGATACAGCAGACAGAGCACCCCTTTCAGATACAGCAGACAGAGCACCCGCCCCACACAACGCCAGACACAGTACTGGAGACAGACACATCTGTCCAGTACACTTTCCACAGCCGGCGCCAATGCACGGGCCTTATATAGAATCCAAAACACATGAGAATCCAACAGCGGGAAGATGACGTTCGGCCTCGCTTTGGGATCTGAAGGTCTGAGAACCAATGCCGTCTGGGCCACGTGGGAGCGATCACAAGTAGAATTCCTCCTTCTTGCTTGAACTTCCTTATCACTCTGGGCCAAAAGTTCCATGGAATTGCCAGTGCATCCACGAACGCTGCTTGAGGATCCCTTGTCCTTGCTCCGAAGACCGGAACCTTGTGATTGTGTCGAGACGCCATCAGGTCCACATCTGGAAGGCCCCACTTGTCCACGAGCAGTTGAAACACTTCTGGATGGTGGCTCCACTCTCCGGTGTGTACGTCCTGACAACTGAGAAAGTCCACTTCACAGTTTAGGACCCCCGGAATGAATACTGACGATATGGCTGGCAGATGGCATTCCGCCCACTGAAGAATCCTGGATACTTCCCTCATTGCCATGCGGCTTCGAGTGCCGCCTTGATGATTGATGTACGCCACCGTGGTGGTGTTGTCCGACTGTACTTGAACAGGTCTGTTCTGTATTAAATGCTGGGCTAGTTCAGCTAGTTGAACACCGCCCGCAATTCCAGAATGTTTATTTGGAGGAGAAACTCCTCCCTGGTCCACCGACCTTGAAAGGAGTGTTGCTCCAACACCGCGCCCCAACCTCTCAGACTGGCATCCGTCGTCAGAAGGACTCAGTTGGAGATCCAGAAGGGACGACCCCTGCTCAATCGATGGTCCTGCAGCCACCAGCTCAGTGACAGACGGACCTCCGGAGACAAGGAGATAATTTGCGACCTGATCCAGTGAGGCAGGGCGTCCAACTTGGCAAGAATCAGTTTCTACAGAGGGCGGGAATGGAATTGAGCGTACTTCACCATGTCGAAAGCCGACACCATGAGACCTAGCACTTGCATTGCCGAATGTATCGACACTTGCGGACAAGATAGGAAGCATCAAATCCTGTCCTGAAGCTTTAGAACTTTCTCCTGAGACAAGAACAACTGCTGGCTGTGAGTGTCCAACAACACCCCCAGGTGCACCATGCTCTGAGCAAGGACCAGGGAAGATTTCTTCCACTTGATGAGCCACCCGTGGGCATGCAGAAACCGGATAGTCAGATCCAGATGGCGTAAGAGATTTGGCAGGATCAACAAGTCGTCCAGATACAGCAGGATCCTGATGCCTTGACGGTGGAGCACAGCCGTCATTACCGCCATGACCTTGGTGAAGACTCGCGGAGCCGTGGTCAAACCAAAAGGTAATGCCCGAAAATTGGTAATGGTGGTTGCCAACCGCAAACCTCAGGTACTGCTGATGCGACATTGCAATGAGAATAAGCATCCTGTATATCCAGGGAGATCATATAATCCCCAGGTTCCAAGGCCAGAACAATAGAGCGAAGAGTTTCCATCCGAAACTTGGAGAACCTCACAAATTTGTTCAAGGACTTGACGTTGAGAATGCGCCGAGAGGACCCACACGGTTTTGGGACTAGGAACAGCGGCGAATAGTACCCTCTGCCCCTCTGAGCCAGAGGCACCTGTACTAATACTCCTGTGTCCAGGAGGGACTGTACCACAGAATGAACAGTTTTTGCCTTCACCTGATCCGAAGGGACCTCTGTCAGGCAAAATAGATGAGGGTGGTGATTTTTGAAGGGGACGGCATATCCTCGAGTGCTGACTTCCCATACCCAGGCATCGGAAGTGATCTTCAACCATTCCTGGGTAAACCCTAGAAGTCGCCCCCCCACCCTGGGATCCCCCAGAGGGAGGCCCGCCCCGTCATGCAGCAGGCTTGTCAGTTTTGGAAGCAGGCTTACGGGCAGCCCAGGCCCGTTTAGGTTTGGGATTATTGGGTTTGGAAGTGCGAGCCTGTTTCGGGTACGCCTGACCCTTTGCTTTCCCTGAAGGATGAAAGGAAGTACTCTTAGCCTTCGGTACCAAAGGAGCAGTACTAGGTAGACATGCTGTTTTAGCACAAGCTAAGTCAGCCACTATCTTGTTGAGGTCTTCTCCGAAAAGAATGTCTCCCTTAAAAGGGAGCACCTCCAGGGTTTTCTTAGAGTCCAGATCCAGGACCAGGACCGCAACCACAGAATCCGGCGAGCCAAAATGGATGTAGCAGAAGCCTTGGCCGCCAGAATACCGGAATCAGAAGCCGCCTCTTTAATGAAATGATAAGCTGTGACAATACACGACAGACATTGTCTAGCATGATCAGAAACGTTGGAAGGCAGCTCAGCTTCCAACTCCTGAGCCCACAGGTATACAATGTAGATGGATGGATAGTATACTTATTAATGGATGACGAGTGACGACACAGAGGTAGGTACAGCAGTGGCCTACCGTACTGCTATATACAGTATAATGGACCTGGTGGACACTGTCAGCAGACTGCTAAACTACTAGTATAAAAAAAAGCCACCACAGGTATACAATGTAGATGGATGGATAGTATACTTATTAATGGATGACGAGTGACGACACAGAGGTAGGTACAGCAGTGGCCTACCGTACTGCTATATACAGTATAATGGACCTGGTGGACACTGTCAGCAAACTGCTAAACTAGTATAAAAAAAAGCCACCACAGGTATACAATGTAGATGGATGGATAGTATACTTATTAATGGATGACGAGTGACGACACAGAGGTAGGTACAGCAGTGGCCTACCGTACTGCTATATACAGTATAACGGACCTGGTGGACACTGTCAGCAGACTGCTAAAAAAATTAGTATAAAAAAAAGCCACCACAGGTATACAATGTAGATGGATGGATAGTATACTTATTAATGGATGACGAGTGGTGACACAGAGGTAGGTACAGCAGTGGCCTACCGTACTGCTATATACAGTATAATGGACCTGGTGGACACTGCCAGCAAACTGCTAAACTAGTATAAAAAAGAAAGCCACCACAGGTATACAATGTAGATGGATGGATAGTATACTTATTATTATTAATGGATGACGAGTGACGACACAGAGGTAGGTACAGCAGTAGCCTACCGTACTGCTATATACAGTATAATGGACCTGGTGGACACTGTCAGCAAACTGCTAAACTAGTATAAAAAAAGCCACCACAGGAGTGTTTTTCAGGCAGACAAACGTATACTGGTGGTCACTGTCAGCAAAACTGTGCACTGTACTCCTGCTATAGCTGCTCCCCAGTCCCCACAATTAAGCAGTGTAAGCACTCAGCACAGATATATCATGCAGCACACTGAGCACAGATATGGTATGGAGCGTTTTTTTCAGGCAGAGAACGGATAAAAAACTGGTGGTCACGACTCACTTATCAGCAAAACTCTGCACTGTACTGTACTCCTCCTAACAGCTGCTCCCCAATCCTCCCCACAATTATAGTAAAATAAAACAAGCAATCAGATCAACCAACTGTCTCGTATTAGTAGTAGTATGGAGAGGACGCCAGCCACGTCCTCTCCCTATCAATCTCAATGCACGTGTGAAAATGGCGGCGACGCGCGGCTGCTTATATAGAATCCGAATCTCGCGAGAATCCGACAGCGGGATGATGACGTTCGGGCGCGCTCGGGTTAACCGAGCCATACGGGAGAATCCGAGTATGGCTCGGACCCGTGTAAAAAGGGTGACGTTCGGTGGGGTTCGGTTTCTCGGAAACCGAACCCGCTCATCACTAACAATTTCCCGCACAAACATACATACGCAAGTCTAAAAACCATACACACATGCAAACGCACATGCCATCACCAATATGGCGACTATCAGCGACATCGATGCTGAGATGGTAGAGCTGCAGCAGCAGATGAAGGCCATGGTGGCGAGGAGACGGAGGCTGCAGCAGCAACGCCTCCAGAAAACACCTGCCAGTGCAGAAGATGAAGGTGCAGGACCAGGACCCAGTACTCCAGCACCCCCATCTACTGAACCATAAACATAAGAGGCTGGTGTGAGTGCCCTGCCAGAGGCAGATGAAAGTCAAAATGAGGGAGATTCTGGGGTCAATACACAAACCCAACAAAGCCAGCCACAAAGTGAAGAGGAAGATGGGGACCGTTTGCAGGAAGATGGATCACAGGCACCTAGCAAAAAGAGAAGGCGCCAGCCCCCATTTACGAAGAGGGAGTTGGCAATTTTGGTCCCACAAGCCATGGAAAAAATACATTATGGGAGTAAAAACATGGGTGCTGTGGCTAAAGACCGCATCTGGTGAGACATTACTGACCGCATAAATGAAGTTGGAACAATTGTCCGTACCCCACAGGAAGTACGAAGACGGTAAGTACACATTGACACAAAATTGCAGTTTTTGAAAACCATGCAAGAAAATATGTGATGTTGCCTATAGCAACCAAAATCATGACATGTGTGCAATAAGTATGCGAGACATTTATTGCATTTTTTTTCCTTCCTTTCCCCCAAACCAAACCACATATGTAGTTGGGCCGACTTCAAGTCCCGCCTGAAGGCGAAAAGGTCTGTGGAATGCCTCGAGGGCAACAGGGGAGGATCAACCGCTGCCACTGTGGAGTTTACTGAGCTCGAGGAGCTAGCGATGCCCTGTGTGACCTATGAGGAGGTGCGTGGGGTGTCGGAAATGGACACCGACATGCCTGAGATTGTAGGCCTACATGACTCGCCCGGTAAATTGCCTTACATATATAGTGAAGTGTTTAAAGTGTAAGTTTGAAAGTTGGGACTATTTTTTTATCTCTCCTTTTGTCTCACATTAATATATCTGCTTTTTATATTACACTTTTTATATTATAATGGATCAAATTCTTAATTTCCTCAAAGATATATTTGATATGCAGAAAGTTCGCTTACAGGTGTGGAGAGTTTTTTTATATTAATTTAAATTTAGTTAATTTATAATTATTATTAATAATAAAATGAATTAATCACATGTGGTGATAAGAATTCTGAAAATAGGAAATTAAGTTATAACATAAGAATATGAGCTACAGACACACCTGAAATGTACGGAGCACACCTGGATGTATACTGAGAGGACGCAGTAAAAAATATTAAAAGAAAGATGTCTTTTATTTTGCGTGGGCTGACAGAACAGCCCTAGATGGACAGAGCAGCTGCAGTCCCTGGATGTATACTGGGATGACACAGCACAAAATATAAATCAAAATATATAGATTATTTTTTATATCACACCGGCGGTTACAGTGTCGCACAAATGAGTCAGCTATCTATGTAACAATTACACACTGCGGTTGACTTCACCAACAGCGTCTCACAATATGTTTATGAGTAAGAAATAATATACTGCTGTCTGACTGGTGGTGTCACAGTACTTATGAAAATGAAATAAACATTGTATAGTACACTGGGATACAGCACCATCAATTTTTTTTAATAATTATAATTTTAGGCTTTTTGTTTTTAGCTCTTATTATTTTAATTTTACACTGGGGCAATGCCCCTGGATGGACGGACAGATCACCCCTTACAGATACAGCAGAGAGAGCACCCCTTTTTCAGATACAGCAGACAGACAGAGCACCCCTTTTTGAGATACAGCAGACAGAGAGAACAACCCTTTTTCAGATACAGTAGACAGAGCACCCCTTTCAGAAACAGCAGACAGAGGGAGCACCCCTTTTTCAGATACAGCAGAGAGTGCACTCCTTTTTCAGATACAGCAGAGAGATCACCCCTTTTTCAGATACAGTAGACAGAGAGAGCACCCCTTTTTCAGATATAGTAGACAGAGAGCACCCCTTTTTCAGATACAGTAGACAGAGAGAGCACCCCTTTTTTTGAGATACAGTAGACAGAGAGAGCACCCCTTTTTTGGATACAGCAGAGAGATCATCCCTTTTTAAGATACAGCAGAGAAACCCCTTTTTCAGATACAGTAGACAGAACATCCCTTTCAGATACAGTAGACAGAGAGAGCACCCCTTTTTCAGATACAGTAGACAGAGAGCATCCCGTTTTCAGATACAGCAGAGCACCCCTTTATCAGATACAGCAGAGAGCACACCCTTTTCAGACACAGCAGACAAAGAGCATCCCTTTTTCAGATACAGCAGAGCACCCCTTTATCAGATACAGCAGACAGAGCACCCCTTTCAGATACAGCAGACAGAGCACCCGCCCCACACAACGCCAGACACAGTACTGGAGACAGACACATCTGTCCAGTACACTTTCCACAGCCGGCGCCAATGCACGGGCCTTATATAGAATCCAAAACACATGAGAATCCAACAGCGGGAAGATGACGTTCGGCCTCGCTTTGGGATCTGAAGGTCTGAGAACCAATGCCGTCTGGGCCACGTGGGAGCGATCACAAGTAGGATTCCTCCTTCTTGCTTGAACTTCCTTATCACTCTGGGCCAAAAGTTCCATGGAATTGCCAGTGCATCCACGAACGCTGATTGAGGATCCCTTGTCCTTGCTCCGAAGACCGGAACCTTGTGATTGTGTCGAGACGCCATCAGGTCCACATCTGGAAGGCCCCACTTGTCCACGAGCAGTTGAAACACTTCTGGATGGTGGCTCCACTCTCCGGTGTGTACGTCCTGACAACTGAGAAAGTCCACTTCACAGTTTAGGACCCCCGGAATGAATACTGACGATATGGCTGGCAGATGGCATTCCGCCCACTGAAGAATCCTGGATACTTCCCTCATTGCCATGCGGCTTCGAGTGCCGCCTTGATGATTGATGTACGCCACCGTGGTGGTGTTGTCCGACTGTACTTGAACAGGTCTGTTCTGTATTAAATGCTGGGCTAGTTCAGCTAGTTGAACACCGCCCGCAATCCCAGAATGTTTATTTGGAGGAGAGACTCCTCCCTGGTCCACCGACCTTGAAAGGAGTGTTGCTCCAACACCGCGCCCCAACCTCTCAGACTGGCATCCGTCGTCAGAAGGACTCAGTTGGAGATCCAGAAGGGACGACCCCTGCTCAATCGATGGTCCTGCAGCCACCAGCTCAGTGACAGACGGACCTCCGGAGACAAGGAGATAATTTGCGACCTGATCCAGTGAGGCAGGGCGTCCAACTTGGCAAGAATCAGTTTCTACAGAGGGCGGGAATGGAATTGAGCGTACTCCACCATGTCGAAAGCCGACACCATGAGACCTAGCACTTGCATTGCCGAATGTATCGACACTTGCGGACAAGATAGGAAGCATCAAATCCTGTCCTGAAGCTTTAGAACTTTCTCCTGAGACAAGAACAACCGCTGGCTGTGAGTGTCCAACAACACCCCCAGGTGCACCATGCTCTGAGCAAGGACCAGGGAAGATTTCTTCCACTTGATGAGCCACCCGTGGGCATGCAGAAACCGGATAGTCAGATCCAGATGGCGTAAGAGATTTGGCAGGATCAACAAGTCGTCCAGATACAGCAGGATCCTGATGCCTTGACGGTGGAGCACAGCCGTCATTACCGCCATGACCTTGGTGAAGACTCGCGGAGCCGTGGTCAAACCAAAAGGTAATGCCCGAAAATTGGTAATGGTGGTTGCCAACCGCAAACCTCAGGTACTGCTGATGCGACATTGCAATGAGAATAAGCATCCTGTATATCCAGGGAGATCATATAATCCCCAGGTTCCAAGGCCAGAACAATAGAGCGAAGAGTTTCCATCCGAAACTTGGAGAACCTCACAAATTTGTTCAAGGACTTGACGTTGAGAATGCGCCGAGAGGACCCACACGGTTTTGGGACTAGGAACAGCGGCGAATAGTACCCTCTGCCCCTCTGAGCCAGAGGCACCTGTACTAATACTCCTGTGTCCAGGAGGGACTGTACCACAGAATGAACAGTTTTTGCCTTCACCTGATCCGAAGGGACCTCTGTCAGGCAAAATAGATGAGGGTGGCGATTTTTGAAGGGGACGGCATATCCTCGAGTGCTGACTTCCCATACCCAGGCATCGGAAGTGATCTTCAACCATTCCTGGGTAAACCCTAGAAGTCGCCCCCCCACCCTGGGATCCCCCAGAGGGAGGCCCGCCCCGTCATGCAGCAGGCTTGTCAGTTTTGGAAGCAGGCTTACGGGCAGCCCAGGCCCGTTTAGGTTTGGGATTATTGGGTTTGGAAGTGCGAGCCTGTTTCGGGTACGCCTGACCCTTTGCTTTCCCTGAAGGATGAAAGGAAGTACTCTTAGCCTTCGGTACCAAAGGAGCAGTACTAGGTAGACATGCTGTTTTAGCACAAGCTAAGTCAGCCACTATCTTGTTGAGGTCTTCTCCGAAAAGAATGTCTCCCTTAAAAGGGAGCACCTCCAGGGTTTTCTTAGAGTCCAGATCCAGGACCAGGACTGCAACCACAGAATCCGGCGAGCCAAAATGGATGTAGCAGAAGCCTTGGCCGCCAGAATACCGGAATCAGAAGCCGCCTCTTTAATGAAATGATAAGCTGTGACAATACACGACAGACATTGTCTAGCATGATCAGAAACGTTGGAAGGCAGCTCAGCTTCCAACTCCTGAGCCCACAGGTATACAATGTAGATGGATGGATAGTATACTTATTAATGGATGACGAGTGACGACACAGAGGTAGGTACAGCAGTGGCCTACCGTACTGCTATATACAGTATAATGGACCTGGTGGACACTGTCAGCAGACTGCTAAACTACTAGTATAAAAAAAAAGCCACCACAGGTATACAATGTAGATGGATGGATAGTATACTTATTAATGGATGACGAGTGACGACACAGAGGTAGGTACAGCAGTGGCCTACCGTACTGCTATATACAGTATAATGGACCTGGTGGACACTGTCAGCAAACTGCTAAACTAGTATAAAAAAAAGCCACCACAGGTATACAATGTAGATGGATGGATAGTATACTTATTAATGGATGACGAGTGACGACACAGAGGTAGGTACAGCAGTGGCCTACCGTACTGCTATATACAGTATAACGGACCTGGTGGACACTGTCAGCAGACTGCTAAAAAAATTAGTATAAAAAAAAGCCACCACAGGTATACAATGTAGATGGATGGATAGTATACTTATTAATGGATGACGAGTGGTGACACAGAGGTAGGTACAGCAGTGGCCTACCGTACTGCTATATACAGTATAATGGACCTGGTGGACACTGCCAGCAAACTGCTAAACTAGTATAAAAAAGAAAGCCACCACAGGTATACAATGTAGATGGATGGATAGTATACTTATTATTATTAATGGATGACGAGTGACGACACAGAGGTAGGTACAGCAGTAGCCTACCGTACTGCTATATACAGTATAATGGACCTGGTGGACACTGTCAGCAAACTGCTAAACTAGTATAAAAAAAGCCACCACAGGAGTGTTTTTCAGGCAGACAAACGTATACTGGTGGTCACTGTCAGCAAAACTGTGCACTGTACTCCTGCTATAGCTGCTCCCCAGTCCCCACAATTAAGCAGTGTAAGCACTCAGCACAGATATATCATGCAGCACACTGAGCACAGATATGGTATGGAGCGTTTTTTTCAGGCAGAGAATGGATAAAAAACTGGTGGTCACGACTCACTTATCAGCAAAACTCTGCACTGTACTGTACTCCTCCTAACAGCTGCTCCCCAATCCTCCCCACAATTATAGTAAAATAAAACAAGCAATCAGATCAACCAACTGTCTCGTATTAGTAGTAGTATGGAGAGGACGCCAGCCACGTCCTCTCCCTATCAATCTCAATGCACGTGTGAAAATGGCGGCGACGCGCGGCTGCTTATATAGAATCCGAATCTCGCGAGAATCCGACAGCGGGATGATGACGTTCGGGCGCGCTCGGGTTAACCGAGCCATACGGGAGAATCCGAGTATGGCTCGGACCCGTGTAAAAAGGGTGACGTTCGGTGGGGTTCGGTTTCTCGGAAACCGAACCCGCTCATCACTAACAATTTCCCGCACAAACATACATACGCAAGTCTAAAAACCATACACACATGCAAACGCACATGCCATCACCAATATGGCGACTATCAGCGACATCGATGCTGAGATGGTAGAGCTGCAGCAGCAGATGAAGGCCATGGTGGCGAGGAGACGGAGGCTGCAGCAGCAACGCCTCCAGAAAACACCTGCCAGTGCAGAAGATGAAGGTGCAGGACCAGGACCCAGTACTCCAGCACCCCCATCTACTGAACCATAAACATAAGAGGCTGGTGTGAGTGCCCTGCCAGAGGCAGATGAAAGTCAAAATGAGGGAGATTCTGGGGTCAATACACAAACCCAACAAAGCCAGCCACAAAGTGAAGAGGAAGATG
This sequence comes from Pseudophryne corroboree, assembly GCF_028390025.1. Classification (NCBI taxonomy): domain Eukaryota; kingdom Metazoa; phylum Chordata; class Amphibia; order Anura; family Myobatrachidae; genus Pseudophryne; species Pseudophryne corroboree. The sequence goes on from NC_086447.1 coordinate 187,290,488, forward strand.
GGGACCGTTTGCAGGAAGATGGATCACAGGCACCTAGCAAAAAGAGAAGGCGCCAGCCCCCATTTACGAAGAGGGAGTTGGCAATTTTGGTCCCACAAGCCATGGAAAAAATACATTATGGGAGTAAAAACATGGGTGCTGTGGCTAAAGACCGCATCTGGTGAGACATTACTGACCGCATAAATGAAGTTGGAACAATTGTCCGTACCCCACAGGAAGTACGAAGACGGTAAGTACACATTGACACAAAATTGCAGTTTTTGAAAACCATGCAAGAAAATATGTGATGTTGCCTATAGCAACCAAAATCATGACATGTGTGCAATAAGTATGCGAGACATTTATTGCATTTTTTTTCCTTCCTTTCCCCCAAACCAAACCACATATGTAGTTGGGCCGACTTCAAGTCCCGCCTGAAGGCGAAAAGGTCTGTGGAATGCCTCGAGGGCAACAGGGGAGGATCAACCGCTGCCACTGTGGAGTTTACTGAGCTCGAGGAGCTAGCGATGCCCTGTGTGACCTATGAGGAGGTGCGTGGGGTGTCGGAAATGGACACCGACATGCCTGAGATTGTAGGCCTACATGACTCGCCCGGTAAATTGCCTTACATATATAGTGAAGTGTTTAAAGTGTAAGTTTGAAAGTTGGGACTATTTTTTTATCTCTCCTTTTGTCTCACATTAATATATCTGCTTTTTATATTACACTTTTTATATTATAATGGATCAAATTCTTAATTTCCTCAAAGATATATTTGATATGCAGAAAGTTCGCTTACAGGTGTGGAGAGTTTTTTTATATTAATTTAAATTTAGTTAATTTATAATTATTATTAATAATAAAATGAATTAATCACATGTGGTGATAAGAATTCTGAAAATAGGAAATTAAGTTATAACATAAGAATATGAGCTACAGACACACCTGAAATGTACGGAGCACACCTGGATGTATACTGAGAGGACGCAGTAAAAAATATTAAAAGAAAGATGTCTTTTATTTTGCGTGGGCTGACAGAACAGCCCTAGATGGACAGAGCAGCTGCAGTCCCTGGATGTATACTGGGATGACACAGCACAAAATATAAATCAAAATATATAGATTATTTTTTATATCACACCGGCGGTTACAGTGTCGCACAAATGAGTCAGCTATCTATGTAACAATTACACACTGCGGTTGACTTCACCAACAGCGTCTCACAATATGTTTATGAGTAAGAAATAATATACTGCTGTCTGACTGGTGGTGTCACAGTACTTATGAAAATGAAATAAACATTGTATAGTACACTGGGATACAGCACCATCAATTTTTTTTAATAATTATAATTTTAGGCTTTTTGTTTTTAGCTCTTATTATTTTAATTTTACACTGGGGCAATGCCCCTGGATGGACGGACAGATCACCCCTTACAGATACAGCAGAGAGAGCACCCCTTTTTCAGATACAGCAGACAGACAGAGCACCCCTTTTTGAGATACAGCAGACAGAGAGAACAACCCTTTTTCAGATACAGTAGACAGAGCACCCCTTTCAGAAACAGCAGACAGAGGGAGCACCCCTTTTTCAGATACAGCAGAGAGTGCACTCCTTTTTCAGATACAGCAGAGAGATCACCCCTTTTTCAGATACAGTAGACAGAGAGAGCACCCCTTTTTCAGATATAGTAGACAGAGAGCACCCCTTTTTCAGATACAGTAGACAGAGAGAGCACCCCTTTTTTTGAGATACAGTAGACAGAGAGAGCACCCCTTTTTTGGATACAGCAGAGAGATCATCCCTTTTTAAGATACAGCAGAGAAACCCCTTTTTCAGATACAGTAGACAGAACATCCCTTTCAGATACAGTAGACAGAGAGAGCACCCCTTTTTCAGATACAGTAGACAGAGAGCATCCCGTTTTCAGATACAGCAGAGCACCCCTTTATCAGATACAGCAGAGAGCACACCCTTTTCAGACACAGCAGACAAAGAGCATCCCTTTTTCAGATACAGCAGAGCACCCCTTTATCAGATACAGCAGACAGAGCACCCCTTTCAGATACAGCAGACAGAGCACCCGCCCCACACAACGCCAGACACAGTACTGGAGACAGACACATCTGTCCAGTACACTTTCCACAGCCGGCGCCAATGCACGGGCCTTATATAGAATCCAAAACACATGAGAATCCAACAGCGGGAAGATGACGTTCGGCCTCGCTTTGGGATCTGAAGGTCTGAGAACCAATGCCGTCTGGGCCACGTGGGAGCGATCACAAGTAGGATTCCTCCTTCTTGCTTGAACTTCCTTATCACTCTGGGCCAAAAGTTCCATGGAATTGCCAGTGCATCCACGAACGCTGATTGAGGATCCCTTGTCCTTGCTCCGAAGACCGGAACCTTGTGATTGTGTCGAGACGCCATCAGGTCCACATCTGGAAGGCCCCACTTGTCCACGAGCAGTTGAAACACTTCTGGATGGTGGCTCCACTCTCCGGTGTGTACGTCCTGACAACTGAGAAAGTCCACTTCACAGTTTAGGACCCCCGGAATGAATACTGACGATATGGCTGGCAGATGGCATTCCGCCCACTGAAGAATCCTGGATACTTCCCTCATTGCCATGCGGCTTCGAGTGCCGCCTTGATGATTGATGTACGCCACCGTGGTGGTGTTGTCCGACTGTACTTGAACAGGTCTGTTCTGTATTAAATGCTGGGCTAGTTCAGCTAGTTGAACACCGCCCGCAATCCCAGAATGTTTATTTGGAGGAGAGACTCCTCCCTGGTCCACCGACCTTGAAAGGAGTGTTGCTCCAACACCGCGCCCCAACCTCTCAGACTGGCATCCGTCGTCAGAAGGACTCAGTTGGAGATCCAGAAGGGACGACCCCTGCTCAATCGATGGTCCTGCAGCCACCAGCTCAGTGACAGACGGACCTCCGGAGACAAGGAGATAATTTGCGACCTGATCCAGTGAGGCAGGGCGTCCAACTTGGCAAGAATCAGTTTCTACAGAGGGCGGGAATGGAATTGAGCGTACTCCACCATGTCGAAAGCCGACACCATGAGACCTAGCACTTGCATTGCCGAATGTATCGACACTTGCGGACAAGATAGGAAGCATCAAATCCTGTCCTGAAGCTTTAGAACTTTCTCCTGAGACAAGAACAACCGCTGGCTGTGAGTGTCCAACAACACCCCCAGGTGCACCATGCTCTGAGCAAGGACCAGGGAAGATTTCTTCCACTTGATGAGCCACCCGTGGGCATGCAGAAACCGGATAGTCAGATCCAGATGGCGTAAGAGATTTGGCAGGATCAACAAGTCGTCCAGATACAGCAGGATCCTGATGCCTTGACGGTGGAGCACAGCCGTCATTACCGCCATGACCTTGGTGAAGACTCGCGGAGCCGTGGTCAAACCAAAAGGTAATGCCCGAAAATTGGTAATGGTGGTTGCCAACCGCAAACCTCAGGTACTGCTGATGCGACATTGCAATGAGAATAAGCATCCTGTATATCCAGGGAGATCATATAATCCCCAGGTTCCAAGGCCAGAACAATAGAGCGAAGAGTTTCCATCCGAAACTTGGAGAACCTCACAAATTTGTTCAAGGACTTGACGTTGAGAATGCGCCGAGAGGACCCACACGGTTTTGGGACTAGGAACAGCGGCGAATAGTACCCTCTGCCCCTCTGAGCCAGAGGCACCTGTACTAATACTCCTGTGTCCAGGAGGGACTGTACCACAGAATGAACAGTTTTTGCCTTCACCTGATCCGAAGGGACCTCTGTCAGGCAAAATAGATGAGGGTGGCGATTTTTGAAGGGGACGGCATATCCTCGAGTGCTGACTTCCCATACCCAGGCATCGGAAGTGATCTTCAACCATTCCTGGGTAAACCCTAGAAGTCGCCCCCCCACCCTGGGATCCCCCAGAGGGAGGCCCGCCCCGTCATGCAGCAGGCTTGTCAGTTTTGGAAGCAGGCTTACGGGCAGCCCAGGCCCGTTTAGGTTTGGGATTATTGGGTTTGGAAGTGCGAGCCTGTTTCGGGTACGCCTGACCCTTTGCTTTCCCTGAAGGATGAAAGGAAGTACTCTTAGCCTTCGGTACCAAAGGAGCAGTACTAGGTAGACATGCTGTTTTAGCACAAGCTAAGTCAGCCACTATCTTGTTGAGGTCTTCTCCGAAAAGAATGTCTCCCTTAAAAGGGAGCACCTCCAGGGTTTTCTTAGAGTCCAGATCCAGGACCAGGACTGCAACCACAGAATCCGGCGAGCCAAAATGGATGTAGCAGAAGCCTTGGCCGCCAGAATACCGGAATCAGAAGCCGCCTCTTTAATGAAATGATAAGCTGTGACAATACACGACAGACATTGTCTAGCATGATCAGAAACGTTGGAAGGCAGCTCAGCTTCCAACTCCTGAGCCCACAGGTATACAATGTAGATGGATGGATAGTATACTTATTAATGGATGACGAGTGACGACACAGAGGTAGGTACAGCAGTGGCCTACCGTACTGCTATATACAGTATAATGGACCTGGTGGACACTGTCAGCAGACTGCTAAACTACTAGTATAAAAAAAAAGCCACCACAGGTATACAATGTAGATGGATGGATAGTATACTTATTAATGGATGACGAGTGACGACACAGAGGTAGGTACAGCAGTGGCCTACCGTACTGCTATATACAGTATAATGGACCTGGTGGACACTGTCAGCAAACTGCTAAACTAGTATAAAAAAAAGCCACCACAGGTATACAATGTAGATGGATGGATAGTATACTTATTAATGGATGACGAGTGACGACACAGAGGTAGGTACAGCAGTGGCCTACCGTACTGCTATATACAGTATAACGGACCTGGTGGACACTGTCAGCAGACTGCTAAAAAAATTAGTATAAAAAAAAGCCACCACAGGTATACAATGTAGATGGATGGATAGTATACTTATTAATGGATGACGAGTGGTGACACAGAGGTAGGTACAGCAGTGGCCTACCGTACTGCTATATACAGTATAATGGACCTGGTGGACACTGCCAGCAAACTGCTAAACTAGTATAAAAAAGAAAGCCACCACAGGTATACAATGTAGATGGATGGATAGTATACTTATTATTATTAATGGATGACGAGTGACGACACAGAGGTAGGTACAGCAGTAGCCTACCGTACTGCTATATACAGTATAATGGACCTGGTGGACACTGTCAGCAAACTGCTAAACTAGTATAAAAAAAGCCACCACAGGAGTGTTTTTCAGGCAGACAAACGTATACTGGTGGTCACTGTCAGCAAAACTGTGCACTGTACTCCTGCTATAGCTGCTCCCCAGTCCCCACAATTAAGCAGTGTAAGCACTCAGCACAGATATATCATGCAGCACACTGAGCACAGATATGGTATGGAGCGTTTTTTTCAGGCAGAGAACGGATAAAAAACTGGTGGTCACGACTCACTTATCAGCAAAACTCTGCACTGTACTGTACTCCTCCTAACAGCTGCTCCCCAATCCTCCCCACAATTATAGTAAAATAAAACAAGCAATCAGATCAACCAACTGTCTCGTATTAGTAGTAGTATGGAGAGGACGCCAGCCACGTCCTCTCCCTATCAATCTCAATGCACGTGTGAAAATGGCGGCGACGCGCGGCTGCTTATATAGAATCCGAATCTCGCGAGAATCCGACAGCGGGATGATGACGTTCGGGCGCGCTCGGGTTAACCGAGCCATACGGGAGAATCCGAGTATGGCTCGGACCCGTGTAAAAAGGGTGACGTTCGGTGGGGTTCGGTTTCTCGGAAACCGAACCCGCTCATCACTAACAATTTCCCGCACAAACATACATACGCAAGTCTAAAAACCATACACACATGCAAACGCACATGCCATCACCAATATGGCGACTATCAGCGACATCGATGCTGAGATGGTAGAGCTGCAGCAGCAGATGAAGGCCATGGTGGCGAGGAGACGGAGGCTGCAGCAGCAACGCCTCCAGAAAACACCTGCCAGTGCAGAAGATGAAGGTGCAGGACCAGGACCCAGTACTCCAGCACCCCCATCTACTGAACCATAAACATAAGAGGCTGGTGTGAGTGCCCTGCCAGAGGCAGATGAAAGTCAAAATGAGGGAGATTCTGGGGTCAATACACAAACCCAACAAAGCCAGCCACAAAGTGAAGAGGAAGATGGGGACCGTTTGCAGGAAGATGGATCACAGGCACCTAGCAAAAAGAGAAGGCGCCAGCCCCCATTTACGAAGAGGGAGTTGGCAATTTTGGTCCCACAAGCCATGGAAAAAATACATTATGGGAGTAAAAACATGGGTGCTGTGGCTAAAGACCGCATCTGGTGAGACATTACTGACCGCATAAATGAAGTTGGAACAATTGTCCGTACCCCACAGGAAGTACGAAGACGGTAAGTACACATTGACACAAAATTGCAGTTTTTGAAAACCATGCAAGAAAATATGTGATGTTGCCTATAGCAACCAAAATCATGACATGTGTGCAATAAGTATGCGAGACATTTATTGCATTTTTTTTCCTTCCTTTCCCCCAAACCAAACCACATATGTAGTTGGGCCGACTTCAAGTCCCGCCTGAAGGCGAAAAGGTCTGTGGAATGCCTCGAGGGCAACAGGGGAGGATCAACCGCTGCCACTGTGGAGTTTACTGAGCTCGAGGAGCTAGCGATGCCCTGTGTGACCTATGAGGAGGTGCGTGGGGTGTCGGAAATGGACACCGACATGCCTGAGATTGTAGGCCTACATGACTCGCCCGGTAAATTGCCTTACATATATAGTGAAGTGTTTAAAGTGTAAGTTTGAAAGTTGGGACTATTTTTTTATCTCTCCTTTTGTCTCACATTAATATATCTGCTTTTTATATTACACTTTTTATATTATAATGGATCAAATTCTTAATTTCCTCAAAGATATATTTGATATGCAGAAAGTTCGCTTACAGGTGTGGAGAGTTTTTTATATTAATTTAAATTTAGTTAATTTATAATTATTATTAATAATAAAATGAATTAATCACATGTGGTGATAAGAATTCTGAAAATAGGAAATTAAGTTATAACATAAGAATATGAGCTACAGACACACCTGAAATGTACGGAGCACACCTGGATGTATACTGAGAGGACGCAGTAAAAAATATTAAAAGAAAGATGTCTTTTATTTTGCGTGGGCTGACAGAACAGCCCTAGATGGACAGAGCAGCTGCAGTCCCTGGATGTATACTGGGATGACACAGCACAAAATATAAATTTAAATCAAAATATATAGATTATTTTTTATATCACACCGGCGGTTACAGTGTCGCACAAATGAGTCAGCTATCTATGTAACAATTACACACTGCGGTTGACTTCACCAACAGCGTCTCACAATATGTTTATGAGTAAGAAATAATATACTGCTGTCTGACTGGTGGTGTCACAGTACTTATGAAAATGAAATAAACATTGTATAGTACACTGGGATACAGCACCATCAATTTTTTTTAATAATTATAATTTTAGGCTTTTTGTTTTTAGCTCTTATTATTTTAATTTTACACTGGGGCAATGCCCCTGGATGGACGGACAGATCACCCCTTACAGATACAGCAGAGAGAGCACCCCTTTTTCAGATACAGCAGACAGACAGAGCACCCCTTTTTGAGATACAGCAGACAGAGAGAACAACCCTTTTTCAGATACAGTAGACAGAGCACCCCTTTCAGAAACAGCAGACAGAGGGAGCACCCCTTTTTCAGATACAGCAGAGAGTGCACTCCTTTTTCAGATACAGCAGAGAGATCACCCCTTTTTCAGATACAGTAGACAGAGAGAGCACCCCTTTTTCAGATATAGTAGACAGAGAGCACCCCTTTTTCAGATACAGTAGACAGAGAGAGCACCCCTTTTTTTGAGATACAGTAGACAGAGAGAGCACCCCTTTTTTGGATACAGCAGAGAGATCATCCCTTTTTAAGATACAGCAGAGAAACCCCTTTTTCAGATACAGTAGACAGAACATCCCTTTCAGATACAGTAGACAGAGAGAGCACCCCTTTTTCAGATACAGTAGACAGAGAGCATCCCGTTTTCAGATACAGCAGAGCACCCCTTTATCAGATACAGCAGAGAGCACACCCTTTTCAGACACAGCAGACAAAGAGCATCCCTTTTTCAGATACAGCAGAGCACCCCTTTATCAGATACAGCAGACAGAGCACCCCTTTCAGATACAGCAGACAGAGCACCCGCCCCACACAACGCCAGACACAGTACTGGAGACAGACACATCTGTCCAGTACACTTTCCACAGCCGGCGCCAATGCACGGGCCTTATATAGAATCCAAAACACATGAGAATCCAACAGCGGGAAGATGACGTTCGGCCTCGCTTTGGGATCTGAAGGTCTGAGAACCAATGCCGTCTGGGCCACGTGGGAGCGATCACAAGTAGGATTCCTCCTTCTTGCTTGAACTTCCTTATCACTCTGGGCCAAAAGTTCCATGGAATTGCCAGTGCATCCACGAACGCTGATTGAGGATCCCTTGTCCTTGCTCCGAAGACCGGAACCTTGTGATTGTGTCGAGACGCCATCAGGTCCACATCTGGAAGGCCCCACTTGTCCACGAGCAGTTGAAACACTTCTGGATGGTGGCTCCACTCTCCGGTGTGTACGTCCTGACAACTGAGAAAGTCCACTTCACAGTTTAGGACCCCCGGAATGAATACTGACGATATGGCTGGCAGATGGCATTCCGCCCACTGAAGAATCCTGGATACTTCCCTCATTGCCATGCGGCTTCGAGTGCCGCCTTGATGATTGATGTACGCCACCGTGGTGGTGTTGTCCGACTGTACTTGAACAGGTCTGTTCTGTATTAAATGCTGGGCTAGTTCAGCTAGTTGAACACCGCCCGCAATCCCAGAATGTTTATTTGGAGGAGAGACTCCTCCCTGGTCCACCGACCTTGAAAGGAGTGTTGCTCCAACACCGCGCCCCAACCTCTCAGACTGGCATCCGTCGTCAGAAGGACTCAGTTGGAGATCCAGAAGGGACGACCCCTGCTCAATCGATGGTCCTGCAGCCACCAGCTCAGTGACAGACGGACCTCCGGAGACAAGGAGATAATTTGCGACCTGATCCAGTGAGGCAGGGCGTCCAACTTGGCAAGAATCAGTTTCTACAGAGGGCGGGAATGGAATTGAGCGTACTCCACCATGTCGAAAGCCGACACCATGAGACCTAGCACTTGCATTGCCGAATGTATCGACACTTGCGGACAAGATAGGAAGCATCAAATCCTGTCCTGAAGCTTTAGAACTTTCTCCTGAGACAAGAACAACCGCTGGCTGTGAGTGTCCAACAACACCCCCAGGTGCACCATGCTCTGAGCAAGGACCAGGGAAGATTTCTTCCACTTGATGAGCCACCCGTGGGCATGCAGAAACCGGATAGTCAGATCCAGATGGCGTAAGAGAATTTCTGGGGAATTTGGCAGGATCAACAAGTCGTCCAGATACGGCAGGATCCTGACGCCTTGACGGTGGAGCACAGCCGTCATTACCGCCATGACCTTGGTGAAGACTCGCGGAGCCGTGGTCAAACCAAAAGGTAATGCCCGAAAATTGGTAATGGTGGTTGCCAACCGCAAACCTCAGGTACTGCTGATGCGACATTGCAATGAGAATAAGCATCCTGTATATCCAGGGAGATCATATAATCCCCAGGTTCCAAGGCCAGAACAATAGAGCGAAGAGTTTCCATCCGAAACTTGGAGAACCTCACAAATTTGTTCAAGGACTTGAGGTTGAGAATGGGCCGAGAGGACCCACACGGTTTTGGAACTAGGAACAGCGGCGAATAGTACCCTCTGCCCCTCTGAGCCAGAGGCACCTATACTAATACTCCTGTGTCCAGGAGGGACTGTACCACAGAATGAACAGTTTTTGCCTTCACCTGATCCGAAGGGACCTCTGTCAGGCAAAATCGATGAGGGTGGCGATTTTTGAAGGGGACGGCATATCCTCGAGTGCTGACTTCCCATACCCAGGCATCGGAAGTGATCTTCAACCATTCCTGGGTAAACCCTAGAAGTCGCCCCCCCACCCTGGGATCCCCCAGAGGGAGGCCCGCCCCATCATGCAGCAGGCTTGTCAGTTTTGGAAGCAGGCTTACGGGCAGCCCAGGCCCGTTTAGGTTTGGGATTATTCGGTTTGGAAGTGCGAGCCTGTTTCGGGTACGCCTGACCCTTTGCTTTCCCTGAAGGATGAAAGGAAGTACTCTTAGCCTTCGGTACCGAAGGAGCAGTACTAGGTAGACATGCTGTTTTAGCACAAGCTAAGTCAGCCACTATCTTGTTGAGGTCTTCTCCGAAAAGAATGTCTCCCTTAAAAGGGAGCACCTCCAGGGTTTTCTTAGAGTCCAGATCCACGGACCAGGACCGCAACCAGAGAATCCGGCGAGCCAAAATGGATGTAGCAGAAGCCTTGGCCGCCAGAATACCGGAATCAGAAGCCGCCTCTTTAATGAAATGAGAAGCTGTGACAATACACGACAGACATTGTCTAGCATGATCAGAAACGTTGGAAGGCAGCTCAGCTTCCAACTCCTGAGCCCACGCTTCAATAGCCTCTGCAGCCCAAGTCGCTGCAATGGTGGGCCTATGCGCAGCACCAGCTAAGGTGTAATTCGCCTTAAAACAACCCTCCACACGCTTATCCGTCGGTTCTTTCAGAGATGTGACGGTAGTTACAGGCAGAGCTGAGGATACCACCAGCCGCGCCACCTGCGAATCCACTAGCGGGGGTGCCTCCTAATTTTTACTTAGCTCCGCTGCGAGGGGATAGCGAGCCAGCATCTTCTTGTGAGGCGTGAATTTCTTTCCTGGATTTTCCCAGGATTCCTGATGTATGTGAACCAAATGGTAAGAGTGAGGTAAAACTTGTTTAACCACTTTCTGACGTTTAAATCTGTCCGGTTTCTTAGGGGCAGTATCAGGCTCTGGGTCATCAGTAATTTGAAGAATTAACCTGATAGCCTCCAACAAGTCAGGAACATCCACCTGTGAAACAGATTCCCCATCAGAAGCATCAGAATCAGTGTCTGCGGGGTCAGTATATACGCCATCCTCATCAGATGAGGTGTCTGGGACGTTAGTGGATTGTGAGTAAGTAATGGCCCGCTTAGAGAACCCCTTGGTCTTAGGCGGGTGAGGGTTAGACTTCTGTTTAGTCAGTGATTGGTTCAATTGCTGTAACTGTGTGGACAGTTGATCCGCCCATGGCGGATTAACTGCAGGGACCATAAGTGGTTGTACCGGTCCCATAGGGGGTGTAAGTTTAGTTACCAGCGTATTCAATAACATGGAGAAAGTAGCCAAAGGTGGGTCATTTTGAACCCCCATTGCTACGGTCCCACTGGGGGGGGGGGGGTAAGGAACCCCCAGAACCTGAACCCTCAGCTGCTATATTCTCCTCAAACGTGTCTGCAGTGTCACCACCACGCACTGTGGGATCAGCCCCAGCTCCGTTGCCCCTTGTAGCTGACATATCTGAAAGCTCAATGCAAGGCAACCCAGTAAAATATCAGCAGCACAACACCTGACAAGAATCCCCTGAGTAGTGTATCAGCACAAACAGAGTTCCAGAGGTATATGGTGAATAAAAATCAGAGAAAAATACACAATAAGTATATCTTGTAAAACACCTATATTAATAATAACTCTGACGCACTTAGGTGGTCATTCCGAGTTGATCACTAGCTGCATTCGTTCGCTGTGCAGCGATGAGGCAAAAAAACGGCACTTCTGTGCATGTGTATGCAGCGCAGTGCGCACGCGCGACGTACTATTACAACGAATGATGTAGTTTTACACAGGGTCTAGCGAAGCTTTTCAGTCGCACTGCTGGCCGCAGAGTGATTGACATGAAGTGGGCGTTTCTGGGTGTCAACTGACCGTTTTCAGGGAGTGTTCGAAAAAACGCAGGCGTGCCAGGAAAAACGCAGCCGTGGCTGGGCGAACGCAGGGCGTGTTTGTGACGTCAAAACAGGAACTGAACAGTCTGAAGTGATCGCAAGCGCTGAGTAGGTTTTGAGCTACTCTAAAACTGCACAAAAAAACTTTGGAGCCGCTCTGCGATCCTTTCGTTCGTATTTCTACTTAGCAAAAATAAACTCCCAGTGGGCGGCGGCATAGCGTTTGCACGGCTGTTAAAAACAGCTAGCGAACGATCAACTCGGAATGACCACCTTAGCACCCTCAGGTTACAGAATATAGGGATAGCAATCTGAGTGAGATACACAAAATGGAGGTCACACAGCAGCTATATGCACACACACACATAGTCACAATGTACAATGCAGAAATTATGACATGCAATAAAACTGCACTGGACTAGCAATACAGAGTAATACTAAGTATAGCTATACACTTAATAGATATATCAATGCACAGTAAAGACTGGATGTATATCACAGGGTACTTGTACTAAATAATCCTGACTAAATGCACTGTTTCTTAACTAACACTGTCAGCAGACATGTAGAATACTTAAGTGTCCTGTAAAATGCACAGCGCTGACATGCAGGTGGCTTTACAGAGGAGGATTTGCCCAAACAGTCCCAGGATCAGCTCAGCTTGTCCTAATGGCGCCCAAACGCTGATAGGGAGTGAGGGAGAGAGAGAAATGCAGCTTCAAGGCGGGAACATTTACTCTAAATGGTACCCTGGGGCTGGGGCTACAGGTCAAAGCTTTATGCCCTTGCTGGACTTCACCACCGGGTACTGCGGGCTTTATAGCAAATGGTTTTTAGTAAAACCGACCTGTGCCGAGGGGCATGGCTTTGGCAGACATGGAGTAGCACACAGGCTGTGTGTCTCTCCAGCTTCATTATCCTGATTTCGTATCCTGTGTCCCCCCCTGGGCCCGAAAACCACCCCATTGTCTGTCTGAAGGTGTGAAGGAGCCCCTGTGCTGTGCTGGGACCCGCTCGTCCGTCTCCCGCTGCGGCCGGGATGTTGATGTGTGCCGTGTCCCTGGCCTGCTCTGTCACGTGGGACGCCGCTCTCCAGTCTACCCGCGGCTGTCCGGCCGCTGTCCTGCCTGTCTTCCTACCTCCTGCAGCCCCGTGTCTGAAGCTGGGAGAGCGCCGGTGTGCGCTCCATCTGCCCCTGCATCTGTCTGGGTGAGCGCTAGCCGGGTCTCCCGCTGTGACGCCGCCGCATGTCCAGCCGCTGCTCTCCTCCTCCCCGCGGCTTTGGCCTCTGCCCTCCGGCTCCCCTGCTGATCTTCCGGACCGCGCTGCGGGGCGGGCAGCGCGCGGCCTGGGAGGTCTGCTTTTCTGTGTGCCATAGTGCAGTGTTGTTGCCCCACGTCCTCAGGAGACACTTATTTCACCAGCATTAACCCCTGGAGGGTCTACCTTCCTCTGTATATGTGCCTGCTGCCCTGTCTCTGATACCTGGAGGTCCCCTGGGACTAGGGGGGTGAACTGCTGCAGGACAAAGTTTGGCCACCATTTTGTGCACTCTCCGTCTCCATTGTGGGACGGTGGGTACAGCGGCTGGAGAGAGGGCTTTTGATATACTGTGCTTCCTTGCTGACGGCGTCCGGGGGATTCTGATATGATATCTGTGCCCACAAGCAGTCACTGGTCAGTTTTGATATACTAAACACTTTCTTGGACGACAACTGGACAGTTTTGATATACTATACTTCTAACAGGCGGCGACTGGACAGTCCTGATATACTACACTCCCTGATTCCCTCAGCCAGTCAGCTATGATGGTCCGACAGCACCAAAGTAACGCGGCCGTGGCAGCGAAATTAGAAAAGTTTGCTAGAAACCCTCTGGCTCGGCCACAGCATGGGGGGATGCACATTCGGCCTCCTCACCGTCACCACCGTCGCCCTTCAATAGCTCCTCATCTGTGGAAGCTTCGGATGCTGCACTGCAGAAGGTCCTAGACGCAGTCACCGCCAGCTAGGCCCGCCTGGCCGATAGGATCGGTCAGGTCCAGGCGGACCTCTCCATTATACACCAAGACCTTCAGCGAGTACGGGAGTGGGTCGGTGAAGTTGAAACGCGCATTTCCACGCTGGAAGATACGGTTTCGCCACTCGGTAGACGCACCTCTGCTCTGGAGTCTCAGATGACGGAGATACACAAGAAGATGACGGATATGGAGGGGAGACTGTGACGGAACAATGTCCGTTTTGTTGGCCTGCCTGAGAAGGAGGAGGGTGCCTCCCCCGAGAAATTCCGTGAGCTGGCTGTTGGATGCGTTTGGAGCGGAGAAGTTTACCTCACACTTTGCAGTGGAGCGCGCTCACAGAGTCCCGATGCGTCCGCTACCTCCAGGGGCACCTCCCCGTACGTTCATAGCCAAGCTCCTTCATTATCGTGACAGAGATGTGATTTTGAAACTGGCCCGCACTAAGGGTCCTCTCAAGTGGAACGGATCTCCGATTTCAGTTTTTCCAGACTTTGCTATTGACGTTCAAAAGGATAGAGCTCAGTTTGTCCCGGTGAAGCGCAGGCTGCGAGAACTGAATATCCCTTATGCCATGCTCTTTCCGTCCAAACTGCGGGTGGTCTCAGACGGAGAGACTAAATTCTTCATGACTCACTGCGAGGCGTCAGTGTGGCTGGACCGACGCTTTCCGGCCCGGAGAGCGTTAGCCGCTGATTGAACTCCTGCATTTAGTTCCTCTACTAGCCAATGTTTTACTCCTTGAATATCTGCTGTTATTTTTGCAATGTGGTTTCGGGTGGGGGGTTTCTCATGCTGTTGTTTTGTGTTGTGCTGCTATGTTATGCATGTAGGGGCTCTCTGTGGCTTTTGTAGGCCTTCGCTGGGATTGGGTGGCTCTGAGGGGAAGGGAAGACTATTAGTTGCTACTTCAGTGCTGTTATTAAGCCCTATACACTAGACGTTTGTCCTGATGTACAGTCTTCAGGGGTTAAACTGTTAATTAGTTGGGGTGGGTGTAGTGGTCTAGGGGGGAGATTCGAGCTTAGCTGGGAGATTCTCCTGTCTCAAGGTCATTATATTCTTGGCCCTCTTTTTGGATATAGGAATTTGGTTTTGTTTGGTATCAGCGGAGTATGTGAAGGTGTTCTCTGCCTTAGCTGTTACCGTTGGTATTTAGGGAATTTTGTTTGTTAGGGAACCAGGTATGCTGCAAGTTTTAGGTGGTATACGGGACGGGGGTGGGGGTTATTTTAGGCTGTTCATATTGGTTTGTTTTTGCATTTTGCTGTGCACTGTGCTTATTTCCGCTATGTTTATGTCGCATCTGGCTGCAGGGGTATTTTTTTTTGATAGTTGCTGGAGGTGGCTGGCCACGGGTAGTCTGCAAAATTACAGCGATGCTTTGCTATGGCTTTGGTTAAGTTTCTGTCGTGGAACGTGCGGGGGATCAATGACAAAGTTAAGCGCTCCCTGGTGCTTCGACAGATTAAGCATTATGCCTCGGATATAATTTGCCTGATGGAAACCCACTTATTGGGTACTAAGATTATGTCCCTTAAAAAACCTTGGGTGGGCTGGGCTTTCCATTCCATGCATACCGCAGCGTCCCGGGGAGTATCGATCCTAATTAGAAAATCTGTTCCCTTTGCGCTTGATTCTGTGCAAATGGATAAATGGGGTAAAATCAACTCCGTCCCCCTATTATTGTTGGCTATGTATGTGCCCCCTCCATACTCGCATGATGTGCTTAAAAAGGCGTCTGCCTTTATGGCTGCATCCCCTGGGGTAGCCGTTATCTGTATGGGTGACTTTAACAATGTTTTAAACCACGAGATGGATAGGCTGTCTACGGCATCCTCCAACCCACAGCCAAAGGGTTCCCCATTTGCAGACACTGTCTCTGGGTTGGGTTTGGTTGACCCCTGGAGATTGAAGCATCCCGATTTGAGGCAATACTCATGTTTTTCACATTCTCACTCTTCCTTCTCTAGGATAGATTTGGCTCTCCTGTCTCGGGAGCTCTTGCCCAAAGTTCAAAATGTCAGATATGAGACATGGGGTATTTCGGGTCACTCCCCTATATCGTTGCATATTGACCTAAACTGTCAGCGAGGCCAAGCAGTGTGGAAATTTAATCCTTTCTGGCTGACGCATATGGGTGAGGGATCCGACTTGGAGGCAAGCTGGTTAGAATTCTTTGTTATGCATGACGACACCACAGATATGTCTCTGCTGTGGGACACTTTTAAGGCTTTTTTGAGAGGAACATTGATTAAACGGGTAGGGAGTCTTAAATCCTCCTTTAGGAAACGTGAAGCTGAATTGGAGGCCTGGGTTGTTGCTTCAGAGATGAAGTATGTGCGAGATGGCTTGGATGCCTCTAAGTTGGTGTGGCTCCATGCTCAGGGTGAATGGAAGGAATGCCTGTGGGGGAAAGCCCAGCACAGACTTCTCTTCTCCTCGCATGTCCAGTATGCTACTGGGGATAGACCAGGTTCTTATTTGGATAATCTTGCAAGGGGTGACTGCTCCTCTCATACTGTAGTGGAGGTTTTGAATTCGGATGGGTCAGTATTGGACCGCATCCCCCAGATTGTGGCGGAATTTGTCTCATACTATCAAGCACTATACAGTTCCAAATTGACATGTTCCCCGTTAGAACTGTGTGATTACTTGGGTGGAATCCAATTGCCCCGTGTCTCCAGTGAGGCCAGGGCTCTTCTCGACGCTCCTTTGTCATTGGAGGAGATTGAGATGGCGATCTCTGCCTCCCCCGATGGTAAGGCCTCTGGCCTTGATGGCATTCCATCAGAACTATATAAGAAGCATACAAAAAATTTTGCCCCTCAGTTACTTAATTTATTCAATAAAATTTTTGCCCAAAGCGCTCTTTCCCCGTCTATGGCGGAGGCTTTGATTATTGTGATTCCTAAGCCAGATAAGGACCCCAGGAGGGTTGAATCATACTGTCCTATTTCCCTGCTGCCCACGGATATTAAAATCTTAGCCAAGGTTCTGGCTTCCAGACTTAACCGGGTCATCACCCAAATTATTCACCCTGACCAAACGGGCTTCATGCCTGGTAAGTCCACTGCTGTTAATTTGAGGCGTCTGTTCACTCATTTCCAGGTTTCTCGGGGGAGGACTGCTCTGCCGTTATAGCCTCTTTAGATGCCGCTAAGGCCTTTGCTTCGGTGGAGTGGACCTCCCTCTGGGAGGCTATGAGAAGGTTTGGCATGGGCCCCAACTTTATCAGTTACGTTAAATTATTGTACTTCCTGCCCATGGCCAGAGTTTCGGTGAACGGGTTTGTTTCGAACTCCTTCCCCCTGTCCAGGGGAACAAGACAAGGCTGCCCTCTGTCCCCGACTCTGTTTGCCATCGCTATTGAGCCACTGGCATGTTTGATTAGAGCGACTCAAGATACTGTGGGTATTAAAGTGGGCGCAAGAGAGGACAGGATAGCGTTATATGCTGATGACCTTTTGCTCTTCTTGGATGATTGTTTCCTCCCTGCCTAAAATCCTTGATTTGATATCCAAATATGGACGCTTCTCCGAGCTCAAAATTAACTGGGATAAATCCACCATCACTCCACTTAGAGGCCCGGTCCCGGTGGCCCCATTGATCCATACCCCACTTAAATGGGTAGATTCTTTCAAATACCTGGGTATACAGGTATCGAATGACCCTTGTACCTATGTTTCCCTTAATATTATGCCGCAAATGGTGTATCTCCGCTCGAAGGTCAAGGTTTGGGGGACTCTGCCCCTGACTGTTACTGGTAGGGTCAACTTGGTAAAAATGGTGTATTTGCCTAAACTCCTTTATGTTCTCCAGCAATCCCCTGTATATATTAACTTGAAAATATTCAGACAGATTGACAGTTTTCTCTCTTCTTTGATTTGGGCCAACAGGAGAGCACGGTTGAGACTTGACATTTTGTCCAGACCGAGAGCGTTGGGTGGCTTAGCTCTCCCTATATTTCGATTTTACTACTATGCCACGCAGTTGGCACATATATGGGAGTGGGTGACTGCCACAGATGCTCTCACTATACACTCACAAATGCTTTTACAGGTGTACCCTGACGGCTCTCCACTACAGATGCTTCTTTGTGGGAACCATAAACTGTCCAAGATCCCTATAATAAAACAGGCCATTCTCATATGGAAACAGGTACATGTTCTCCTATTGGGCCAGGGTATAGACCCAGATACCCCTCTGGACAATGCCTTCGGCTTCCCAGAGTTGGCTTCGCTGCAGACTGGGGCGGTTTGGGGGAGGTGGGGGGTGATATCCCTAGGGCACTTGTTGTCACTGACCTGGTGTGGGAGCGTTGTGGACTCGGGGTTTCTTCCGGTGACCGGGAAGAGGAACCGCAACTGGGCCGCAGCAGGGATGGCCGAATGTAAGTTTTCCTCATGCAGGATTAGGTCGGCAGACAGGAAGCACGTGTGGACGCTAAAGGTCTCCTGAAAGACAGAACTTGAAAGGCGCTGATGAATCAGTGAAGAATACCAGGTGCTGGAGGAACAAACTGCGCTAAAGTGCACTGGGTGCTTGGAGACACTGAGGTGCTTGGAGGCGCGGAGGCGCTTGGAGGCACCGAGGTGCTTGGAGGCACAGAGGTGTTTGGAGGCACAGAGGTGCTTGGAGGTATAGAGGTGCTTGGAGGCGCTTGGAGACACTGAGATGCTTGGAGGCGCAGAGGCGCTTGGAGGCACGGAGGCGCTTGGAGGCACGGAGATGCTTGGAGGCACGGAGGTGCTTGGAGGCACGAAGGTGCTTGGAGGCACGGAGATGCTTGGAGGCACGGAGGTGCTTGGAACACTGGAGACTGTGAGATGGAGTGCACGCTGAATGCTGAGAACACTGGAGACTGTGAAACAGGGAACACGCTTGCACAAAGGGAGCACTGAAGTCTATCACTAAGGAGAGACGATACTCAGGCGCCGGGCTCTGTCCGGCGTCCACCTTTGAATTCCCCGCTTTCCTCCGATTGGTGGAGGGGAGCCAGCGACGTCACCCGCCCACCACCCACGTGACAGCCGGGCGCAATGGCGGCGCCCACGCTCCGGGGAACCGCCGGGAGCAGCGCCGCCAGACGCCGGGACCCAGCGACCACCGGAGGCGGGGACCGCCAGGAGGACCAGCAGACACGCAGGGGTAAGCACGGCGGCCACTGCCCCTGGCGTGTGACAGTACGCCCTCCTCCAGGAGTGGCCCCTGGACACTTTCCGGGTTTCATTGGATGTTTGGAATGGAAGATCCGAACTAGTCGAGGAGCAGTGACTTCGGAAGCTTTTACCCAACTTCTTTCCTCAGGACCATAGCCTTTCCACTCCACTAGGTACTGAAGTGTTATGCACACCAGTGCCAGCAGGAAAGTACTGGTGTCAGAACTGTTATGCACTCCAGTGTCTGCAGGAATGTACTGGTGTTTGAACTGTTATGCAAAACAGATGGACTCACAGACAAACTGGGGGATATGACATAATGTACACAGAAGGTGATAGGGTAACAAAATACACACAAAGTGAACAGAGAAGCCCAGAGGCTAAGGAACTGGGTATCTCCCTTGTATTAGAACTGCTAAGATGGAAAAAGCAAGATGTTGTGTTTTAATACGTAGAGTACCCGAAATGCTGTTGCTAAGGGCAACAGCAAAACCCTAAAGGGTTACCAACGGGTGTGGCAGTAAACTCCTTGGTCAGAGATGGAATGATAGACACAAGGAGAATCTCCACAATCCAAATTCTCACTTGCAGTGCACAGGTTTTAGCTTACTGCCACTAAACTGACCCCTGACACCTAGCACAGTGAGACAGGATTAGACAGGCAAGTCTTAGAATACAGCCGCAAACTTGCTAAGTTCACAGAGTAGTAACAGAACCCCAGCAAGCTAAACGACTGACTCCAGTCTTACTGCTAGGTCTGGATTGGCAGAGTGTAATACCAAATTCCCAGGCCTATTTGCAGTAAGCAACAAACAAATACAAAGCTACACAGTACTGGCTAACGTTCATGAACTGACTAACCAACAAAGATTCAGCAGCATCTGCTTACCCTGAAAAGAGGCCTTATAAAGCAGGTGCTGTCCACGCCCCACTCAGACCTCACAGACTGTGAGCACAAAAACCAGCACCGGATCCCCTGCCGTGCACAGAGCCTATAACCACTGCACAGCAAAAGACCCGAACCGGAGTATCAGCTGCGCTCAGGTTACTCCACTAGCACTTGTCTCCCGGTTGCCATGACGACGTGGCAGCACAGGGCAGGAGACCCTAACAGTACCCCCCCTCTGACGAGGGGTCAAAGAACCCCTACCACCGGGTTTATCGGGGAACTGCGAGAAGAAAGAGCGTATCAGTCTGGGGGCATGAAGATCACAACTGCGCACCCACGACCGCTCCTCCGGGCCATACCCCTTCCAGTGCACCAAAAATGACAGCCGACCCCGAACCACCTTGGAGTCAAGAATCCTTTCAACAACAAACTCCCTCTGGCCACGTATCAGAAGAGGGGAAGGTCTTCCACTGGTAGAAGGATTACTAATCGCCCGTTTTAAAAGGGAACAATGAAATGTTTTATTGATACCCAAAGAACGGGGCAGATCTAACTGAAATGCCACCGGATTGATAACCCTGGTGATCTTATAAGGGCCGATGAACCGGGGCCCTAACTTATGAGATGGCTGTCTCAACTTCAAATTCTTGGTAGACAACCAGACGAAGTCTCCTAATTTGAAGCTGCAGGGTCTTTTCCGCTTATCAAAAACCCTTTTGGTCACTAATGACACAGACACAAGGGCTTTCTTCACTTTCCGCCAAATACCTCTAAGGACCGAAACCACAGAGGAACCACCAGGCGTGGAGTCCACGGGGTCAAAAGAATTGGCCTTAGTATGATGCCCATACACACAAAGGAAGGGAGAGATCCCTGTAGCAGAGTGAGCCGCGTTGTTATAGGCAAACTCCGCCATGGACAGATGAGCAACCCAGTCAGTCTGACACTTGGAGACATAACACCTGAGGAACTGCTCCAAGGACTGGTTCACCCTTTCAGTCTGCCCATTAGACTGCGGATGGTAGCCTGACGACAAGCTGACAGAAATCTGGAGATCGGAACAAAATGCCCTCCAGAATTTGGCCACAAACTGGGATCCGCGGTCAGAGACCACATCAAGTGGCAACCCGTGGAGACGCACAACATGCAGCATAAATAATTCAGACAGGCGTCTGGCTGATGGCAGCCCAACCAGTGGAACGAAGTGCGCCATCTTCGAAAACCTGTCAACGACAACCCAGATGGCTGTCATCCCCGAGGATTTGGGAAAGTCCACCACAAAATCCATTGAAATGTGGGTCCATGGCTTAGATGGGATAGAGAGTGGATGTAATGGGCCAACAGGAACCCCTCTAGGAGTCTTATTTCGGGCACAGATGTCACATGCCCGAACCCACTGATCCACATCCTTAGCCACCGAGGGCCACCACACCGCCCTAGATAGCAACTCCCGAGTTCTGGCAATACCCGGGTGACCTGCCGACTTCTTGGCATGGAATTCCAGGAACACTCGCTGTCTTAACCTAGGAGGCACAAACAAAAGACCTACCGGAAGGTCTGGAGGAGCCTGCTCCTGTGCTCTAAGGACTAATGATAAGAGGTCCTGGGTAATGCCCACTTTAATACATGATGGGGAAACAATGGGCAACGGCTCCTCGGTGGTCTCCTGGATTGGAGCAAAACTCCGCGAGAGCGCATCAGCCTTGATGTTTTTTGACCCAGGGCGATATGTTATCAAAAAATTAAAGCGAGCAAAAAACAAAGCCCATCGTGCCTGCCTGGCATTGAGACGCTTCGCTGACTCTAAATATGCCAGATTCTTATGGTCAGTGAGAATTGAGACCACAAACTTAGCCCCCTCAAGCCAGTGTCTCCACTCCTCGAGTGCATCCTTAATAGCCAACAATTCCCGGTTACCCACGTCATAATTCATCTCGGCAGGCGAAAATTTACGGGAAAAGTAAGCACAGGGATGAAGGCGATTATCAGACACTCCCATCTGAGAAAGCACTGCCCCAATACCCATCTCAGAGGCATCCACCTCCACCACAAAAGGACGCTCTGGATCTGGGTGTCGCAGCACCTTGGCCGAAACAAATGCCCTTTTGAGACGGGCAAAAGCCGCTTTAGCCTCACAAGACCAGTGAGCAACATCCGCCCCTTTCTTAGTGAGTGCCACCAAGGGCGCCACTATAGACGAAAATCCAGCGATAAATCGTCTATAAAAATTCGCAAAGCCCAGGAAACGCTGAAGCGCCTTCAAACTAGTGGGCTGCACCCAATCCAGGACTGCCTGTACCTTGGAACCCTCCATTTGGAAACCTTCTGGGGAGATAATATATCCTAGAAATGCGATTTGCTGAACTTCAAATTCGCACTTCTCCAGCTTTGCCCCAAGCCGGTGGTCTCTGAGTTTCTGGAGGACTAAGCGTACATGCTTCCGATGTTCCTCCAGGGAATGGGAGAAGATTAGGATGTCATCTAAGTATACAACTAAGAATCTATCCAAATATTCCCTGAGCACATCATTCATGAAATCCTGGAAGACTGCCGGGGCATTACAGAGCCCAAAAGGCATCACCAAATATTCATAATGCCCTGAGTGGGTATTAAAGGCAGTCTTCCATTCATCCCCCTCTCTTATTCGGATTAGATTGTACGCACCGCGTAGGTCAATCTTAGAAAAAATGGTGGCAGTACGAAGCTGGTCAAACAAGACCGAAATGAGAGGCAGTGGGTATGAGTTTTTAATCGTGATACGGTTCAATTCCCTGAAGTCGATGCAGGGTCGCAACGAACCGTCCTTTTTACCCACGAAGAAGAACCCCGACCCAACTGGAGACTGTGAAGGTCTGATAAATCCCTTAGCCAAGTTCTCCTGAATGTACTCTGCCATAGCCTGAGTCTCAGGACGTGACAGGGAGTACAACCTGCTCTTGGGAAGCTTAGCATTTGGCAACAAATCAATGGCACAGTCATAGGGGCGATGGGGAGGTAGTACCTCTGCAACTTTTTTGGAGAACACGTCCGCAAAATCTGCATAACACCCTGGCAATCCTGGCAAACTTAGCTGCGAGAGCCTGACTGGAAGGCTCAAGCAACTCCTGAAACAATCAGTACCCCAACTAAGAATCTCCCCAGAGACCCAGTCAAATTGAGGATTGTGGGCCCTTAACCAGGGTAACCCCAACACCAATGGGGCAAAAGTACAGACAGTCACATAAAAGGACAATTTTTCAGAGTGTGTGGCTCCAATAAACAAAGAAATCTGGCTAGTGCAAGAGGTAATTTTACCTTGGGATAATGGTTCCCCGTTTAACCCACAAATCTCAATTTCCGATGCCAAGGGTACTAAGGGAACAGAGTGTTTCAGGGCGAATTGGCGGTCCATAAAAACCCCGTCGGCCCCACTGTCCACAAAGGCCTCAGTCTTGACAGTTTGACCGAGGATCTTCAAGGTCACCGGAATGATAAAAGTCTTCTTGGGAAATTCTGACTTCTGGCCTGACAGGATATTTCCCATCACCCTCAGGCCCTGAAGTTTTCCGGCTTTTCTGGGCATGATACTACCACATGACCTTTATTCCCACAGTACAAACACAACCCCTGCTGTCTCCTCCGCGTCTTCTCACGCGAGGAGAGGCGGGTAGCCCCAATCTGCATAGGCTCCTCAGAAAATTCCTCAGAGTCTGAGGTTCCCTTGGGAAGGAAGGAAATCTCAGTCTCCCTTTCAAGCCTACGCTCTCTCAGCCGTCTATCCACCCGGATGGATAACTGCATGAGCTGATCCAAGCTATCAGGCAAGGGATATTGTACCAGTTGGTCCTTTATCTGGTTAGAAAGACCTCTTCGGTACTGGTGTCTCAGGGCTGGGTCATTCCACTGGGTATCATGGGCCAACCTCCGAAACTCCGTACAGTAAACCTCAACTGGCCTGCGCCCTTGCTTAAGGATCGAAATCTGAGCCTCGGCTGAGGCCGTCTTGTCAGGGTCATCATACAACATGCCCAGTGCCGTAAAAAAAGCATCAACACTTTTAAGCGACGGACAGTCAGGCTGCAACCCATATGCCCAGACCTGTGGGTCTCCTTGTAGCAAGGAAATCACTATGCCCACCCGCTGAATCTCCGACCCAGAAGACTGAGGCCTAAGCCGGAAGTATAGCTTGCAGCTCTCCTTGAAACAAAAGAACTGCGAGCGATCTCCAGAAAAACGATCCGGAAGATTTACTTTCGGCTCCTTAACCCCTGCAGGTGCTGCTGCTGCGGGAGCTCCGCCAGCAGCCTGGGAGGTGTGCATTTTGATGGACAAATCATTAAATTGTCGAGTCAGGACCTGCACCTGATCGACCACCTGTTGCAACGTATTTTGAGGGGTATGCTCCATATTCCCACAAAATTTCAACAGGAGTATTAGGCTGCTGAATATGTTATGCACACCAGTGCCAGCAGGAAAGTACTGGTGTCAGAACTGTTATGCACTCCAGTGTCTGCAGGAATGTACTGGTGTTTGAACTGTTATGCAAAACAGATGGACTCACAGACAAACTGGGGGATATGACATAATGTACACAGAAGGTGATAGGGTAACAAAATACACACAAAGTGAACAGAGAAGCCCAGAGGCTAAGGAACTGGGTATCTCCCTTGTATTAGAACTGCTAAGATGGAAAAAGCAAGATGTTGTGTTTTAATACGTAGAGTACCCGAAATGCTGTTGCTAAGGGCAACAGCAAAACCCTAAAGGGTTACCAACAGGTGTGGCAGTAAACTCCTTGGTCAGAGATGGAATGATAGACACAAGGAGAATCTCCACAATCCAAATTCTCACTTGCAGTGCACAGGTTTTAGCTTACTGCCACTAAACTGACCCCTGACACCTAGCACAGTGAGACAGGATTAGACAGGCAAGTCTTAGAATACAGCCGCAAACTTGCTAAGTTCACAGAGTAGTAACAGAACCCCAGCAAGCTAAACGACTGACTCCAGTCTTACTGCTAGGTCTGGATTGGCAGAGTGTAATACCAAATTCCCAGGCCTATTTGCAGTAAGCAACAAACAAATACAAAGCTACACAGTACTGGCTAACGTTCATGAACTGACTAACCAACAAAGATTCAGCAGCATCTGCTTACCCTGAAAAGAGGCCTTATAAAGCAGGTGCTGTCCACGCCCCACTCAGACCTCACAGACTGTGAGCACAAAAACCAGCACCGGATCCCCTGCCGTGCACAGAGCCTATAACCACTGCACAGCAAAAGACCCGAACCGGAGTATCAGCTGCGCTCAGGTTACTCCACTAGCACTTGTCTCCCGGTTGCCATGACGACGTGGCAGCACAGGGCAGGAGACCCTAACATGAAGATTCTTGTGGTAGTAGCGGGAGTCAAGAATCGTTTTGATCTCAAATTCTGTTCCACCTTCGGTCTCCACCGGACTAGGAGACACTGACTGGAAATGATTTAACATGAGAGGCCGGAGGAGAGAATCATGGAAAGAATTTGGTACACGAAAGTGAGAGGGCAAACCCAATTTGCAGACTACAGGGTTTAGGACTTGTAAAACTGGGTAAGGCCCGATGAATCTTGGAGCAAACTTCATGGCGGGCACTTTTAGACAGAGTTTGCGGGTGGAGAGCCATACCCTGTCGCCAACCTTGTATTGAGGAGCTGCTCGTCGTTTTTTGTCTGCAAAGAACTTGTATCGAATGGAGATTTTCTTGAGATTAGCATGAACCTTACTTCAAATTTGACTGAAGTGCCGAAGAGTGGAAGTAACAGCAGGAACATCCTCTGAAGGAAGGAGTGGTAATTCTGGAATTTGTGGATGGAATCCATAATTGATGAAGAATGGGGACTCACCAGTGTGATACAGATGGTTATGGGTGAACTCAGCCCAGGGTAACAGCTCCACCCAGTCGTCCTGTGAAGGAGAGAGATAAATGCGGAGAAATGTCTCTAAATCCTGGTTGACTCGTTCGGTTTACCCATTGGTTTGTGGATGATAAGCAAATGAAAACTTGAGTTTTATTCGCAACGCCGAACAGAGAGCCCTCCAAAACCTTGCAGTGAACTGTACCCCTCGATCAGAGATTATTTCCTGAGGTAACCCATGCAAGCGAAAGTGTTCTCGGATAAATAGTAGAGCCAACTTGGGAGCCGTTGGTAGACCTGTCAACGGAACAAAGTGTGCCATTTTTGAGAAGCGGTCAATAATCACCCAGATGGTATTGCAACCCTTGGAGAGAGGTAACTCGGTAATGAAGTCCATAGAAATATGGGTCCATGGTTTCCTAGAAATGGACAGTGGACGAAGCAAACCGGCAGGTGGCAAATGAGGAGTTTTGTGCTGAGCACACTGTGGACAAGAGTTAACATAGTCTTGTATATCCCTCCTCATGGTGTTCCACCAATATGTCCTTCGTAGAAACTCGAACATTTTCTGGGCTCCCGGGTGACCGGAGAACTTGGATATATGGGCCCACTGCAGTAACTTTGGTCGAAATTCCACCGGTACAGACATTCTCCCAGGAGGAGTTCCTAGAGAATTGGGAGCTGCGGAAATGGAAACTGGACTGAGAATTAGACTCTTCTCAAGGGAATTCTCTTCATCTGAGGCCGTTAGGGAACGGGACAGAGCGTCAGCTTTGGCGTTGAGAGTACCAGCCCGGTACTTAATAACAAACGAGAACCGAGTGAAGAAGAGCGCCCATCTAGCTTGACGGGGGTTTAGACATTGGGCAGTTTTGATATACAGCAAGTTCTTATGATCGGTGTAAATAAAGGCTAGGGAGAATGTTAAGGTTGTTAATGGGGAACCTGTGGTACCAGGTGACAGGGTTACGTATCCCCACATGGCCATCTGTAATGAGCTCTTGTACCACATTGTCAAAAGGGGTGAGGATGTGGTGGAACAGCTGGTAGTTCCCCAGCCTTATCGGAGAACGGTACTAGATTTAGCTCATAGTCACGTTACCGCAGGACATTTAGGGGCAGAAAAAAACACTGAAAGTTTTACAAAGGTTCTTTTGGCCAGGGGTTTATAAAGAAGTGTCTGAATATTGTTCTTCCTGTCCTGAATGCCAGTATCATGCCCCTAGACCCCATTTCAGGAGCCCACTAGTTCCCATGCCTATTATAGAGGTCCCGTTTGACAGAATAGCCATGGATCTCATGGGGCCCTTGTTAAAGTCTGCTCGGGGCCATCAGTATATCCTGGTAATTATGGACTATGCCACTCGATATCCTGAGGCTGTCCCTTTACGCACCATCACAACCAAGGCAATAGCTAGGGTGCTGGTGCAGGTTTTTAGTAGAGTGGGAATACCAAAAGAAATTTTGACTAACCAAGGTACTCCATTTATGTCAAGGATCATGAAGGAATTGTGCAAATTATGTAAGGTCACTCACCTCAGGACGTCCATCTACCATCCCCAAACAGACGGGTTGGTGGAAAGGTTTAATAAAACATTAAAAAGTATGTTAAAAAAGGTTGTTGAGAGAGATGGGAAAAACTAGGATTGTTTGTTGCCCTACTTGTTAATGGCCATCAGAGAAGTTCCTCAGTCCTCTACGGGGTTTTCTCCATTTGATTTGTTGTATTGTAGACACCCCAGAGGGCTGTTGGACATTGCCAAAGAGACGTGGGAAGGACAGCCCACTCCTTATAGAAGCGTTATTGAACATGTATCACAAATGCAGGATAGGATTGCAGCCGTGGTACCTATTGTCAGAGAGCACATTGAACAGGCCCAAAGTGCTCAACAGAGGGTATATAACCGGAGTGCCAAGATACGGGAATTTGCTCCTGGAGTTCTTGTTTTGGTACCCACTGTGGAAAGCAAATTCCTAGCTAAATGGCAGGGTCCATTTGAGATTAGGTAAAAAGTGAATGAGGTTAATTACAAAGTATACCAGCCGGGAAAGAGAAAACCCGAACAAATCTACCATGTTAACTTAATCAAACCCTGGAAAGATAGGTTGTCTCTGTCAGCGGAGCCTTGCCCTTCGGTGTCTTCACCTCGGTTGCTACCCGCAGTAAAGGTGTCAGAGACATTATCAGCTGACCAGAACAATCAGGTTAAAGAATTTCTCATCCAAAATAGGGAGATATTTTCAGAGCTGCCTGGCCGAACGACCATAATAAAACATGACATTGTCACAGAACCAGGGGTCAGGGTTCATTTAAAGCCATATTGGATTCCTGAAGCTCAGCGAGAAGCTGTTATTAATTAAGTTAAAACCATGTTAGAACTTGGAGTCATAGAGGAATCTAACAGTGAGTGGTCCAGTCCCATAGTTCTCATCCCGAAGCCCGACGGTAGCATACGCTTCTGTAATGACTTTCGTAAGTTAAATGAGGTGTCCAAGTTTGACGCATACCCCATGCCCCATGTGGATGAGCTTATAGAAAGGCTGGGAACAGCCAGGTTTCTCACCACGTTGGACCTGACCAAAGGTTACTGGCAAATACCTTTATCTGATAGCGCAAAAGAAAAAACAGCCTTTTCGGTTCCGGAGGGGCTGTACCAGTATAAGATGTTACCCTTTGGGTTGCATGGGGCTCCAGCAACCTTTCAACGGGCGATGGATAAAATTTTGAGGCCCCATAGAAAATATGCAGCTGCCTATTTGGATGATGTGGTAATTCACAGTACAGACTGGGGGTCCCATTTGGTTAAAGTACAAGCAGTACTGGACTCAATCAGAGAGGCATGGTTAACTGCTAACCCAAAGAAGTGCTGCCTCGCAATGGAGGAGGTCAAATACTTGGGCTTCACCATAGGCAGAGGTCTGATTAGGCCCCAATTGAATAAAATTGATGCTATTCAAAACTGGCCTCGTCCAGTGAATAAAAAACAGGTAAGGGCTTTTTTGGGAATAACTGGGTACTATAGACGGTTTATTCCCAATTTTGCGACCACAGCGGTGCTGTTGTCAGACCTTACCAAAGGGAAGCAGTCAAATATGGTGAAATGGAACCCTGATGCAGAAAAAGCATTCCAAGCGTTAAAAGTGGCTTTGTGTTCACAACCGGTATTGATAACACCAGATTTTTCAAAAGAATTTGTGGTACAGACAGATGCCTCAGAGGTAGGGATAGGCGCTGTGCTGTCCCAAACCAGAGATGGGGACGAACACCCTATCATTTATTTTAGTAGGAAACTCAATGAGCATGAAAAAAGGTATGCCATTGTGGAAAAGGAGGCTTTGGCCATTAAGTGGGCACTAGATACCTTGAGATATTACCTCTTGGGTAGATAATTTAGACTAGTGACGGATCATGCCCCTTTAAAATGGATGTATGTAAATAGAGGCAAGAATGCTCGTGTAACTAGATGGTTTCTAGCGTTGCAGGATTTTAAGTTTACTGTCGAACATAGACCGGGTACACAATTGGCCAACGCAGATGCATTGTCCCGCATCTTCTGTTTGGGGGCTACAAGTGTTCCGGCCCCTAGGTCGAAACAGGGGAGGGGGATATGTGACAAGAACACTGGGATAGTGTTTGAGGGCAGGTATGTTTGTCCAAGGTTCTTGTCTTACATGTATTAGAAAAATGAAAACTTCTAGGAACATGTTTTATTTTGTTAGAACCTTTTCAGTTTGTTGGAAAAGCTGGGTAAGGGCCCTGAAAGAGAGATGGGGCAAGTTCCAGACATTGGGCCCAGTTTGGGTCTTTGGCCTCACAGAAGGCTAATCAGGCTTTCAGCTGTGTAAGAGTGTTATAGAGCTGCTGGCCTGATTAGGGTGTGCAGACTGCCTGGGAAGACTGCAGGATCGCTGTGAGAGAAACACGCTTCCTGAGACAAGTGAGCTATACAGTGTTTGCTGGAGAACTCTGTGTTTTTTGTTTTAGTGATAGTTAGGAACATCTTGTGTTTAGTTAGTGCCGGACAGGCAAGGTATTTTCTTTTGGTGTTTGTTTTATTTTCTGTACAATAAAACTGGCTGGGGCCAGTTGTACCAGAAACTGGACTTGTGTTGTTCCTCAGCTGCTGCGTGCTGCCATATACCCCAGGAAACGGCACCTTGCACCCTTACAGTGTTACACTAGGAATATACGAACCAGTTAACAGTATGAAACAACACAGCATCAGACCGAGATTGATGAAAACTGTAACATAACCCTTATGTAAGCAAAAACTATGTACAAGTCTTGCAGAAGTAGTCCGCACTTGGGACGGGTGCCCAGCATCCTCTGCGGTCTAGGAGAAAAAGATTTACCGGTAGGTTTTAAATCTTATTTTCTCTTACGTCCTAGAGGATGCTGGGGACTCCGTAAGGACCATGGGGATTATACCAAAGCTCCCAAACGGGCGGGAGAGTGCGGATGACTCTGCAGCACCGACTGAGCAAACAGGAGGTCCTCCTCAGCCAGGGTATCAAACTTGTAGAACTTTGCAAAGGTGTTTGAACCCGACCAAGTAGCAGCTCGGCACAACTGCAATGCCGAGACCCCTCGGGCAGCCGCCCAAGAAGAGCCCACCTTCCTAGTGGAATGGGCCTTAATCGATTTTGGTAACGGCAATCCAGCCGTTGAATGAGCCTGCTGAATCGTGTTACAGATCCAGCGAGCAATAGTCTGCTTTGAAGCAGGAGCGCCAACCTTGTTGGCAGCATACAGGACAAACAGTGCTTCTGTTTTTCTGACCCGAGCCATTCTGGCTACGTAAATTTTCAAAGCCCTGACCACATCAAGGGACTCGGAATCCTCTAAGTCTCGTGTAGCCACAGGCACGACAATAGGTTGGTTCATATGAAAAGATGAAACCACCTTAGGCAAGAATTGAGGACGGGTCTGCAATTCCGCTCTATCCATATGGAAAACCAGATAGGGGCTTTTATGAGACAAAGATGCCAATTCCGACACTCGCCTAGCCGAAGCCAAGGCTAACAAC
The DNA here is from genome assembly GCF_028390025.1 of Pseudophryne corroboree. NCBI lineage: Eukaryota > Metazoa > Chordata > Amphibia > Anura > Myobatrachidae > Pseudophryne > Pseudophryne corroboree. Next base: position 187,321,449 of record NC_086447.1, read on the forward strand.
ATGACCATTTTCTAAGTGAGATATTTTAATTCCACTGTTTTAAGTGGTTCAAACCAGTGCGACTTAAGGAAACTCAACACCACGTTAAGGTCCCAAGGCGCTACCGGAGGCACAAAAGGAGGCTGAATATGCAGCACCCCCTTCACAAAAGTCTGTACTTCTGGGAGAGAAGCTAATTCCTTCTGAAAGAAAATGGATAGGGCCGAAATCTGAACCTTAATGGAGCCTAATTTTAGGCCCAAATTCACTCCGGTTTGTAGGAAGTGAAGGAAACGGCCCAGATGGAATTCTTCCGTAGGAGCATTCCTGGCCTCACACTAAGAAACATACTTTTGCCAGATACGGTGATAATGTTTAGCTGTCACGTCCTTCCTAGCCTTTATCAGAGTAGGAATGACCTCAACCGGAATGCACTTTTCCTCTAGGATCCGGCGTTCAACCGCCATGCCGTCAAACGCAGCCGCGGTAA